>NW_022631038.1:5678169-6278169 GCF_010015895.1 Lontra canadensis
GGGGGGGGGTTGGGGGGCGGTGCGGGGAGAGGGCGGGGGGCGGGGGGCGGCAGACACCTGACGCTGGGGTCCCGAGCCGGGGGTGGGGGCGGGCAGCGTCTCAAGCGGAGACTCCCCGCCGCGGAGAGCCAGCGAGGAAGCCACAAGCAAGCCCTGAACGCCCGGGGACGGGCCTGCCGGGAGCAGCCTGAAGACCGACGGAGGGTCTGTCGCCCTCGCAGGCTCCAGAGAGGAGTCGCCCCTGCCAGCACCTGGACCTCGGCGCTTTGAGACTCCGGCTGACGCCCAGCCGCCCGCCTGTACCCAAACTTCTGCCCTGTGGGATGCGGAGAGCCTTGGTAAGGCACGGGAAGGAGGGAGTTGTCCGCCCCACAGGGCGCAGGGCTCAGCCACCCGCCTGCGAGCGGCTCCGGCTTCTGCGACAGCTGATGCCGCGGGGGGGGCGGGGGCGGGGGGGCTCCTTCCTTTAAAATAATCCATGATTTTCTTTCTCCGTGTGCGGCCCGTGACCAGGAGGCACTTATCCTTTCTGTGTTCAGGGACTCTGCATCCACGCGGTTCATCTTGATCAGCAGTAAGACGGGCCTCTCCCAGCCCAGTTTTAGCGGGTTCGGGGTACAACCACCAGCCTCCTGAGATGTTGGGTGAAGCTCCCAAAATGACTTTCGTGGACGTGGGAGACGCTGTTGTCATCAGACCGTCCGCCAGGGGCTGCCGACCGTCCTTAAGAACGGCTCCGTCCTCAGTCTTGTGGAAGGGAAGAGTCTGGCTCCTGGGAAAGAGCTGAAAATACCAGTTTCCCTGTGCTGGCCTCCCAGTCCACCAGCCTCCAGAGGGTGCGACCTTGAGCTCGAGGCCCCGCTGACCTGTGAAAGGCAGGCAAGCCTTCTCCTGGCTGTTGGTGGCCGTAGCAGTGGCCGTGGCCGAGGGCTGCTCTGATCCTTTAGGCGTGACCCTGGAGCTGGCCTGCGGTCCGCTGGGGGCCCCGACACCCCAGAGGGGGCCGCTTTCCTCTGGCGGACCAGCCGATGACCCAGGGTGCGGGTGTGCGGCCTGCTTACCTGTGCCCAGGCGGGGGCCTCTGTGGGAGCAGTCTTTGCCCGGGAGCTCCTCGTTGGGCTCTGGGAGACTTCTGGAGGGACCCCACAGTCGTGGGCTCTGCTTGCCCAGGCTGCCCTCCCCAGCTCTCACCCCGTCTGACCTGCATCAGGTCTGAGGTCTTCCCCTGCCTCCTCCTGCTCCCCATCCCCGTATACTCTTTCACAGGCATCGCCCCCACCCCCACCCCGCTCCAGTAGACGCCTTCTCCTTCTAATTCTGTTTGGCATGTGTTTCTCGCAGGGACCCCGCAGGCACCGGCATTTCTGGGGCCACATTCGCGCTGCCCGCAGCCTTCCATGCTGCTGGTGTTTGTGCTGCAAACAGGTCTTCCTGACGGCACTGGTCACAGCTGGGTCCCCCCCCCCAACCTGTGCCTGTGGGATGAACTTTTAGCTACAGCATACCTGAGTTCTTGGGCTGTGTGAGTATTCTCACATCCTTTTAATTATCCCTTTTCTTTTTCTGGGGAAAGCAGCTACCTGCTATTTCTGTTCCTTGCTACCGAGGAGCCTAGTGGAGAAACAACTGCAGATACAGTCTCCAAACTCTGTCCAGAAATCTTCTCAAAATGTTTTCAAGAGCACTACAATGGAGAGAAGCCGATTTTTATTGACCTCGCATGAGAAACGTTAAGAGATGACTGCTGCCTTGTTGAGGGAAGAACCTGAGAGATGAGAGTTTGGAGGTCATGACTCCTGAGGCCTGCAGTAAAGGCAGGTGAAGCTGGATCTGCTCTGACAATAATGTCAGCTCTGGGCTTAGGGACAGACTGCCTGGTCTGCTTCTTAACCTCTCTGTATTCTCACATCTTGCCTGATTCAGACAGTTTTATTCCAAAGCACATCATTACATCCACAGATGAGCCTTGCTTTGTCTTATAGATACACTCTTAAAAATAATTCTGATATCTAAAATTGTATTTCTGTTACTATTTGAAAGTTTGATAGTAAATCAGGGTAACAATATACTCTGCGTCTTGGGAACCATTATGTGTTGTAATCCAGAATTCTCTCTGGAAGAGTCGTCCCGACACCACTGTATTGATTCTAAAGCTGCAAGGCCCCTCGCTTTGCAGTTCCCCGGACTTTGTCACAGGCCACATCTCACTCGCTCATCACAGTTACTGTCAGATAATTTCATCCCCATGTAAGTGATGTGAACCTCAGGGGCTCTGAGGTTAATTGACTTGACCAAGATCACAAAGCTCATAAATGAAGTACCTGAGATCCAAAATTAGGTGTCTTTATTGTAAATAACATTTGTCTTCTGGAAGAATACGCTGATTTTCTCACTGCATGTTATTCTGGTTTGAACTCGTTTCTGGATTTGGAATGAGTTAAATTCAATTACATTGTGAGTGAGTTTTTTGAGAATATGTTTTGATGGAGAACCTACATACTAATTTTCTTATAATTTCTTATTCCAAAGTAAATTTATTTTTGCTTTCAAGACATAATTTTAGGGAGGGGATTCATGAAGAAATGAAGGGGAGGGCACTCTTCTTCCCTTCCTTTCTGTATGCAGAATCGAAGGAGACACTTGACTACATCTATCTATTTATCTATATGTATATATGTATATATTATATATATACATTATATATATATATATATGGCCTATATCTATAGATATAGATACAAATGTATTTATTCCTGTTTTAGAGATATAGATACAAATATATTTTCCTGTTTAAATATATGTAAAGTTTATATATATACATATATATATATATATAAAGTTGACATGATTTTATATATACATATATATATATATATAAAGTTGACATGATTTCTTCAAATAATATGTTAGAAACCATATAGATCACTTTATTAAAAGCATCTTAAGGTGATTTTAAAACCCTTTTAGGTATTGTCCTGAATTAGACCTATTATTGGGCACCTGGCTGGCTCAGTCTAGTAAGCCTCCCACTCTTGCTTTTGACTCAGGTCATAATCTCAGGGCTGTGGTATGGGACCCTGCAACAGACTCTGGGCTCAGCAGGGAGTCTGCTTGAGATTCTCTCTCCCCCTCTCTCTGCTCCTCCCTCCACTTGAGCACAAGCTGTCTCTCTCTTTAAAATAAATAAATAAATATTTTAAAAAACCCCAAATAAGTAAATTGGACCTATGATTACACAGAGAAACCTCTATCAAGAATGGCACAACTTGGGGCGCCTGGGTGGCTCAGTTGGTTTCGCGGCTACCTTCTGCTAAGGCCATGATCTCAGGGTCCTGGGATCAAGCCCCACCGGGGTGAGATCCCTGCATTGTGAGGAGCCTTCTTCTCGCCCTCCCTCTGCCACTGTCCCTGCTTGTGCTCTCTCACTCACACTCTTTCTCTCAAATAAATAAAATCTTTAATAAGAGAAGAAAGGTACAACTTTTTGAAATTCCGTTAGCTGCATTTGCAATCTCACTGCCTCCTTGCCCCCCCCCCCCCGGACACAGCGTGTACCCGAACAAGGCTGGTGTGACTCAGTGTACCAGATCTCTTGGGAGCTTCCCCATGTGTGCTGCGGGTGTGGCTCCGCTGAAGTAACGTCGATGACATTGCCCACATCGTCAATTACCATGCACCACTGCCACTCAAGGACAATGAGGGCTGCACGGGGGCCTCGGGTCTGGTTAAAACTCGTCTTCGTGCCCTTCCTAATGTGACATGCGAAGTGCGGGATTTATATGCCCTTTGTCTCTGTAAGTGCTTACGGGGGATTTATGTAATCTTCTGCTTGACTGGGTAAGAACCAGCCAAACAGGGCTCCTTGTCTCACCATGTCATCCTCTTCAGTTCCAAATTTTCAGATGGTCGCTGACATACTTTTGTTTCAAGGTTTGCTCAAGGTAAACACGATTTGAAAATCTTCAATGAAAAGCAGACATTGGTCAAATTTATTGGAAATTCAGACATTTTAAGGGAAAATCATTAATTTTATTAAAATTGATATAAACATAAATTCTTTAGGAAAGTCTAAAATGGATTGCAGTTGTGGAAACAAAAACGTATTCTTGATTATTTCTTCCAAATGACTTCCGAGTAATAAAAAATCCAGGGACTTAACGCTTTGAGGTGAATGGTGGTAGTACCTCAATGACACCATGAGAGGGGGCTAGTGACTCTCATTTGGACTATGACTCCACACAAGGAAAATAGTGAAACTTTCTATAAACACAGGTTTTAAAATCTTGCTTTGATTGCTGGATCTCATCCAATGAAACAACACTCTAGAATTGTGTACTGATTTTTTTTAATGTGATTAAAAGCCGAAAATACAATTATTTTATGTTAATGCCTGGCCTTCCCTCTCTGCCTCCAGAAGCAGTGGAGTAGAATAGGGATGAGAAAGGAAAAACTGGCCGGACACTTGCCTATGCCAATAAATGCTTCCACTTCCACACTCCACTCACAACCCCTCCAGATACTGATCACAAGTCAAATAAAATGCAATATTAATTGCGAAATACATCTAGACATCCTGTTTTCAAATCAGATTAAAGATTCATGGTTAGCTTCTAGTTTGTTGATGCATTAACTTTCCTTAATTAAAAAAAAAATTGTAATCAACTTGCTTTTTTACGTGTAGGCGATTGAGCGGAGAGCACGCTGTGAAGACATCGCAAACCGTTAGTGCGCTGCCTGTTTATGAGGCTCTGCCTTCATGAAACAGCAAATGAGGGGCAGTCAGGAACAGGTGTCTGCACAGGTGTGGAGCCATCAGGAACAGGTGTCTGCACAGGTGTGGCGCCGTTGGGAACAGGTATCTGCGCAGGTGTGGGAGGGCGCGCCTGCTACCCTACCTCTGCGGCTTCTACTCCTGTGCACGTCTGTACATTAAGCACAGCCTTGGGAACATCAGCTTATTTTATGCTTCTCAGAAGAGTTTCGGGCAATAATTATTTCAGAAGTTAATTGGAGTTAATGGAGATATTTTCTTAATGGATTATCATTTAACCCAGATTGCCTCTTTTACTTATTCATTTTATTTTATTTATTTTTTCCTATTTCTTAGACATATTGACATCAGCCCATGACCTAGGACTGGTTCTGGCTTAGCTGAATGCTCTCTACTTTGTAGATTGGAGAATTTCTGCTTCCTGTAGTTAATTGTATGCTTCCCAAGAGATGGGTTTGTTTCTTCACAATGCTGTGTATAGTGGCTGAGTTTATTATTTTAATTGTAGCATAAAATCAACTGTCATCTAAAAGGACGAGTTGTGAAGGCACATGGAGTTGTTTTTTTTTTTCTGTAAAAATTATACTGAATGGTTTTGAAAAACTTGATAGAAAAAGTGGAAAAAACCGCACTGTTTACATACGAGTAAAAGATTTAAAAGATTGGCGAAAACATAAAAATTCATTCTGATTCGGAAACCAGATTGCTTCACAATTTTGCAGATTCCTGCTCTACATCAAAGAAAATGAAACCGAAATCATAAAAGATGCCATATGGCTGTTATTTACTCAGGATAGACTAGATCAGACTTTACGAAAGGGAACACAGTTCAAGCAACCACAGGGGTCAGTTTTAAATGTGCACAGTATACTTTAATAAGTTTTTCTGTCTTTGTTTTTCAAAAGATGAAATTAGCTTCTTTGTCAGTCCCTGTTTGCTAGATTGTGGAAAACTTTTAAATGTCCTTTTCTGAAGCTTGGTCTTCTGTTCAATTTATACAGTCATTTCATGATTGAAGGTCGATTAAATCAGTTTCAACTTCCTGCCATGGTTTCTCTGGCCTTCAGCTTCCTTTCTTTTCTTCTCTTTCCTGAGGAGGCACGTGTGGCAGGTGGCATCCTCCCGGGGGTCCCGACAGAGGAAGGTACAATCCCCACTGTTCTAGGGCTCTATGTGGATGTTATTTCTTCCTTGTGTCCCCCCCGCAACTTCCCCCAAAGTCAAGGAAGCCATGAACAAGGGCGCACTCCTCTCAGTGGCCCTGACTCCCTTGACGTCATATTGCTCTGGTTCACCTCCTCCACCCCAGAAGGTTTTTGTGTCCTTCCCATGATGGAAGAAGTTATGCTCACAGACTGAATGGCCCTGTGCTGTGCTCATGTTACTAATGTCCGACTGGTTTGGGTCTGTGTGTGTGTGTGTGTGTGTGTGTAATGCTCTCTACTCTTCTTGATACTAATGGAAGTACAAGTTTTGAATATCCTCACTATTATGAATCTTTAAACACATTTTGAAAGTCAAAGATGAGCAACGGTTTCTTTACAGAGTTGATATCCACCTTCTTTTTGAAACAAGGAATACGTCAGCCCTAATGGGTAGGATGTCAATAGAACAACATTTAATGGAATAAGAAAAACACGTGGAGAACAATCTAAAAAGAGATTTTCTGCTATATTTAATAGTCAAGGGCTAGAGAGGGACTGTACTAATGTGGAAAAAAAATTAGTGGAAATAAACAGAAAAGCAAATCCGTTGTGTTTTTCCCGTATTACTCTTTTGAGTTTGGAGAATGAAAGAAAAGTGATAACAGCTGGGAAAAAATAAATAAGTGAAATTTCCCTGATTTTACAAACCTATTTTTGTTCCTCTGATTCTTTCAGGATTCTCCCTACAGTGTTTTCAGGGAACTGAAGCAACTGAAGATTGTTCTTTAAAGACAAGAGACTAAGAGAAACATATAAAATAAGCCAAGACATATGGATGCTTCGTGTATTCTGAGTTTGTCTGCTTATCTATCAGCACCGTGACTTCAGAGCTATTTGAATACAGGGCTTTAGCATGGAGCGTTACCCTAGATGGGAAAGGGAAGAGGAGAAGGAGCCCTCACCTAGCACTGAGGCCATGCAGGTATAAATCTTTGGGCTGTTACTCCTTTAATTCTGCTGTTGATGGCTTTTCAGAGTGCCTAACTTGGTATCTCTACAGAACCCTTGATTGTTGAGGAGTGGTCATCTGTTTCATACTCCATGATTCAGACTCATGCTGGCATTTGGGGCATCCTTCAGTAAAGCAGAGATGTCTTCCCTGTGGGTCTCATGGTCTTGCACACAACGTCCATAAATAAAACTAAGAGTGGAGTCACTCAGTGAGGAGGTGAAAGGTGTTTTGGGAAAAGAAAAATGTACACTAAGGCAGATTTGGAGAGTTGCAATTTCAAATAAGCTGGGACAGGTGGGCCTTCTGGGGGGGGGTGCCAAGAAGCAGACACTGGAAGGGAGCTTGGGAATTAGCTTGGTGAACACCTACAGGAACATTCCATTCAGAGGAAATGGTGGGTGCCGGAGGCGGGAGGTGGGCAGTGGCCTGTGGGCTTCCTGGAGGAGCAGGAAGACAGGTACAGGTGCAACCAGTAAGGAGCAAAGTGTGGGCAACCAGAGCCAACTCCTCGGTCTAATCTAATGATTTTGAGTGAAATGAGAAGCAGCACTGTGACAGAATCCGAGATCCAAAAGGTTTGCTTGGATGCTCCCATAGGAGAAGACAGAATGACCGGGGAAAGACCTGCCAGCGGCTTTGACGGTAGTCCCAGCGGGAGGTAAGATGGTGGAGAAGGGCATGGGACCAGTGAGCGAGCCCGAACCGCTGGCTCTGGGTACACTCCACAGACAGAGACCAAGCAGTTCCGACGCTTCAGTATGTGGGGCGACAGTTTTCCCAGGATTTTCTACATATCCCTTGGCCATGGCGCACTAAACAGTGAGAGGAGTGAAGGATGAGATAGAGGGTCTGGGCTGAGGGGATGGGAGCAAAAATTTGCCATCAGCACAGCTGGGAAAGCTGCCATAGAGCAGATCTGATGAGAGGTATTGGGATTGCACTGTGCACGTAGCATCTTGGGGGTCTATTAGATATCCAAGTTGCAATTTCATATTGGTGGCTGGATATATGAGTCTGGCTTTCAGGATCTTAAGACTTCAGACACAGATACAGGAATTGTCAGTATATAAATGGTGTGAGGACACGAGACAGGATTAGATTACCAAGGCGGAAGTAAGTACGGAGACGAGAACTCAAACCTGACCCCTTGACACTCAAGAGGCTAGGGAAGAAAAGGAGGAACCACAGATGTGTTCCCAAGAGGGGCAAACTGTGAGGTAGGAGGAACAAACATCAAGAGGATACAGTGCCCTGGAACCAGTGAAAAAGTATGTCAAGGAGGAGGAGAAGCAGCACTGTGACAGGTCAGTAAGGAGAAGATGAAAGCTGATGGGGAATTAGCACCCGATGGGGAGTCGCTGGGACCACGGTGAGAACCAAAACCCTGAACAGTTTTTCATGTATGATGGTGTGAAATCCCAGATCTTTATTTGGTCTTCTCCTTCTGGAAAGCATGGCAGGATGATTTATTCCCTCAATGTGCTATTAATTAGTGAAGAAGACCCTGATCATCTTCCCAGCTGAAAGTTACACATTTCTGCTTCTTTGAATTGGTTCCTGTAGTGATTCTAGATTTGTTTGTTTTGACTGGGGAAAAGGCATTGTCATCCTTGATGTCTTCAAGTTCTGTATGGTATTCAAATGAGACGCTCTGAAACCAGATCCCGAAGTTAGCTGTATTCTCTTCTAGGGTCTTATCTAAAGACAGAAAAGAAGCACAAAAGAACAGATCAGGTGAGTCTCCCTGTAATGCACTGTGGTGTCTTAGTAATAGCATGCATTTGCACTGAACAGCGTGCCTGCTTTTACTAGGTATTCTTAGAGTTTAGAGCCTCTTTATTTCTAAATGTGTTAGGCGGTGTGCCATATCACCCGATTCTTGGTACCACAGCTTACCCGCCATGACTGAAGCAGAGAGGGCCTCAGCGAGGGTCATTAGTAGAACCCTGTGTTGGAAATAATAAACATGGCACTATTGTCCTCTTACTGTAGTGTGATAGAAATAACTGACCAAAGAAAATGCTTTCCAGTAAGAGTCAACCCCAACCTCAGAAGATGAGATTATGAGATTTGGTGATAAGAAGTCCGATATCATAATTGCATTTGATGAGAAAATAATTCCATGGAGAGAGACTTCCTGTCTATGAGTGTATACCTGTAGTATCAATCTCTTATTATGGGAAGATAACTTGGAATTTAGATAACGAATGCATTACTCTTTCTATCCCTCTCAATGTTTTCTGCCCGTAGATGTGAGTTGACCAAAAATTCTAAGAAGACAACAATGAACAGTTTTCATAGCCAGATAGATCCAGAATGATTCAGTTGAGGACTGACATACCATAATTTTGGATTCCCACTGACCTTCTGCTCAGTAGTGTGTGTCCAGCTGCTTCTTATGTATCCCACAGAAAGGGAAACACTCTTCCTTCCTTCAGAATTCTCTTTGCCTGCCTTCAGCGTGCTATCTGTATTTATGCACTTAGAGCATGAAGGTCCCGTATCTTAGGAAACGTGGGGACTCAGGATGCAGAAATGTGTGTGCGGTGACCAGTGCGGTAGGGAATTTGACATACACCTGCTACAGCATAACTTGCCTCTGCAGGTACACGACACAGCAGTAGGGGAAGAAGTTGCCTCAGTGAGGTCTGCCGGTGTCCGTCTCAGCCTCCACGCCTCAGTGCATCCAGAAGAATTCTGACGCCCAATTATCCTAGGAATAGAGGCCCAGGAGTGGAAAATTTTAATTGTTTCTCCCGAAGTGAGAAGCCACTTGAACAGTAGAAACAATTCCAAAATAATTACTCATCCTCAGGGTATCTCTTTAAAGTTTATCTAGTGTTTGAAAAAAAAAAAAATATATATATATATATATGTATATATAGTCCTTGGACGTCAGGTGGAACGTGTGAATTGAAGTTCAGAATCAAAAGAATGTTGTTTTCTCTAAGGAGCAGTGGGTTATCTCCCTGGGAAAGCCAAACCCCCATGAGAAGCAGAATTGTTTTCAGACAGTTTTCACAGCTAATGTAGCAGGTGTGTCTGTGTGGACTGCACGTCCTGGGTTGTGCTTATCAGGAAGAAGCGGAGGGAGGTGGGAAAGGCTCAGTGAAAGTTCCCCGTTATATTTAATTCTCAGTGAAGTAAGCCTTCGTTTCCTTGGCTGGGGCTGCCTAACAATTTTTAAACAAATCAGTATTATGCACAGCTGTGTGAGGAAGGGGCTATGTGTGCTCACCAAAACCCAGTCTCATCTCCCAAAAACTCCTACATAGCCCACACTAAGTATGAGCCAGAGCATCCTGGCAGATGCAAGAAAGGACACAAGAAGAAATTATTTCAGGAAATACCCATGTTGCAGTCAGGATAAAGCTCCCCCAGAAAGGAATATGCCCACAGTGCTGTGAAGAGAAATGTTCAGAGGGAAATAAATGTTTTCATGTTGGAGATTTGCTGAAAAACAGAGTTGGTTTTCTATGCACTATTTATCCAACCCCTCAGAGAGGATGATAATAAAACTCCTGAGTAGCTCTGGAGAACCCAATAGCGAGGGATACTTCTGTGTTTCCCTGGGAAGTATCTGGAAAGAAAGTAGAACCCCACTTTAGACACTGTCTGTGATTTTTCCAGGCAGGTTGACCCCAAATAGCCCTACAGAGTTCCCCTTGCTGTCACGAGCGAGCCACAGAATGCTCCCCATGTGACCTGGCTAAGCGTGTAGAGCACGAGTGAGCAGAGACGAGAGGCCTTGAGTGTAGATTCCAGTAATGGCGCAGCAGTGCCTGAGAGGGTCATGGAGTGAGGATCCCCGCGGAGGTCATGCAACTGAAAGACTGGCCACGGGGAACTAGTGGTTGCTCCCACAAAGTCATGTTGATGGTGCTGGAGTGAAATGAAGCCCCTTAAGTCCCACAGAATGGAGAACAACTCCAAACGTTTGAGATTAAATTTATGACAACCTAGGGAACAAAGGTTGATTTTGATAGATACATCCAAAGCTATATCTTTGTACACACGCGTTTGTGATTCGAGATCTGTATTCATGATATGCATTACAAGCAGAAAATAAAATATGCTGTGTGGACATAACAAAAGAAACCCATTTTTGATGAAAGAACCATTGACCACCTCTCTGATCTGTCGGTCTTAAGTAAAAAAACAAAACAAAACAAAACAAAAAAACCCCAAAACAATAGTAGAGAAAAGTTACTCAGGTAAAGAGTAAAGGGGAAGAGATTTTTCTGAAGAAGGTGCCCCTGATGGGAAGGTGTGAAGCTTGGAGAAGGAAGAGGAGACTCAAGGGGAGTACATGCAGGGGCGAGAAACCCAACCGAGGGTGCAGGGCCACTGGAGGCCAGATCAGGTCCCATGTCCCCAGACTGTAGCCAGCATCCACTTTATCCTAAGTGAACTGGTAGAAAGGATCCCAGCAGGGAAGTGACGTGCTCAGATCTACGTGTTAAGAATCCTCAACTGCTATGAGATGAATAGATTGGAATTCATAAAAGAATGAAATCAGGGGAACCTGTCAAGGGGCACATAAAATAGTGGCTTTGAAATGACAGGGATCTCTGCTCAAGGTAGATGTTGGACTCGGTAAGACACGGAACGAAGAGGATCCGGAGATGCTTTCTGGCTTGAGCTACCCAGCAGGTGGGGAGGAGCTCTCTGGAGATGGTGGGCTGGCAGGGCTGCAGGGACACAGCAGGAAGAGAGGTTGTGGTGGGAGAGCAAGGGTTCCTTCTGGATGGCTCAGTTTGAGAAGTCCAGGAACCAGGACAAATTGACTATAACAGGCAAGGATTGTATCTCTACCTGCAAGATAAGAAGATCAATGCCAACGCCAACTGAATATTCAAAATTTGCTTTTAAGTGTATTCCTCTCCTTGGGTTTGGATTTGGAAACTCTGGTTATCTCTGCAACTATGAAAAGCATTATTTTTTTGATATATTTTTCTACATATTAAAAATCAACATGGCCCTAGAAATGTATTTATTTAATCATTTTTAGAGGTGACTGTGTAATTCTCCTTTGATCCATTATGGATAACTTCATAGCTAGTTCTATGAAAACAAATATATCTAGGTTTTTTGTTTTTGTTTTCAGATTCTCAGGTGATAACTCTGTTGCTCTCATGAACTTTACTGGTAAAAGTTGGATCCATGTTTGAAAAGAACAAGGCTAGATAATTTAGTCATCTTAAATTAAGAGTGTTCCAGAAATTAAAATACCTAGACCTAGGTTTCTAAATGTAATTCTTTAATAATACCACTTGTTTTTAGGACTCTCTGGAGAAAAGATGGATTCTAAGGCTGGGACAGCAAATGCATAAAATGGGCCATATATATGACTTGGGAACATGACAGAAGGACATGGGCTTCAACATGAAAGTGCTCCCAAATGATCAAAGCAGGACCAATTTGAGCAAAAACAGAAACAGACAAAACCAGACTGAAATATATTGGATTATAACACAAAAAAAAAATTTTTTTAAAAATGGATCCACACTCAGATAAATAAGTGATTGAATGAATGAATGAAAGAATGAAAAAAAAATGAAGGAATGGATAGAGGAAGGAAGGAAAGAAGGAAGGAACTAATCTTCCTTACAGAGGAATCCCAGTTAATGAAGACAGACTAACAGAAAAGAAGAGGAGATAACTGTTGGAACACCACAGTCATAACTCTCCTGGGCAAAATCCATCATGAGTGCTAATATCAGTGAGCAAAACCTTAAAGGGTAACTAGACACCTGCATATACTCCAAGTATCTTCCTAAATACTTATCAATTACTGTGGCATTTTTTTAAAGATTTATTTATTTATTTGATAGAGCACGTGCGTGTGCTCATGAGTTGGGGGGGGGCGTGCAGAGACAGAGGGAGAGAAAGACTCTTAATCAGGCTCCACTCTCAGGAGGGAGCCTTACTTGAGGCTCCATCTCACAACCCCAAGATCATGACCTGAGCCGAAATCGAGAGTCAGAGGCTCTCTGACTGAGCCACTCCTCAGGTGCCCCACTGTAGCAGTTTTAATACATGTCTGATCATAAATTATTGATACTCTTGCCTCCAAAATGTAGAGCTTTCCTCCCTTTCCTTGAACATGTGCTGCATTTAGTGACTCTCTGCTAAGGAGCGCACTATGTAAGGACAGAAGTGGCGTTAACCCAGTGGTCGCTGTCAACACCACAGTATCACGTCGCTATCACTTAACTTCCTGATATGATTCACGGAGATGAGCACATCACCTCTGAGTCATTCTCACCCCAAATCATAACCTGCATGCAACATCTAGGAGAAAGCATTAAATAAACCCACATTGAGGGACACGCTCCAAAAGACCTGATAGGCACCTTCGGAAGTATCAAGGTCACGAAAACCATGGGAAGACTGAGAAATGCTATGGGTTAGGGCATCCCAAAGAGGCAGCATGACTAATGCAATGTGGTGCTCTGCTTGGGATTCTGGAACAGAAAAAGGATGTTAGGGGAAAACTGGAGGGGGGTGGCGAACAAAAGTCTACACTTCCGTGAAGGTTATTGTATCAGTGTTAATTTCTTAGTTCTGATAAATATGCTGTGGTTACATAAGATGCCATCACTGGAAGTCACTGGGAGAAGGCTACCCAGGAACTCAACTATTTTGCAACTGTTTTTGGAAATCTAAGATTATTTCAGAATAAAACTACCAAGATGAAAAATAGTATTTGGAACCGGGATTCTTCTAGATTCTCCCAGTCCAGTAGCTGACAGGAAAGAAAGATGTGGAAGGCTCTTCTTGTTAAAAAGAAAATATATATTGCATACGCTCTTTTTTTTTCTTTCGTTAGCATGGTTACAGTTCCTCACAATGACTCTTGGACACTCTAAGTGATACGAACTAAAGTACCGTGTGTACGGGGCTCAGTTCCTACATCTGTGCTGTGTGACTCTGTGTCAGCACATGTGCAGATGGTGTGCAATATAAGCCCTTCGTAAACGGGGACATGCCCATCTAGGGTAGCTCATCATCCAAGTCACTAACAGCTTTTGCTATAATCCACCGAGAGGTGGTGAGAAGTGCCTCTGAAATCATCATGAGAACGGAGTTTCTAGGTCTTCCACTGGCAGCAAATTATCAGTCCCTTTCTGTTTCTTTGCTTCTTAGTAACACTTAGCAGCCCATAGCTTAATTCTCCTTCCTGGAATTGTCTTCTTGTTATTTCTTTTAGAGACTTCCCTGGTGCCGGCACTTTCCCAGCTTAGTGGCTACACCTGCTCAGCTCTCCCTTCCCCTCCTCCTGGCCTCTTCCTGCCACAGCCCATAGGATTCTACTACCCTCCACAGGCACCCGTCCCAGGGGAGTTCCACTTGTCTTTTTCATTGAAGACCCATGTAAGTTCATGAAAAGAGTGTCTCCAGGCTACTAAATTTGAATATCTGATAGCATACTGACATTTCCACCTGCACCCAAACTTGATTTGTCCCAAAAGATAGCTTCCTTGGTTTTATGACCAAATATGGGCAGCTCCAGCTTCCCCATTTTGTTTAGACAAATGCTCAAATACCTCTTTAGAGAATCCTTCTCTCTATACTCTTCAAATCATTATCTCCTTGCTCTTCACATTTATTCTGAGAGCTTACCACCACCTGCCATAACATACGTGCTTTCATCGTTCTTTTGTTCTTTCCCACATTGAAATACAAGTCTCGTGAGGACAGACATTTTGTCTTGAATGTTCACCTCTTAAATTCCAGCATCTAGAACAATGTCTACAGCACAAGAGTCGAGAAATATTTATTCAATAGATAAGTGGAGATATAAAGCAATAAAAATAAGAATGAATAAATGAATCAAAGTCCTTCACCTTTTTTGTTTGTTGGTTTGTTTTGTAATAAGCATGACCTTTCTAACTCACAGGTATCTGTATGCATTGGGGTGTACAGCGTTAACATTTGGGAGCTCAGTTGGAGAATCGCATCATGATTTGGGATATTTCTATGCTTAATGGTCATGATCTTTAGAGTGTCCCAACGGGTGACATTTCTCTGGGATCCACTTCATCAGTGAGAAAATTGCCTTCCTCACTTCTATAATTTTCCATCCTTCATGAAGCTTTTCTGATTCTGTCATACATTATCACCACTATTTTAAGACCCAGTACACAATGTGATTGTTGCACTTATCACTGAATTATAATTATTATAATCACTTGTTAATATTCCTGTCTCCACAAAGAGACTTGAAGTATTTTAATAACACAAACTATTTTACTTATTATTTATTGAGGAGGCTAGCAGAATGTCTGTGATATGTTGACTTGACCCAGTCCTCAAAATTCCTCTGTCTCTATTGTCCTAAGTGGGAGGCCCATGGCAAGGATTGTGTAAGGAAATTCCTGGTACTGGGGGCAGGAGGTATTAGAACTTCTTATATTTATTTTCAATATCATTATTTTTAAATGTCTATTTTGTATGCAGTTTGTATAAAAATATATCTATCAGTAGTTCATTAGTTAATTCATAATTACAGTGCTTATGTTGATGTGGTTGCTTGATTATTTTTTTCTGGTAGAGGTATGAACATAATTGAGAGGTTTGGAGCTGTTCCAATAGACTAGCTCAGTGACCTTGTATGGACCCCGCCAGCCTGTGCCTATGGAGAGAGGCTCCGCTAGAGGGAATATCCTTATCGTAAGCTGGACCTCAACTGGCTCAGGTGGCAGAGCTCATTCCCTGTTCATCTTTGAGAATGTCTCCTTATTTCCCAGTGTACCTGACAACAAGCCTGTGAGCCCTCCCCTGTGTGCTGTTCACCATGTACCCATGCCCTGCCAGTCATGATCTGTCCTGCTGTCTCCCCCAGAGCTGAGTACTGGGCCTCACTCTTGCTGTCACACATGCTCACAGGCTCCAGACACAGTGTTAACACTGCTCTCAGTGGACACCAGTCCAAAATCTGGGGAGTCAGGTGGGCCCTGGGTTTGGCATGGACATGGGGGGGATAGACCCTGCAGCAGAGTCTGCCCCATATACATGCTCCACTCCCTCCTTCATAACACCACCCACCTTGAAGAGGGACAAGAGTGAATTCAACTAAGGGACTACCTTCTCTATTCCCTTGGAAGTAGATGTGAATATATGTGACAAACTTTTAGCTAATTCCACGTAAGTGAAAGCATTGTTTATGACACCAAGAAAGATGAGTTTAAAAGATGCTATGTCATATGTGGTGTTCCTCTTTTTGCCCCTTTTATTTCTCATCTCTAAAACTTGGAATACAGCTGCAATGGCTAGAAATCCAGCAGCCATTTTGTGCCATGAGTTGATCTGCAAGATAGAAACAGATTTTGGCATGACTGAGTGGAAGGACCACAGTCTGATCCTGAATAAGATGTGGGAATTGGCATACTAATCATAGATGGCCGATCTCTAGGTTTATCATACATGTGAGATAAGAATTTATCTTGTATTTAACCATGTTATTCTATTTTATTTTTCTGATAAGTGCAACAGAATCTAAGCCTCTAACTGGGTTTGAAAGGCATGTCATATATGTGCTCCCACATATGTCTTCATAAATCCAGCCCACTCAGCATTTTGGTGTATCCTTTATTTCCTGCAAGCCAATCAAGCTGCTTCCTGCATTTTTCACATCCTTTCCAGAAAGACACTCAGTTTCGCAAAAACAAGCAATAATTAAAACATAATGAGTTCTCAATGGGACAGAGACAGGGACAGAGACGGAAGAAGGAGGGAGGGAGGGAAGGAAGGAAGGAAGGAAGGAAGGAGGGAATAAAGGAAAAAGAATCCCAAATTTATTATATTAACTGAACTAAACACTTAGAGTGTGTGTGTCTTTGTGTTTGCATGTGTGTCTGTGTGTCTGCCGGCATTTAAAGTTCCAAGTTTAGATATAGAAAATGTTAGCAATTAAGAAATTCAAAAAGCATAACAAGCAAACAAAATATTCAACAGTGAGAGTTTTGTTAGTGCTGGCTTTGCTTTTGGCTTGTCTGGTACCAGTTTGTACTTTAGGAGCTCTGCTTCCTCATGAAGTTTCTTATATCTTAGGGCAGAGTATCAGCCAGGTCACTCTGCTATAAATCAGCCCTAGGTCTAGAGAAAATTAAGACGATGCTTGTTTTCCCCAGGAGGCAGGAGCTGTATTGAAGAGAAACAGATTTTTCTAGCTGCCATCCTTGGGCTCTTGTGTTCAATTTAGGGAAGTATTTATTTTTATTCCATCATATTATGAAGACTATTGGCACCACAGATCCAGCCTGTGAATGAGAGGGAGAAAAGAAAGCAATGATCTTGATCACGCCACTGAATGTAAGGCAAGAAATGGAAGCCCATCTCGATAGTAACGGCGACAGGGTCTGGTGTGGTTGCCTGGCCAACAAGCGGGGGGAAGCTGCCGTGCTGGAACCTGGAGTCGAGGCTGACTGTCACACTTCCAAAGTGTTAAAGCAGAAGTAGGCTTCGGGAATTTTTGAAGATATATCTCTTTAAAACACTGCAAGATTTAGACAGGAAGCTGAAAGCACCTCAGTGTCCATTCATTGATGAGTAGCCTCACAGACTGTGGTATATCCATACAACGATAGCATATTTGCAATAAACAGGATGAAGGTTGATTCCTACAATGTGAGCACGCCACAGAAACATTACTCTCAGTATTGGAGGCAAGACACGAGAAACCGTAAGTTGTCTGACTCCATGTATCGGCAGTACCCAGGTAAGCCAGAGACAGGAGATAGATTTGGGGTCGTGTAGGGCTGACAGGGAGGAGAAACGGGAGTGATGCCAGGGAAGTAGGGGGTTTCCTTTTTGGGGCGATGAAAAACGAAAATCATTTGCATTGTTGTGATGGTTGTACTACTCTGTGAGTACACTAAAAAACACAGATTTGTATCTTTTCAAATAGGTACATTTTTATGGCATGTGAATTATTTCTGAATAAAGTTGTTAAAAATAGGGAAAAGGAGAGAGGAGATATTTTTAAGTGATGCAAGCTAACTTCTTAAAATAAAAGGCATTTCTCTTCCTCTAACAGAAAGAGCTGCCACTTATTTGTTGGGGAAAGCTTGTATCATAGGACCATGAGTTGATCTGCAAGAGAGAAACAGATTAGGCAATAATATAGGTGGCCACATACAACCATGTAAATTATGTAATCAGGCTAAGTCCCTGGTTACAAGATGACACAGCGAATCTTTTCCTATGGAACAGTAAGTCCATGTTAAAATAACACATTTATGCTTAATTTAATAAAAGTGTCTTTTTAGGGGATAAGTACCAAAAACCCAAGTTAACCTAAATGTGCACAATTCAGCACAAATGGAAATATATTTATGTAAGTCACATATGAATTATTCAGTGTTCAGACACCAATCTTATTTTGCATGAAATTACATTGATAGAGGATACATGATCCTGACACAAATTAAACATTTGCAGAGTCTGACCCTCTCTTTCTTCCCTGCCCTGAATGGGGATGAGGGGTACGACCCTCATTATACGTAGTCAGTTCTTTCTATTTTTCTGAAAATGGCAGGTAATAAACCCTGCCTGAGGCTATTATTGTAAAGGACATCAACTGCATATCATTATGCGTATCTGTAGGATGCTCTTGTGGGTGATGTGGAGGATAAAGAAAAGTCCCAAACACTTGCCCTCAAAGATCTTAACTTCTAGGTGAAGAGATGTCATTGACCAATAAGACTTAAACAATGATGAGCAGAGGATGGTGGCCACGCGGGTCTTAGAAACAGCCTGATGTTTATTATAAGTTGGAAAAGACCCTGAAAATATACAAGAAGAGTTAATCTGGAGGATTCTGTATAATATGTTGTCAGCGACACACAGATTTTGACATGTGCAATTAACCAGTTCTGCTGTTTTCCTATTATATCTGGCTTTTAAAATCTTTATGGCTCTTATCTAGGCCCCAACTAACTGAGAAATCATTTTCCTTTCAGTCCAGTTTTTGATCGACTTACTGTCCTTGACCTCCTTGCCACAGATTTGATCTTAGAAGGAGCAATTGATAGGGGGCTGCAGTGGGGAAGATGGTCTGCCTATTTTGGATGCTAGCGCAAGCCTCTTCAGAGCACTAATTTCTCACTGCATTTTCTCTTTATGTCTTTCTGGCCACTGGCACAGATCTTCTACTGTTTTTGCTTGGGCCCTCGATGTTTGGTGACATTACCTCTGGCCACTTGTCCTCTGTGGGTCTATCGTTCTACAGAGGGGAGCTAGCGTTCTTTGGATGATTATAATTCTTCCCATCAGGCCCCAAAGATGATCGTGAACTTCTACCTCTCATCCCTCTCTCCTCATTGTGTCAATATATATCGTCTGCTCTATCCATTTTGGTTTCCAAGATTACAGAAAACTACCTTGTATGTACATATCCTCTCTGATTCTATTGAAACTTTTGAAATACATGCTGAGCATATCAGGTGAATTCTGAGCTCACTAGTGACTTCAGAACCTCTGTAGTGTCAAGTCTTGCAGAAGCCCAAGTGCACACCATGGCTCTGTAAGAAGTGGATTGCAAAAGAAACTGGATCATGAATCACTAGGGCCCAGCACAAAGAGGGATCCAGGATCTCACGTGTGGTTGGATGGCATGGCGAAGGAGGTCTACAGAGACTCGGGCCCTAGAAACCCCTCTTAACTAGGTGTTTGCTTCACTTGGCGGGTAAGATCTAAGGAGTCAAGGCTGCCCTTGTGCCAGCTGGCATCTCAACCTGACGCTGCTATTTGCCCATTGCAGCCCAAGCCACTGGCAGTGAACAGATGTGGGAGAAAGCATCCTCTGTCCAACTCGTCATCTTGTCAGCTTTCAACCGGTACCGGTCCCTGTGGCCGCCTTCCTTTCACTGGCCAATATGGATCCATTTTCTTGAAAATTAGCAGCAATCCCATGTGAAATTTTTTGTAAAGGGAGCGAAGGAGGGGAGATTTGGAATTGATAACTAGATATGCCAAGAGAACGGGAAATTGGCTATCTCTGTATTTACAGGCAGAACAGACACAAAGTGCTAGGACCTCTCTCTCAGGCGTCAAAGGGCCAAAGGTGGTTTCCTACTTCCAGACGCAAGGTCAATCAGGACCTCCAAGGTGGTGGTAAGCTAATCATTCCTATCAGTCTCAGAGAATGTGAAACAAACTCCCTTATGAGGACGTTCAAGCCTCTCTTCACAGGAACGAAAAATTAACATTCACAATTTGGAAAGCAGGGAGCTTGAGTTTCTCAGCCTGGTGTTCATAGTTGGAAGTCCATGTCACCAAATGACCAAGTGAGCAGGTGGACAGGAGCCAGAGAAGCGACTGCCGGGGAGCAGAGCTGGTGCGCAGAAGCCAGGGAGAAAAGTCAGGAGCAGTAGCCGCAGTACCATGTGTCTCCAGAGCCCAGGAAGCGAGCAGGAAAGTTATCCCTGCCCACCCATACCTCTCACTGTGTCAATGACACACGCCAGGCATCTAGTCTCATGCCATGTAGCCCCTTGTAAGCTGAGTGACAGCTCTGAAGCCCAAAGACTTGTCAGCTGACCGTCCTAATCACACCCTGGGTTTGATTGCTTATAATGCATGTTCTCTGCTGAAGTCCTCTTTGGAATTCTCTGCATTTGCAAAATCCTTTAAGGACCAGCTTAATACATATTTATTAAATCCATTCTATATGCAAGACACTCACAGAATGTTGTAATGTGGGTATATTCATGTCACTGTCAAAAATTTACTTACATTAACTTACAGGCACAAAGGAAATATAGTATAACTTTTCATATCCTGCGTTTGATTAGTCTCTCCTGCAAGCCCCCCAGTCCAAGTACCCCAGTGGGTATTAGAGAAATTAAGACGTAATAATGAAGACAGTAATAAAGACAGCCTCGCTGTCTCTTCGCATTTTCACAGGTCCCTTCCTACCAGTCATTTCCAGCTATTCTAAGATCCACTCATCACCTTTCAGGTTTGGTGTCCATCAGATATCATGGCCCTTAGTTAATTCTCAGTCTTCCAGAGTTCTGTCTTTTCAACCTTCTCCCCAAATGGGGTCCTGATGAGATAGTGGTGGTATGTGCTCACGGCACACAAGGTGGGGACCTCTTGTTGGTTTGGGGGCGGGTGTTGTCGGGATCCACCAAGCAGCTCTTCTGACACCTTTCTGGAGCTCTGTCAGCGTCCTCTGACAAAGACAATGACTTGGTCAGGGTGCCGTCCTTCCTCAGATGCTGTCCCTGCACATCTTATCTCCTGTAGGTGATGACATGTGATTACAACTCTCATTTGATCTCTGGGCTGAAGTCAACCCTGAAGACTTTTCCTTCTTTATTTCCCCCTTTCCACAGCTACCTGGTGTATCAATTGAAAGCTTTTTGGAATGTCGGAATCCTTCCTGCCCCATAGGGATGGATGTATTTTCTCTGTCCAGCCCTGCTGTGCCATCACAAGAGAAACACTGTTCCCTCTACACTGGTGCAAGGTCTGCTTGGCATGGTGACACCCTCAAGATTCCTAAGCATGTGGTGGTCAGGGGTCTTCCTCTGTTTCCAGATTTCCATTGAAACCACATAGCTGCTATGGTGGTTGTAAAGCCTGTCTATGGATTATTTTGACACTTCTTCCGCAAACAGTGTTTTTAACCTTCTTCTATGACATATGGGTCAATCTTAGTAACACTTGTCTGATAAGTGTTACCTTTCACACTTCCCCGGCCTCTCTCTTTCTCTCTCCCTCCTTTTCTCCCTCCTTCCTTATAAATGAGCCACTAGGTAAAAAGCCCAGCTAACATGAGCTCATCCATATGGAGTTAGAGAGAAATGTGTGAGGGGCCTCTGCTGTATCCCCCCAGCTGTTGGGGTCTTCCTGTCCCAGCACCCCTGTGAAGGGATGAGTGAGCCTGCCTTCCAATGACTTTAACCCCCACTTGATGTTGACACGGGTGGCACATTTGGGAGCAGAGCCTGCCCAGGCTGTGGATTTGAGCTCTGTTAAGGTCCTGCATTTCTTTCTGGATGCTATATAACAAACCCATAGCATCTGACTCACACCCTACCCCCCATCTGGGACTGGAGCTGGAGAGGGAAGGAAAGCATCTCTCTGTCAGCCCTACTTTTTCTTGATGAGTCTCCAGTCAGCCCTTTCTCAATCACCCTGAAACTGAAGGTATACATTTTCTATCTCCTGCTCAAGTCTGTTTGGGATTTTTCCTTCATCAAGTCTAAGATCAAGTTATGATAGCCTCCCTCTTGGTCCATTCCATGGGAGTTAAAAGACCATGGATGAATGTGGAGCTTCCTTTCAACAAATCTTGGCTCTCAAAAGTGTTGTCTACTGTAAGATTCAAAACAGTCTTCTCTGTGGCTCCAAGCTGATCTGCGGCTCTTCTGGTCAATACCATATTCTCTTTCCCTGGGATCTTCCTGCTCTTTGCTTAGCCAAGGAGAGAAAAGACAGCAAGGCAAGGCAACCTAAGGAGGAAATGATGATATGCCATTTCATCAGACCTAAAATAGTATCTGCATTAGACAAAGAAGCATAAAACATATTCCCTGTCCTTGAATAGCTTTTGAGTTATTTCTAGAAGTAAGAAACAAATACCAAAAAAACCCCACACTAAAAGCTCCTTGTATTGTTAGTTTTAAACGAGAGATACAGACAGTACTTGCATATTCAGTGAGTGAGATCATTCGGGATTGTAGCTACTAAAGATGTTTGTGGGGGGCAGGACTTGAAGTGGTTTCTAAAGACAGGCAGGAAGACAGGGTGGCAGATTGGGAAGGGTGTCTGGGTAGGGGAGGCAGCATGGCAGGGACGCAGCTTCGGGAAAGTATGAAGTGCATGTGGGGTAGCACGTGGCTGAATTTGAGAGAAGGGCCCGTGTGTGTGTCCAGGGGACCACAGGATGATGGGAGCAGTGAGTAGTAGTGGGCTGGATCAGCAGTGGAGGAATTCAAACACTATTTTTAGGGGGTATAATTGGAATCCAGGAAAAGATTTTGAGCAGGGAGATGACACGATCTGAACAGCAGTTTAGAAATATGATTCTGCCCACGGTACGTAAGATGAATTAGAGTAGTCGAAACGCTGTGAGAATCCAAGAGAAGGAGACTTCGTCACATTATATGCGAAGCTCTTAAGGCATAGTATGGCAACTGTAATTGTTCTCTTCATATTATGGTACCAATCTTATCAATTTTATTATTACCAAGCATGAAGAGGGACATCATCTTCTCAAAGATAATGACAATGCATCTGGCTTTGAAAGAATGAGTAGACTTTAATAAGTAGACACCCAGAGTCTGTATTGGGAAAATAGGGAAGCAAGAAAATAATGAGCATAAGAAAGTAGAATGCTTGTTGAGAACCTATTTGGGAATAAGTTGGATTAAAATATAGATTGAGGGTCTTCAAGTTAAAAACTTTGTCTAGAGTCAGATCACCAGGTGTCTTTAATATTTTGAGAAGTAAGTTGTATAGTAATAATAAGCTTAATAATAGTTTAATATATTCCCTATACTATCTCAAACACTGAGTAAGGAATATTGTTATACCCATGTTACACATGAAGGAATTCTGGCCAGTCACAAAAGGTGGTATACCACTAAAAGGTGATATATCTAAGATTCAAAGCTGGCTAGCTCTGACTGTCTCTGTGTTTTAATTATTTTCTTCATATTACCTTAGGTTTTAGTTAAGTCCTAAGGAAGCCAAGAAAGACTTTAGAGCAGGAATGCAGTGCAAATAGAACACTGAGTAAGGAAGACTCTTCTGGCTCTAGCGCATTAGACAGAAGGATTTGATGGAGATTAGAAGCTGGAGCCCAGCAAGGAGGATGACTGCACTAGTCTGTGCAAGTATCAAGGACCTGAACCAAGATGGGTATCATGGGATAAGAAACATGTCCAGGGTAGATACAAACAAGATATAGGAAGTCAAAGGTGATGGTGATGTTCCAAAGCATGGTAAAAAGTTGATAATATTCAATAAAGGAAATACAAGAAGCAAATATGGATCATTAGCTCCTGGGAGGAACAGATGGAAGGCAGAGACAGCAGTGACCTTGATTTTGAATGTCCCTTAGTTTAAGTGTTTACTTTTGGCAACATGGTGGAAATGCATCCAAAGGCCTTTAAACAGATAGCTTGGAGGTCAAAAGATAAATGGGAACCAGAGAAAGATCTACACAGAGCCTTTGAGAACAGCTTATAGCATTCAGAGCAAAGTGAGAATATGTAATGTTGGACTAATAAAATTAACACAAAATGGTGACGTGAACGATTTTCGTAAATATTCCTCCAAGTAGCCCATCTTTGAAGTGTGTTGATAATAGAGCTAGGTGGTTTTCTAGATGTCAGTAAGAGGTCAGATGTCTTTTCTTATAAGAGCAGCTCAATTCCAAATGTGACTACATTAACATGAAGCTGTGCTTTTTGGCAATGGGAAGAGATCTAGCACAAGGAAGTGTTATAATGACGAACACCCACCAGCTGACTGGTCAGAAACCCTGGGTGAGGAGATCTAGCCTGAGGATTTGTCAGTATCACCCCAGTGCCGTTTGGCAGAAAGAAGATTTTCTGATGCTAATGACTAGCCCTGATATCTAGGTAAAAATTGTGTAAAATAGAGAAATGGGATTCATCTACTATGAGAGCTTGATGTTTCTCTTAAAAAATCACTTAACCTCTTTTCCCTTGGCTCTGATAGCAACCTCCTGGTCATTGATTTTTTCTCACTGGGGGACCTGAGGGTGTTGCTTGTCACTCAGCAATCAAAAATATCATGAATCCACAAGGAAGGTTTCTTTCTTGGGTTGTGCTTGTCTCTAGGAAATGGATAAAAATGAGAAATGCATAACAAGAAATGCATAACACAATAGGCCAGTTGCTAAACTTAGAATGACTACATCGAGAAGCAAATGCCCCTCGAGGCAAATCTTTAAAACATATTTGGCCATCTTTTCTTGTAGTTTTATCCTGAAATGTAACATATACATGATAACATCACTATGAGTTAAATCTTCGTCCTACACAAGATTGCCTCTTGAGTGAGGGAGGAATGTGTGGAGAGAAAGAGAGAGAAAGGAGGTCAAATTCATAACCTTGGAAAAGACCGGCACTATAAAGAGATGGAAATAGGTTTGGATCCATTTAAGAATAGAAAGAAAGAGCAATTAAGGAGGAGGGCAAGAAAACTCTCACACCCTAGCAACCAAGGTAAGAAATACTTGGTAGATTAAGTGCTACAGAGGATAATGTTACCTGAGGCAAAATAAAATTCATTGAGTTTGGTGAAAAAAATGCCAGTTAAGGAAACCATAAAGAATGGTTGGGTAGAGGGTCAGAGACATAAGCTGGATTTTAAAGGCGTGTAAGGCATTGAGGACATAAAGAATTGTGATGGTGGTCAATTGTTCCACAGAAGCTGGATGTGTAGGATTAGCTAAAATCTGAGGCAGTGCCATGGGCATCAGGGAGGGCTGCACAGGAATGGGTGGCCCGGTGTGGGGTGGGGGGGTGCGGATGCGGGCATAGGTACACCCACAACTCAGCAAGGAAGTCTCAGGTTGATTCTTTTCCCCAGGGTGGATATCCACATTGATTCCCCAAATAGAAATTGTATTTTATAATTGATGTGGTTGTAGGAGATGTCCTTATTCTGGGAGAATGCTTCTTGAAATTGCATTTTTAAAAGTAGAGATCTAGAAAATGTTATGACAACTTCTTGAACAAATGTCACATTTTAAACGTTCGTAGCCAGTGTTCATATTTCCACAATCTTCCCCATGTCAGGATATTTTATTTTAGCAAATGCTGCATTTCAGGGAATGGAGTGATAAATGTCAGGTTCTTAACTGTATTAAATGGGATTCTCCACGTACCTCGGTTGCTTTGCGGATGATGGCTTGAGTCATTAGCTAGGGCTTATCATGAAAGTCCTGGATCGTTGGAGTGGCAGCTGAGGGTTTTACAAATAGCAGATCAATTCAAGTGCCTTTCCTCAATCTTTGTTTTTCTTGGCAGCTCTACATTACATGATACTCTTAATGACTCTCTCCTTCTTGAATACACTCTTCCCAAGAATTTCGCTTTCTCACTTGCTGACTTTATCTCTTCCCCTCAGTCTGAATGCTCTTTTTTGTTCTTCTAAAATGGTTCCTCCTCCTTGCTTATTCCTGGGTGGGGATTTATTTCACCCTGTTTTCTCTTTTCTCTCAAGATATTTTCCATCAATATCTCATGTAATCTGATATCTATCACATTTATATGACTTGCTCTTATGTTTTATAAGCACATTCTTTTTGTTTTCATAGAGCTTTCCAAATTTTATTGTAAAGTTCATCACCACTTCAATGTGTATGTGTATAAAACAAATATATTACCAAAAATGTAGGAAGAAAGCATATTGTATTTGACCATATAAAATTGTTAAAACAACCATGGTTCGATAATATCATAAGATAATGACAAATTAGGAAAATATTTTTATTAAAAATAATCAAAAAAAGATTCATCCTTTTTTTTTTCTTTTCAGTGTAACAGTATTCATTGTTTTTGCACCACACCCAGTGCTCCATGCAATACATGCCCTCCCCAATACCCACCACCTGGTTTCCCCAACCTCCCACCCCCCGCCCCTTCAAGACCCTCAGGTTGTTTTTCAGTGTCCACAGTCTCTCATGGTTCTCCTCCCCTTCCAATTTCCCTCAACTCCCTTCTCATTCTTAAGAGTTTCTTACAAACATATTTCTACCAGCACCCCAGTAAAAAAGAATGGATACAAACTTACAATTTATGAAAGAAAAATATAAATGACATTAAACAAATAAAGATGATAAATATTCATATCCATTATTATTGGTTATTAGTAATGAAACTGCACCATGTAAACTGAATGAAAATATTTACTTCTATCAAGCAAGCCAAGATGAATTAAGATTAATACTCAGTGTAATCAGAATTACAAAGGCACATCATTCTTTAGTATAAAATGCAAAATTAGTGGAATGTTTTTTAAAGGCAAAATATATATCGAGACTTAAAAATATTTCTAATCATTTACTTAGTATTTTCTATTTCTAGATTTCTACCCTAAGAATCAAGTCATATATTCACCCCAAGACTGAGATGTAGTGATTTTTACTTCACTAACACTGTTATTATGCCCAAAAGAAACATTCACCATGATTCCACTACA
Source organism: Lontra canadensis (assembly GCF_010015895.1). NCBI lineage: Eukaryota > Metazoa > Chordata > Mammalia > Carnivora > Mustelidae > Lontra > Lontra canadensis. The sequence continues at coordinate 5,705,291 of NW_022631038.1, forward strand.
AATATTCAGTGGCCAAAACTTATATGCCAGCACTAACGTGGGCCATCTCATTGTCCATATCATGCTCACATACCGCAATATTACAATAACTTTGCCTACTCTTAATTACATAAGAGACAGAAACCTGTTTGGGCAAACTCATGGTAACTCTATCAACAATCCCAAATTATGCACACATATGTGTTAATGTGGGCAGGTCCTCCATCTCTCTCGTAGCCCATGAGAGAGCTGACTCAGGACAAAGCTGCTGCAGGAGCTTAGCAGGCAGAAGTAAAAGTGTCTAGACTCTAGAAATAAAGAGAATGACAATGAACGTATATGCAAATGTCCAGTTATCCCAGCTTATTCTGTTTTGGTGCCATAGTTTTGAAATGCCAGGTCTCACATAGAGCCAGTAGGAGTCCAAGCAATCATTTTTGTCCACTGGATTCCTTTACATGATCAATATTAAGCCTCAGCAGCACCTGTCACTAGCTTATGGTCTGTGGCGTATTCCTTCAGTAGGTACGAGGCTCCGCCCCTTCTCCGGTTCCTTTGAAGCCATCCTTTGCTACACACACACACACACACACACACGCGCGCGCGCGCGCGCGCGCGCGCACGCGCACTCACTCACGCACTCATGCACGCACAAAAGCAATATAAGCTAATGATTAGAAAAGTACCAGTTGGGCTCAAAGCAACATTTTTCTAATTAAAATCCCTTCACCTTAGGGAAAAAAAATGGCAATTTGACCTTATTACATGAGAATGCGCATTCCATGGTGCCTTGACACTTTGTTTTTAAAAATTCACTTGTCAAATAGCAATGGTGTGGGTTCCTTTGTTATGAGTTCAAGTTCACGTGTGCTCAAGTGACGTTATTCTGGTCTGGGGGTGAGTTCGTTTACATCGTGAAGGCTGTTGCAGGATGAGGTGATCAAAACTGTCGTGCAACCGAGGGCTTATCTGTAGGAACATAGGAAGGGGCAACGATGAGGTAACGGACATGTAAACCTGAAATGCCAAGAATTTGTGAGGATTTACGGAGAAGCTTCAGCCTGGGTGAGGCTCACTTTGCTGATACAAAGAGCACTTTGAAGACCTTGGGACACTGGTCCCTGCTGTGGCAAGGCTGCTCCTTGCTGGCAGCAGGGAAAACCACGCAGAGGCCCCATGAAGAAGACCGTCTTACCTGCCAACACCCACACCGTGGATCCCCTAGCATCCTGCCCTAGCGACGTGGACCTTTGCTTTGCCACGGCAGCTGGTTGACGGTTCTTGGTTGGCAAAGCTGACTCCAGAGAACCGGCTCCCAGAAAGGGACACCTCAACAAAATTTGGGTTTTTATTTCTTTCCGCTCCCCTTTGCCTGGAACAACTGGGTGATTAGCCTATCATCGGTTTGGAGTATGCTATTTCTTTGTTGGCTTATTAAGAGATGTTATTCTGTATGGTATGGGCATGTGAAATAGTATTATAAATTATAATGCCCGCAGTGAACCTGCATTAAATTAGTGCCAAAGTAATCTGAGTCTCTGAGCATTATTTGCCATGAACAAAACAAGTGTCTACAAATGCCGAGCTGAGCTCGAAAGTCTGCCTTCAAAACGAAACATGGTCTCTTGAAATTCTAGCAGCCTGGTCTGAAAGCCCGGTATGTTTCAAGTGGTCTAACTACATGCCGCTTGAAGCAGAGGACGCAGAGAGGTCTTGAACTTGCCACTAAGCATCAATCAGACGTCACATGCTGGAGAAAGAGCTCCTCTCTCTTTCTCAAAATTCTCAAAATAGCGCTGAGTTTTAGTCACCGGTGAACAGTTGTGCTCCTGGCTAGCATCATACCCTCTTGCCAAATAATGCTCTGGTGTATCCATTGGTCGGTAGCAGCTGAAGCTGCTGCAATTTAAAAAAGTGTCCAGGATTTCCTGTTGTGGCATGGGAGATTATGTGGCATATGTCATTTGGAAAAAGCAGTGCTAGAACAACATATTTCAGAACTGCTTCTCCCTTGGCAAGTCTAAAATAGATGTGAAGGAAATAGCAGATGATTCATGGACCACTTGGAATTTCGTCATACGCATAAATGGAATAAGAGCGTACAACAGGTCATCATTGCGTCCGCCTGCAAGGATGGCGGCCGTAACTAGGCTACTCCTAGGTGAAATTAGATATGAAAATGGAATAAATTGAATTTACTTGGCAACTCCTCTCCAGATCTGGAGGGACCTATTTTCATTTTCTGCGAGTGTTGGAACGGAATAGAGGTGGGGGCCAGGGAATCTCTAGCATTTTGTCGTAGAAAAAGTCAGCTATTTTGTCCTAGAAAAAGAGCATGGGATGAACAAAAAGGAGGTGTAATAAATAATTAAGAACTAAATGTAATCCAAATAGTTACACATGTTTTCTTAACAGTAGACATTCCCTTAGAACCTATTAGAAGCCACGGACTGCTTTGGAGATCAGTGTATTTGGGAGACATTCCTTTTGCTTGTGTATATGATGAGTCTGTAGTTACCTCTCATATCTTATGTCATGCGTGTGCATAGTTACATATTGTAGCATATGTGTTATGTCTGTGCAATTACATAGTATGTCATACACATTGTGCAGGTAGAACTACCAAAGCCTGTCTCATCTCACAAACTCTCCAAGATTTGCTGTCACAATGACCCTGCCCTGCTGTTTTCCCTCCTAGGATGTTCCTTTCCTTGATTTTCACACAGGGCAGCTCCAACTTACCTCCTCTCAGCTGCCATATCCTGGCCGCCATGTTCAAGGCCAGTCTTTCTGTCTCCCTTGCCTGCCACATCTGTTCCACCATCGCTCATACCCTGATTCCAGATGGTCTTACTTATGGATTTGAGCTCTGTTTGATGCCTTTCTCCCACATTTCTCCCTAGGAATGAAAGCTCCCTGAGGGTAAGCACCCAGTCTCCCTGGGGAACCACCAGGCCGGGCAACAGTAGACACTTAATAAATGAATGTTGACCTCATTGAGTGAAGTCTATTTATCAGGTACCAATTTCCCTCCAGGGAAAAATAACACAGAATGTGGGCTCTCACAGAGCCACAGTCATCGTGTTGACAAGAAAAGTCTTCCTGTCATGGTAGCTGTTCATTCAAATGTGATGTGCAGCACACTCCTGTCACTTTCTATTCACACCAGCCTGGGTGCCCACAAAAACCAGCAGCTGCTAGCGTGTCAGGGCTGGGGCTCGGCTCAGGAAATGTAATTGGAGTCTCAAGAGTCTTTCATTTGCTGTCATCAGATGAACTGTTTAACAATGGGATTCTTTGCAAACTTATTCTGCAGAGAAAAATAAGTCACTGGTGAGCAGGTCATACATTATAACCTAGGACTATTTTTATTTATTTAATTTTTTATGTCACGGTCACTGGACTTTGAGATGTGCACAAGTGTTTACACTTAGCTCAAAACGATTTTTGCCTTCTAGAAAATATAAACACTTAGGGAACATGTCCCTACGGTTTGTCACAGTTGCTGAAGTTCACAGTTTATGGGAAAGCAAAGAAGTTGCCCTGCCCCTACTCCCTAGTTTGTGCCCCCTGCATTGATTTCTTCCTGCAACCAGGTATCGTTAAGCACTGATCCCGTTCATGATCTCTTCACCTAAATGGGGCGAACATCTCAGATCCTTTTTCATATGAACAGATGGCTGCGTGACCGAACCTGAAATTTTAAATGTGAAATTTCAAGCCCAGTATCGTTGTCGTAGTGGGCATGGTAAGAGTTGATAATTTTTCAGGTGCATCTTGATGCCAGGAGTTTACAAATGTCACTTTGCTCCTTATCACAACCATAAGTCAAAATAATTTCCATTCCTGATAGGGACCAAGGTTCATGGTCTTATTCACAATGGAATTTCTTCTAAACTTTTATCATGGGACAGTTTCTCAAACTAAATGTGAAACCAGGGTTTTGGGTTTTCTGTTGCTTCTGAAGGGAATGAGAAGGTAATCTATCCAAGGATATGTGTTTACCTCTAGGAAAGGGAGGTTCCTGGAGGGAGAAGTTGTCATGTGAACATTGACATATTGCGAAAGCTTACAGAATATTTGTTCCCCTGTGTGGAAAAGCATCCATACAGACTGCTTTGCCCTATGGAGTGGATTCCCTCTCAGACACTTAATAATTAATTTTGTTTGTCATTTTATTGGCCACATTAAGTTACCTTACCATGTTGTGACTTGTTAAATAATCAGTTCTGCCGTGTTGTATAATCTGTACAGAGTCAGAGAAAAAAAATGCCTGCTTATATAAGAATAACAGAATGTGAAATTTTCTTTTCAGGACCTACATAGTTGGCATTTGAATACTTTGGAGTAATATATCCTTTAGATAATATTCTATCTCGCAACAGAAAAAAAGAAATAAATCTGAGTTTGGAAAATATAAATTACACATATTAATAGAAAACATATGTCTGGATATTTCTGATATGAGCCATTTATTTAAAAACTTCTAGCATGAAGGAAAATGTGATTTTTCTTTTTAAACAGTGGACATCAAACTTTAAAAATAAATAGCCTGTTTGACTTGAAATAAAACTACATACCTTTCTCTTTATTTGTACTGGGAAATAATTTGCCAGTATAAGGCTATTGTGATTGTTTACAGAGACATTTATTTTTTTTCTCATCCACTTTCTTTCCTTTCCCATGGAAATGCACCAAGATAAATGCCAATGATTACTGACTTTATTTTCTGACATGACAGGATTGACTATGGTTTGAGATGTTGTTTCTTTTCAATGATACCCTCATCATTTCATTTTGAATAGGGTCTTTCCATCAAACCCAGTTGGACTTTTGAAAGTTAAATAACTGAGTCTCTTGAGTTTTGAATAATTTTGTTTTCTTGCCCTCTCCCAACTTCTTACTTTTTTGATGGTTTAAAAATAATTAGGGCTGATAGTTTTCCTGAAAATGTCTGCCATATATTCTTTTACATAATACTGTTATAAAATCAATTGACTTAAGGAAATAAAATGAAAAACCACAATGGGGAGAAAAACCATAGTGTGCTGAAATAAGGGCATGCATCAAGAAAGAATTGCCTTGTCTTGAAAAGAATGGCCATGGTCAGTTTTTCCTATTCTCCTCAGTTGTATTTCCTGAATCTTTGAAAGCAAACATTCTAGGTTAAGAGAAGTGATATGGAAGATGGCCATTCTGGGCTATTTCCTTGGCTGCTCCTCACGCCCCAGAGTAAGTACAGAAATATGTGTACAAGCTCTAAGTTTTTTTGAGTAACTAAAGGCTATCACTTTGTAAAAATTCCTTATGACCACAGGAGGCCACTGTGACTACAATTATGAATCCCTGTTAACAGCTTACCTTGCAGCATAATGTGGGCTTGCTTGTTAATCTACCTCTAGACCGCTCTTCCCTGGAGCTCCTAAAGCATTTGCTTTTGTGTCTTGTGTTTTGTGTCTTATATAATGTTTCTCACACATGGTATCGAATACCTACTTACACAGACGTCACTTACCTTGTGTTGTAAGCTCTCCTGACCTGTTTACTTCTGCATTCCCAGTAAGGGTACACTTCATATGGTCCTCAGTCTACATTAAAGGGAAGGAATACATGGCTTATGAGTGGCAGAGAGCAGGTTTTAAAAATTAGGTTTAATTAGATTCTGATTTAAGAGTTAGTGAGATCTTTTCTAATGTATCTGAGTACACTTTGGATCACACGTATCACAGATTCCTTCACAGAGCAGGTAAAGATTAAGCGGCATTTAATTGAATTTAATTATATCATGGACCATAACAACAGGTTGCTAAAATAGGTCAAAAAGGCAGTGAGTACTATTACATCCTCTCTGACATATTTGCCTATGTTAGTGGGATCCCATCAAAATTTGTTTCTCACAAAATTATCGCATGATGGACTGAATAATAGATTGTTAGTTACATTTGTTAGTTATATTTGTTAGTTACAATAATAATCCATATTATTGTTGGCTTTCTTAAAGATTTATTTATTGATTTATTTGAGAGAGAGAGTGGAGGGGCAGAGGGAGAGAGTCTTCAAGCAGAACCCTTGCTGAGCATTGATTCCCCCCTCTGACTCGGGGCTTGATCCCATGACCCATGAGATCATGACCTGAGCCAAAACCAAGAATCAGACAGTCAACTGACTGAGACACTCCGGTACAGCCATTGTTAGTTTTAAAATTATAAATACAGGGGCACCTTGGTTGCACAGTTGGTTAAACATCTCACTCTTAGTTTTAGCTCAGGTCGTGATCTCAGGGTTGTGAGATCGAGCCTGAATCGGGCTCCGGGCTCACTGCAGATTCTTCTCTCTGTTCTACTCCACCGCAATCACGATCTCTCTCTCAAATGAATAAATAAATTTCTAAAATATAAAATAAAATCATAAAAGTATACATTCTGTGTACATCTAAATGCAAACAATGCACATAGTTTCTTCTTTCACTGTATTTTGAATTATTAAGTTGTTTAGTGCTTGTTTTTTAATTAACTTAACATTTTATTTATTTATTTTAATCTTTTTTTTAAAATATTTTATTTATTTATTTGACAGAGAGAGATCACAGGTAGGCAGAGAAGCAGGAGGAGAGGGAGGGGGAAGCAGGCCCCCTGCTGAGGAGAGAGACTGATTCAGGGCTTGATCCCAAGACGCTGGGATCATGACCTGAACTGAAGGCAGAGGCTTAACCCACTGAGCCACCCAGGCACCCCTAGTTTAACATTTTAAACTCAAAATACTTTAAAGAGGAATCTGTAGGATGCCACAATAAAGGAAAATGTTCTCAAACAAACTTTGCTCAAATGAGTGCTGAAGTATTATCCTCTATCCGTCTAAAGCAAAAGGAAATAAGAGAAAGAGAAAACCATAAGAGACTCTTAATCATAGGAAACAAACCGAGGACTGCTGGAGGGGAGATGGGTGGGGGGATGGGATAACTGGGGGATGGGCATTAAGGAGGGCACGTGATGGAATGAGCACTGGGTGTTGTATGCAACTGATGAATCACTGAACTCTACCTCTGAAACTAACAAAACACTATATGTTAATTAACTGAATTTAAACAACAAAAAGGGAACACCCCCAAAAACATAAAAATAGTTTCTAAATTAGAAATAGACCAGGATGTTAGTGAAGGGAGTAGAATACATGACCCCAGAATATGCCACTTTGGTCAGTGGTTTATTTTGAGTTGAAGGCAATCAAGGCCTAACATACCCCAGAAAAGGTTTTTAGGGTTTTTTTTTTCCCTCCTCTCCCTAATTGCCTCAAAGAATTTCCTTGGGAACCTGTCCCAAGAAGAGAGCTAATGCCAGGGATCAGTTTTGCATCCAAAAGACTTACCTGCATGACGTGGCAAACATTTACTTACCACACATTTGGCTCTTCCCCTCTTCCTGTGAATTGTCTTCCTCTTTTTTGAAGACCCAGGTCCCTACCCCCTTCTACTTCATAGCTCAGGATAACTGTGAGCTCCAAATGCCTGACTGTCCAGGAGCCTCATATCTCTGCCATTGTTCTATGTACAGAAATGAATTTGTGTTTTTTTTTCCTTTTGTTAATCTGTCTTATGTTAATGTAATTATTAGGCCTGTCAAAGAACCTAGAAGGGAGAAGACCAAAGTTTTCCTCCCCAGCAACAGGATGATAGCAAATAAATAATACTGGCAATAAATCAAATTTTAATTCCAAAAGAAGGATTTTCATACTATCAAAATCATCAATCATAGGATGATATTATTCCTTTAAAATGCATATGTAATATTTGATTCAAACTGCATCCCTAGCACACTGTGTAATGCCTAAATTTGTGCAAATTTGAACTGCATATCCTGAATGAATTTCAGATGGAAATTTGTAGCTCTATTGTTGGTGAGATATTTTGAGGAGATCTGGGATATGGCAAGAGTGCCAGGCTTGACGAGAGATGAATTTTGACAAACGATGGTCCTGAGAGCCTAGTTCCATGACTTCTACCTCCAGATTTGCATACATAAGCAAGCGGGGACATATTGCTGTGATTTTCCATCCCCAAATTTCTTTAGTAACAGTGATGGAGAACGAGGGAGAGTCATACATCCCATGGCCTCACACATGTTTTCCACGTATACAATTCAGAAAGCGCTTTCCATATTTAGAGTGGGTTTTGAAACGAGTCACTATGCAAGTTCAGGTTTTTGTTTTGTTTTAATAAGAACATTTTTTAAAAAAATATATACTAGTCTTTTCTATTAAATCACTTTAGAATACTTTTGTAATCTGTTCATGTTCAGGGGTTGGTGGCCCCCAAATGTGCCAATTGCCCATACTGATTATTTTAAATTAAAATGATTTGAAGGAAGAGCCAGGGCCAAAAGGACATGCTGACCCTCCTTTGTCCCCCTGGAAGTAGGAAATAAACTTCCTGTGTTAAAGTCACCCTCCTTGGACCAGGAGATAAAGGGACACCTCTACTACCAGAGACAAGGAGCTCAGCACTAAGCAGGTTGAATAAACAGACCTTGTTACTTCTCCTGTTAATCTGCTACCTAAGTGCAAAGTCCTTTGTCTTATCAATTCTTCATAAACGTATTGCTTGTCTAAAAGACATAAAAATGGCTCCTTCTGGTCACTTCTTTGAGTCTCATATTTTTATGAGGTCTCATAAGTGCAAAATTAAATTTCTATTTCTCCCATTAATCTGTTTTATATAAGCCAATTTCATTATTAGATGAGCCAAAGGACCTAAGAGGGTACAAGTAAAGTTTTCTTCCCCTAGTCTGGATTCAATGTTGTAATTACAAACCCAAGAAAGCTATATCAGGACCATATAATTTAAACCAAGACTCAGGATCAAAACAACATGATAAATTCTTTTCAGGTTGCCTTTCTCCTTTTTTTCTTTTTGAAGGCTCAAGTGCCATAAATAGCACTTGAGTTGATCTATTCCCATAAGAAGGTGGATATAGATTAGTGTAGAACTTTCCAGTTGCTAGGAAACAGAAATGCCCATTAAAAAAAAAAAAAAAAAAAAGAGCAGTTTCTTCACCAAAGAAGTTGGCAAAGCATCTAATCTCCTTGTTAGTATGCTTGTGTCACAGAGGTCCTCCCACAGGAAAGCATACTTTACTGATTTCCTTGTAGAAAGGAACAAGGATCCTATTATTAGATAGGTAACAATTTTTTGGAGTTACTACAAAGATTTTAGTCTTAAAGCAGAAATAGTTTCAAAACTATGTTTACTATTCTGTGCTTGAGAATTCAATGAGAACTATTTTCACACAGTAATGGCTCGTATTAATTTCAGAATAGGAGTGGATCTGTTATTATCTGTTTGAGTCGAGTAGAGTAATTTTAGCGTAAGGCTGTTTGTGCTCAGGTCTGTGTGAAAGAAGACAGCAAAAGAATTCAACAGATATTAAAGTGATTGCAGAGGAAAGAAGAGTTCATGCCTTTGAAAGAATGCTGGACTCCAAATGAAAAGATTTCACGTTATTATCAGACCTGCCAACATGCTGAGTGCCCTTGCATCAGTCAGTTGAATGTTGAATCTCAATTTTCGTATCTGAATGGTAAAATTCTCTTTCTGGGTGTGTGTGTGCGTGTGTGTGTGTGTGTGTGCACGGCACGCGCGTGTGTGTGTGTGTGTGTGTTGGCTGGAGCAGCAGGGGTTCATCAAGTCTATAACTTCTTCCTTCTGTAGTCATTCATTGAGAATTCACTATAACTAAGCACTACGCTAGGAAAATTCAGTTTCAAAAATAATCTTTGACTTCAGAAAGGTCACGGTGTAATAGAGGAAATAAATCATAAGTCAGCAATTAAGATATTGGGATGCAACTGTAAAGCTTGGAGTAAGAAGGAGACTAGTCACAATGTTTCACTCAGTATTGTGCACTGAACTGGTCCTCTGACCACTTAAGCTCCCTCTCCTCCTTTAGAGTCCTAGTGCCTCTATCTAGACACCATGCAATAATCCTTCTGGTGGTTAAAAAAAAAAAAAAAAAAAAGTGAGGACCATGATGGGATGTGGTCCTCTAAGGGATTATAGCAGTTTTATCTGGGATAAAATCGTAGTGCATGAACCTATGGTAAAATAATTCATGCATTTCCAGATTGTGGGATTAGACCCTTCCAGTATATCTGAAATTGTATCATGTAAGATTTTATTTCCCCTTTTCAAGAAATAGCCATTTGGATGCTAATTTTATAACTTCCAGGTTGATATCTTTTGCTTAAGAGACAGGTGGTTTGGGCTCAAATTGATTTCCAGTATCTCTGGAACCCAGTATTAAGAAGTGTGTGATCAGAAATATTTGGGGATATTTGGAGTTGTTTATTCCAAATCCTAAGTATGATGAAAGCATCCAGGCAGCAAAGATTTTGTTTCAAAGACTCCATTTAGCTCTTTCTATACTGACCCAGCTGGTGTTTTATCTGATCCTAGAGAAAAAGGAGTCAAGTTACTGGAGAAATACTGTTACCGTCAAGGCTTTGAAAGTCTCAACACAGAATTTGCAAACAATCATTTTTATTGCTCCAGTTTCTTTGAAATTGATCCAAATTAGTAGTAGTCAATAGGTCCACAATTAAAGTTAAATGCCTTCTTCCTGCCTCACTTAGAACCTCTGGAATGTTTCTAGAAAACAATGTGATCTGTTCTCTTTCTTTTGCCTCCTTGTAGTCACCAGACCATCCTTTGTTTATTTTTATTATTTTTTTTAAATTAACAAACATCATTTTTCTTAGATTTTTTGCTTTCTTCATGCTAATAGAGGACGTCAGCAAGATCCTAATAGTGTGTCTAATTTTTGGTATTTTAGTTTCTGGTCCATCCTTGTAAGTTTTTGGTTGTGCCCACACACGGGCGTGTGCATGCGTTTAATGCTGCTTCTGATTTTATAAAGCAAATCAGAGTGGAAGAATTAGCTGACACTTGGTATTCTGCTAACTTGTTGGCATAGTTAACACACTTAAGCACTTATTGATATGTTTTGTTATTATTTGATAATGAGGAATTGATTTCCTTATACTACAGTGGATAGCCAATGGATTGTTGCCTAAATTTGCTGGACTTTTAGAAGCTATGTGTATAAATATAGTGGATGGTTGAATGGTCCTCACTCTTCTGCTGGCAACTGGAGCAGCCTAGTTTTGTGAGGCAAGTACCGTCATCTCCTTGGGCTAGGAGGTACATTAATGAGGTCAGGGTCCTGGATTCAATTCCAGTTCAATTAGCCTTGCCCCATTCCATTACCATGGGCTGAATTCTTAAGTGTAGATACACACCCAACAAATAAATCCCTGCACAGGCCAAAGGGGAAGTAATGAGAATGGTCCATAGAAATTCATCACAAGTTAGGGGAAAAATCATTTTATAGAACAGTGGCTAGGAAATGATGGAAGATTGAACACATTGGGTGATTGTCGGTGCCAGGAGGATATTTGAGGGTGCTACAGAAGTGTGTCTGGAGAGTAAGGGCCTGCTCACAAATGCAGAAGATCACAAGGGACAGGGTGATGTGCGGTGTAGACCCTTGTCAATGAAGGACTCTGTTCTAGATGCTGTCAGTGCTGTTGACTTGGATCTTTGGCTCTGAGGCCTTCCAGCAATCACCTTGACTGCAGAGAGCATCTCTCCATCCAACCTGAGAGATCTTACCCTTGTGTGGGGCAGCCTGGATTCAATAACTGATTATTGGGAGGGATAGAGAGAGAAAGTCATGGCCAACTCAGTTCAAATCTGGACACTTCTGAAAAGGACAGTCTAAATCCTGAGCAACCAGGTATGGATGGTCCAGGATGACAGCTCAATTTTTCCCTCTGTCCAATTATGCTTTCTTCCCATTCCTCCCACAGATAGGGATCCTGTGGGTGTCCTTTAATACCTGTTCTATGTCCTGCACTCCCATGCAGCGATGACCTCCTGGGAAACCTGACTGTGGCAAAGACATTTTTACTTGCCATCTAATGTCAGGATGAATTCCAAAATTTTCAGGTCCTGGCATAAAATGAAAATGCAGGACACCTTCTTTAAAATGTATTAATAATTTCAAGATGGCAAGGCAGGGCATTAAACCAAGCGTGGGATCTTCTAAGTGCAGGATCTGGGTGATGACACAGGTTCTACCCATGCCCATGCAACCAGCCCTATTTATGTAGAAATGACTGTTTTTGTCAAGAATTTAGAGAATATAAAACCATACTTCAGACGATTTACTGGGACAGATGATAGACAACAAGATCACAGTGTTAGAACCATGCAAATAGATTCCTGGTAATAAAAAATAGACTGTAGGCATTTTACAAAATAATTTGACAAGAAACACAATGTCATTAACTTCTGTGAAAAAACTAGACAAGCAATATCTGAAACTATAAATATATAGGGACCAGAATGACTTTCATTTTAAATTTTGACCTTTGGAAACTTACAGCCCAGAAGAGTGATCACTATATTTCTAGAAATGCTCTGATCTTATTATGCATGCCAACATGACAACAATTGTAATACATGCAAGGGACTGTCCCACATGTTTTGCCCATATTCATACATTCGTTGTGATTCCAGTCCCCTCCCAGCCCCAAACTGAGCACTGTCATTCCAGTTTTACAGATGAGAATGCTGTGGCAGGGAAAGGAATTCAAAGTCACAGAAGTCACAGGGAACAGAGTTTGATCAGTGGGAATCTTGCTGACGGAAAATAGTTCACAATATTTAACTTGAGCAGTAATGAGAGAAGCTAATCCACACTTAATTATCTGGAGACAGTTCTCTGAGATTTTTCTTGCTAAAGATTAATCCAACTTCTTTTTTTTTAAGATTTATTTATTTACTTGAGCGAGAGAGAGAGTGCACAGAGCAGCAAGGGCAGCGGGAGACTGCACTGAGCACAGAGCCTGACATGGGGCTTGATCTCTCTGCAAATTTGCCGAGGAATAACCTGGTTCTTGATACATCCAAAATGATAGTAAAAGAAAATATTTAGCAGTAAGTCGAAGAGACAAATAAATCTATAATTATTGTACCACTCTCAGACTCATTTATTTATGAATCTGTTCATTGATTCAAGAAATAACTGGTCAGCTGCTACTGTATTGGCCACAACTGGTACAAGAATGAACAGAAAACAGTTAGGGTTCACATACTTTCAGAGCGTAAATACCCAAGTAAAGAGAGTTGAAGGAAATAACAATAAAACTTCAGCAGTGGTAAATGCTAAGAAGGAAAGGGATCTGACTTTATGAGAATATAAAAAGGGATATCTGATCCAATCTAGGAAATCAAAAAAAGAAAATAAAAAGATCTGAGATTTGATCTATTGGTTAGACTCAACAGTAGGAAGGTCAAGAGACATTTTTTAGACAGAACGGAGGGATGTGCAAAAGCCCTGAGGCAAGAAGACCCATGGCACATTGAAGGAGCTTAAAATGTCCACTGTGCAGTTCCAAATAGGCTGTGAGAGGGCAGATGTCTGTATCAGACAACCCCTATGGGATACACGAGGGACTTTGGACTTTGTTCTAAGAGAAATGGAAAACTTTTTAGATTTATTTTAGATTTATGTTCTCAAAAGAGTGCAGATTATAGTTGATCAAGAGTGGAAGCAAGAAAATGAGAAAAATGTCTAAGAAGCATGTGGATTTCTATTTATAGGAAAAATAAGTAAAATTTGGTTAGATAAAGGAAATAAAACAGCAAGTTGGTAATGATAACTTTTAGGTTATATAAATATAAAATTATAATAAAGTATGTAATACTTATATAAAAATATAATTTATCTCATTATAAAAACTGAGCCAAGAGTCTCTTAAGAACCTCAAATACTGTCATTTTCTTTATTTTTCCATATTAGGAATATATAATTATATTTATTTATCAAGAGAGTCTGTGTTCAGTTTTTATCATATTGATTATGAAATGCTTTGGAAACTTCCACGGAAGGTGTCAGTGTGTTCACAGTCACTATAAAATCGCTAGCCATGTAAGCTCTTAGGCTGGACTAATGCACTTGGTTCATTACACTGAATATTAGATCCTAAAACATACAATGGACGTTCGTGGAAGAGCTCAGCTGATTAGGAGATATTGACTGAAAAATATTACGAAACACTCAAGAACACAAAAATGGAGAGAGCAGCATAATACGTTTTCAAACACTCATTACCAGATACAACAATTTTCAAGATTTTGCCAAATTTGCTTCACCTTTTTATTTTTAAAATTTTATTTGTTGAAACATTTGCAGTGTCATTTACATCATTTATTACATATCTTTTAAAATGACGCTGCTATCATGTCTACTGCAAATACCACACCTAATCCAAGAAGGCAGAATAAAAGTATCATTGTTAATATAGTGAACATTTTTATGCACATCTAATACCAAATTAACAATAAATGTTCACAGCTTAAAAAGTCTCTTTTTAGAATGACTTTATTTGAATAAATATTCAAAGGCCATAGCTTGATTTTCTAAAATTATTATTATTATGTCTCTTTAATCTATTTATTTCATAGCGGGTCAGTCTCTCCACCCATGACTTTTCTTTTCACTTTTTAGTCATACCTTTGACATGCTGCATAAATTGAATTGTCCAATAAAGTATCTCCTATTCTAGACTTATTAACTTGGTTTCTTGGGTGCATTTAACTTGTTCTCTTACCTGTATTTTACTTATTAGTTCAAGTTGGCTTTCAAGGATTGATAAAGTTCAACATTTTGGCAAGAATATTTCATAGGTGCTGTGATGTGCTTCACTTTAAATCATATCAGAAAGCAATATCAGCATCTGTATTTAGTGGTGCTTGGTTGTGTTTTGTGGATTCAAGTGGTGACAGGTTGATTTCTTCCCTGTAAAGCCCAGCATAAATTTTTCATTGAATTTTTGGGATGGACTTTATATGACTGAATTTTTATTATGTGTTGAAAATTGGCCATTTCCTAATTTTATCATTCCTGTCTAATGTAATAGGCAGAATTCTTCTGGAAAGTACTTTTTCAAATAAACTGTATCTATTCAGATATGATAAAATATAGTTCACAAACAAAAAAAGGCTTAATTAATTCCTTCATCAATCTAATTTTTATTTTTTAATTTAATTTTATTTTTTTTAAAGATTTTATTTATTTGACAGAGAGAGATCACAAGTGGGCAGAGAGGCAAGCAGAGAGAGAGAGAGAGAGGAGGAAGCAGTCTCCCTGCAGAGCAGAGAGCCCAATGTAGGACTCAATCCCAGGACCCCGAGATCATGACCTGAGCCGAAGGCAGAGGCTTAACCCACTGAGCCATCCAGGTGCCCCTCAATCTAATTTTTAGAGGAAGATGGGATATGCTCATTTCCCATGGGCCCAAATGCTGTTACCGCTGCTGGCTTGGTGGGTTTCTCTCCATGTCTGTCTTACCTAAGTGCATTATGGGTTTATACTGTGTAATATAGTTCACCAAATTGCATGGTCTCTTTTGATATGTAATTCTCACATTTTAGCCAATGAGTGCATCATCATGTTGGCTTTCTTGTCCTTTGGGACTACCACTCATTTGTTTCCTACATGACATGTGGGACTGGCCTCTCCTCAGAGGATCCCTAGTTCTTTACAGTGAGGAATGGCATTTAGAAACCATTTTCTGGGTGCAGAAGGTGCTCCTTACTCTTTCACTGACATTGCTTCTAGGCTTTTCTGAGGACAGAGTTAAGATATGCCTATTTTTAGAAATTAAAAGAAATCTGGATTTCAGTAACTTATTTCCAATTCAAGTTAAGCACTATCAGATTTTTAAGTAACATTGCTGATTTTTATGTCAGTGTACTTTCTCCTACACACACAAAAAATAGACTTAATGATCTTAACATCATTAAGACCTACAAAATAGTTTCAAGATAATCTCAAACTACTACTTATACTAAAAAATGAAGTCTACATTTAAAATTAGGTTTAAGGGGGAGGGTTTGGTTGTAGTTGGTGATGGTGGTGGTTTTTTGGTTTGTTTGTTTTGTTTTGTCTTGTCTTTTTAGTTCTATTCATCTTTGCATTCATGCTATTGTGGATTCAAAACCTTGGTGTTCCCTCATTATTTAAAATGATTCTTTTCTAACTATGTTTACTTCACAAGCTTCAACACTCATTTGTATATTTACTTTTTATTCTGAGATATGTTTTTTCTTTCGTTTAATTTCATTTTTAAATATGTGAACCATTTAAATTTTTTAAAGTTGTAAGAAAATAAGATCTATTCAGGAATATTGCTTTCTTCTCTCTCCTCTCCACTTTCTTTCCTACTATGACTTGTAGATAATAGTTTTTATTAGTTTTTTATTTGTTCTTACAATGTTTTTTTTTGTAAATATAAGCAAACGCAGATATTTATTTTCCCATTGCCTTTATCATACAAAATATAACGTGTTGTATCTACGTGTGGAGATATATACATATATATCAAACCTAAGTGTTGAAAGGAGTAAGACAAATATAATATAACTAAAAACTGTTTTGTAAGAAGATGAAGAGAAACAGCAATCATTGAAACATAGATATGAAATACTGGGAAAAGATTCGAGATTATCTTTAAAGTTATTGACGTAATGAAAACACCAACTATAGGATTACATGTTTGTTGCTGCTGCATAATATAGTAACACTAAGTATAGAACCAAACATGGCACTTTCCTCAGGACAGCCCAATTTATGTGTATGTCTTTTGCCTGGAATGAAAATAAATATAGTCACCCTTATAAACATCCTGGGTTTACCTGTGAATTATGAGTAGAACTTGCTTGAACTAGTTCCATGAATAGACTGGGGTATTTGGAAAAGAAGCTATACACGGGAGAGTTGTGAGATTAAATATCTAGATATAGATATAGATGTGTGTGTGTGTGTGTGTGTGTGTGTGTATCTATGGGTGTATATATAAAGCTAAGTTGGAGCAATATTTTAAATTTACTTACATATCACATATCACTGATTAAAAATTTTTTGCAGTTCCCCATCCATAGTTGGAAAATAGTGTAAATAAAGATGTATGTTAGGACCAATAATCTGGTGGTTCTGCTTAGTATGGGTGTGAAAAGGTAAATTAGTATTCTAGAAAAATTTTGGAAGGTTTTTCACTGCTGAGGGTGAACCAGGAACTTTCAGATGGAAAAATAAGTCATGGGGAGGGGAGAAAGAATCCAAAACATGAAGGATTAATTCTCTCAGAATATTTGAAAACAGACAGAACTGGATCTTGCCTTTCAGAAGACAATGCGATAGAATACTCTGCCTTGAGAGGGGCCTTAATCTCGCTTCTTTCTGAAGTATGAATTAGGTTGTGTCACTTGTTGCATTGTAAAAATTCACAAGACATCATAAAATAAGTAAATTTGCTTTACTGGGTCACTCTTTTTTTTCTTTTTTTAAGATTTTTTTAAATTTATTTGACAGGGAGAGACACAGCGAGAGAGGGAACACAAGCAGGGGGAGCAAGAGAGGGAGCAGCAGGCTCCCCATCCAGCAGGGATGATGATTCCAGATGATTCCAGAACCCTAAGTTCATGACCCAAGCCAAAGGCAGACACTTAACAACTGAGCCACCCAGGCGCCCCATGGGTCACTCTTTATAGATAATCATCAAAACCAAAATAAGACAAAACAAAATGCATTTAACATATGCATTGTGCAATACCGACATGTATTTCAGTTTAGCTAATACAAAAAAGAAAATTCATCCTAAGTCTCCTAATCTGCATTTTAAAAGACTTTTCTTCATCTCCTTGAGTTGTTAACTGACAAACAGAAAGACTGTCTGTTTTACATTTATAGTCAAAATAGTCAGACTCAAGCCAATATACATGTATTATGCTTATAGCAAGAGATATCCTTATAATACATAGCTATGGTAATTTGGAGTCACTATTAACATAAACTTATTTCAAATCTGGAGTAGATATATTTTTCTGAAACAAATTACGTTAGCTTGATAAATGCATATTTTAGCTATCAAGAAAAATTAGCCAACTCTACAGAAGGAATGAATTTAATAACATCTATTTAACTGTGTAGCAATTTGTCAAAGTCTCAAAAGTACTTTGTATTTAATTTCATATTTAATTAGTGATTTGCTCTTTTCTTGGTTGACAACTAAGGATTTTCCTTAAGCTACATTTTTAAAAAATGTTTTAATAGTAAAGTTTACTTTTTTCTTTATTATTAATAATTTTAAAAAACACAGTTTACCTATCCTATCTCCTCTCGCAACCACCAGAAATTTGTTCTCTATATCTATGAGCTTTCTCTTTCTTTCTTCCTTCCTTCCTTCCTTTCTTTCTTTCTTTTTTTTTTTTTTAAGATTTCATATGTAAGAGAGATTGTGAGAGTGTATGTTGTCTTTGTCTGAGTTATTTCACTTAGCATAATGCTCTGGAGGTCTATCCATGTTATCACAAATGGCAAGACTTCATTCCTTTTTATGACTGAGTAACATTCCTTAGTGTATATATGCCATATCTTCTTTATCCATTTATTCATCATTGAAAAGAAAATTGTCTGCGTATCTGGGCTATTGTGAACAAGGCTGCAATGACCATGGGGGCACGGGCACGTTTTCCAGTGAGTCTTTCCATTTATTTGTATCTGCTTCAATTTCTTTCATTAGAATCTCACAGTTTTCAGAGTATAGATCTTTCACCTCTTTTAAATTTATTTCTAAGAAATTTATCCTTTGGATGTAGTTGTAAATAGAACTTTTTATTTCTTTTTCCAATTGCTTAATATTAGTGCAGAGAAACACAGCAGACATTTGTGTATTGATTTTGTATCCTACAACTTCACTGAATTTGTGTATTAGTTCTCACAGTTACTTTTTACGGACTCTTTACAAGTTTTTTATACATAAAATCATGTCATCTGAAAATACTGATCTCTTTCTTTTCAGTGTAGATGACTTTTATTTCTAATATGCCTAATGGATGTGGCTCAGAATTCCAATAAATATGTTGAATTCAAGTGGTAAGAATGGGTATCTTCCTCTTGCTTCTCCTCCTGGAGGAAAGGCTTTCAGTTTTCCACAGTCACTAGGATGTTAGCTGTTAGCTTGTCATGTACAGACTTTATAATGTTGAAGTATGGTTTCTCTATACCCAGTTTGTTCAGAATAAATGGATGTTGAATTTTACAAATGCTTTTCCTACATTTATTGAGATGATCATGTGATTTTTATTTTTCATTTTGTTAATGTGGCGTAATACACAGACTGATTCGTGGATGTGTAAGCCCCATTGCATCTACATAATAAATCCCATTGGATCAGGGTATATGTCCCTTCTAATGTATTGTTGGATTCAGTTTGCTAATATTCTGTGGAGCATTTTACACTATGTTAATCGTGGATATTGTCTGAAATGTTATTTTTCTTGTGGCATTCCTGTCTGGTTTTGGTATCGGGTGATGCTGGTCTTGTAAAATATAAGTTTGGAAGAGTTCCCTTCTTAGCTATTTTTTGGAAGAGCTTGAGAAGGATTAATATTATTTCTTCTTTGAATATTGAGTGGAATTCATCTATGAAGCTGTCTGATCCTGGACTTTTGTTTGTTGGGGGCGTTTTGATTACTAATTCAATATCCCCATTAGTTATCTATTCAGATTTTCTATTTCTTCATAATTCAGTCTTGGTTGGGTGTATGTTTATGGGAATTTATCTGTTTCTACTAGGTTGCCCAATTTGTTAGTAATTGATTGTTAATTGTGGTCTCATGCTCTCTTCATTCCTGCAGGTTCAATTGTAACATCCCTTTCATTTTTTATTTTATTTGAGTCTTCTTCCTTTTTTTCTTGGTGAGTCTAACTAAAGATTTATCAATTTTGTTTATCTTGTCAAAGAGCCATATCTTATTTTAAATGAAATTCTCTATTGCCTTTTTAGTCTCCATTTCATTTATTCCAGTGTTAATATTTATTTCCTTCCTTCTGCTAACTTGGGGCTTCATTTGTTCTTTTTTTTTTCCTACTTCCTTGAGCTATCAACTGAGGTGGTTGATTTGATTCTTTCATTATGTCTGAAGCAGGCATGAATCACTATGACCTTCTTTCTTAGAACCACCTTTGCAAATCGACAATCTAGAGTTTTACAAAGTCTACATTTTAATGCCAATAGTTCGATTATTGTGGATATGGTATATAAATAGTGTACATTTTAAAATAAATCTTTGGCTCTTTCAGATCAGACAGGCGATTCTCAAAGCACCAAACAGAATGGACTGTCTTTTCACTTTCCACATAATTTGTTCTCTAATGAAGTTTTAATGCACACACAGACACCAAAGAACAAATAAACAAACAAACAAACAAACAAAATAAAAAGAGGTTATTTGGCCATCCTAATGCATTCAGTGAAAGAAGAAATAAAACTCAAACCTCAGAATGAATAGCATAATCTGGCAAGTTCTAACAGTCAACCTCATGTTTAGATACTGTGTTAAATTAATTTTTTAGACTATATTTAGGTGACATATATGACTAGAAACTACAAAAATTTGAATGTGTTATTTGTTTTCATTTTAAGATTTATTTTATTTTAATGGATTTGTTATTTATGCTAAAGCTCACAAATAACATTGAGGCTAAATGCATCTTGTCATTTGTTTCTGAATTTGCCCCTCATGTCTGAAGGTAATAAGCATCGTTTTCCAGTGAGACTCATTCCAGTTGGCTTCGGTGAGCATTCCTGAGTGGCGTCCTGTTGTGCGGCCAACTGTAAAAAATTATGTAAAAGGAAAAATAAGATCATAGAGGCCATTTGGAAATCTTTCACAGAAAGTAACAGAAGAAATCGTATCTCACAAAGAGCTTTCAAAGTATTTCCCTGGGCTCAAGGGATATATTGTCTTAGAAGACATTCTGAATACAAATCGCATTTACCACAAGACACTAAAAAGAAAGATAATAATATAAATTTAAAGGGTAACATTGTATAAAATGTCTGACACTTCACCTCCGGAGTCAACAAGATTGGGATGTACAAGGCTTTCAGAGAAATGGACGGGCAGTGGCTTGAGGAAGCATGTAAATAAACATGTCGCTAGGGCCCACGGCAGTGACACTGTTCCAGTCGGTGAGTTTCTGCATGCTGAACAAGCCAAAAATCTCCTCCCCTCTGCCACTTCATCTCCCTTTGTGCTCACCCGCTTACAGTCTCCCTCCTCCAGGCCACACCATTATTCTCTGTTCATGTGAATACTAGAAGCTTCTACAAAAGTGTATATTAGTAGGGTATATGCCACAGAAAAGTGTAAATAGAACTTCTTTGTGGTTTTTTTTTTTCTTTTAAATGAAATAGAAGGATAAACTTTCAACCAGAATGTATAAGACCAAGTCATATTGGCCAATTAAAACTTAAAATCTGTTGCTGGGTAGTAACTATGCACCCGCTGTTGGGAAAGCTATTTGTGCATGGGGCATAAGTAACACCATTCACTTCAACCCCATCTTTATGGGGTCACTGGAAGGAGAGAAACCCTGGGCGGGGCGCTACGGCCCAACCAAGGCAGAAGATGAGGCGCCCTCCTAAAGGAACTGGTTGAATGCGGGGTTAAATTGTGTCCCCACCCAAACTCAACTGAGGAGGTCCTCATCAGCAGCACCTCAGAAGGTGACCGTATTTGGAAATAGGGCCTTGGTTGATAGAATAAGGTCACTCTGGAGTAGGTTGGGTCCTTATCCAACATGGCTGTCTTTGTGAGAAGGAGAAATGTGGACACAGAGACGTCTCACAGGAACTTGAAGGCAGAGACTGGGGTTAAGGACCCGAAGCTGAGGGATGCTAACAATTGCCAGCAAACCATGAGAAGCTGGAGGGGAGGGATGCAGACTCTGCCTCCGAAGGAACCCACCCATTGAACACGTTGATTGTTGACTTGTGGCCTCCCGGACTTCAGGAAAAGCTGCAGTCAAGCCTGTTTGGGGCTCTTTGTTGAGGCAGGCCTAGCAAACTGACACAGAGTTCGTTCTGGGAGGAACGAGATACACACAACCATACGAGAACTGCAAAACAAGACTACAAATCATGAGAGAAGAAAAAGCAGAGTCAAATAAAGCTTTAAAGTTCTTGGGGGGGAGGGTGGTTAGCGGGGTATTACAGACCAGAGCAATCTCCACAGAAAAAGGTAACATGTAAAGTAAGCCTGAAGGTGACTGACAGAATTGGGGCAGGTGAGGCAGGAATGTGTATAGTGTGGAGGGGATGTTTCTGACTAGAGGAGGACCTTGAGCAGAGAAAAATATAAAAAAATATGCATCTCCACTGAGGGAGGGAAGGCCCCAAAGGAAAACGGGGACCATTCTACAAAGGTCTTTGAATGTCAGGATGAGGAATTCACCTTTAATTTGGCGACAGTGGACCTTTGATGTTCTATGAACACACGCATGCATAAACACGTATAAACAAGTGTTCGCAAGCACATGCTCACGTGCACAGACACACGCACCCATAAACAAGCTGATTCTTTAAATCAGACTTAACTACCAACGGATGTGTCTCAGCAGACAAATCTTTACATCCCATCGGAGAGAAATACACAAAAACAGCTTCATGGCTACTGGATGTAATTTCAGGATGACAATGGGGAAGGCCAGTCGTGGTGGGGAGAGGCCAAGTGGTTCCCACTTCAGCCGGCTGAGGTTTCAAGGGGGCCTTGGATGAGCCTCAGCTGAGGGGGTCAGCACACACAGCAGAGACTCTCAGGGAGCTTGCACGTTCCCAAGGAATAATGGTTAGAGCGTCAGCGAGGTGGGACACAGGCGGAAGGCCAGGCACAGAAGACAAGAAAAATACATCCTGAATGGCTGAAAGGCATAGAGAAAGGCGGTGGCAGCTCCGTACACCAGCTAGAGACGAGGATTGCCAGGTGTCAGGAAGACATTCAAGAAGTCCACGCACTGGGGCTCCTGGGGGGCTCAGTCAGTTAAACAACCAACTCTTGATTTTGGCTTAGGACATGATCTCAGGGACGTGCGATCAAGCTCCTCCTGTTTCTCTCCCTCTCCCTCCATCTTTCTCTTTCTCTCCCTCTCTAATAAAATAAAATAAAATAAAATAAATAATATAAGTCCGCATACCGCACATGAAGTCTCCATCCAGCTTACAGGGAATGATAAGGAGTGACGTATTCTGCACCTGGATGTGGCATACTTGAGCCTCTCCTGTTAAACTGATCCATGAAACGTAAAGAAACATCATTATTTTAAAGCTTCTCTTAGTTTGGACTAGAGACTAAAGAAGATGGTTTTCTGCAGCAGTTTGTTCTGGCAAAGAACCAGCCCCAGTGTCCTAAACCACAGAAGTGCACTGTCGCATGGTTCTGGAGGCTGGAGTCTGAGACTGGTTCCCTCCGAGGCCGTGGCTCATAGACGGCTGTCTTCTCCCTGTGGCCTCACGTGGTCCTGCCTCTGCACCTGTGACCTAATCAACAATTCTTATGGGGACGCCAGTCATATTAGATTAGAGCCCACCCATGGGGCCTCGCTTTATCTTAATCCCTGCCCTAAAAATCCTCTTTCCAAATCTATGTACAGTTGTGTTCTAGGGTCCTGGGGGTTAAGACATCAACACATGAATTCGCAGGGGACACCGCTCAGCCCGTAACATTTCGATACTGATGAAAATGCATCAGTGTTCTAATTATTTAAAAAATGGTCAGTCATCTTCCCTTTTAGGCCTGTTCTTAGGCATAGAAGCCTTCCTCCCTCCTTCCTGTTGTTTCCAGTCAGTTCCCCACCTCTGCTCTTGGCCCACGTAAGCAAAGCCTCCTTGCAGGGTTTGCTGTGATGCCCGAGGCCCCTGACACAGGTACGGAGGCGAGGGTCGTGTCCTTTCTTCAGGTACGTGGGACAGAGCATTAACGAGGAGTCTAGAGAAATGTGGGGCCCACCATACAGGGACCTGTAAGAGAGGGTCCCTGTGACTCCAGCTGCGGCTGGCTCCCCGTGCCTTGCTTCCCTTGGGAAGAGGGGGGCTGATTGGCGAGGGCTCCAAAGGGAACGGTGGTGCGTGGGGTCCCCAAAGTGGGGGCAGAGAGAAGCAAAAATACAAAAGGAGGACAGGAACTGCTGGTTCTTTCATTCTCCCTGCATTCAACTCGGCAAGAGAATAGAAATCTGAGGTTAACATGGAGATTTATACCGTGTTTCAAAAGCTGGGAAGGATAAGAAAGGATTTTTAGGAAGGATTTCTCTTTCCAAGATTTGCTTACAAGGAACAAAGCAGTTGCCTGATGAAAAGTATTGTGGGAACTGTTATTATAAATTCACCAAGAATAATTCTAAGATATTTGTAAGATATTTCTACAGTCATATAAGCTTCAGAGAGAGAGGAAAAAATTAGAGCTGTTTAGATGGCTCATTTTGGCAAAAATAGTCAGATAAGTCGTTGAAGGCTGTTGAAAGAGCTCAGGGAATATGCCTTCAGATATGTCTGAGCTCAATGCTATTCTCTCCGGAAATAAAGCAGCTGCCAAGAAGGTATTGATCAGACTACAATAGCCGTGGTGAGAAGAAAACCTTGCAGTATGTTTGAATGCTCCCAATAAAAGTGACAGCCTGATTAGGGACAAGGGAATTCGAAAAATCAGCCGAGAGGGAGAGAAGGGACTCAGTCACCTGATCACACTTTGAAATTTACACATGGAAGCAGCCACTCTGAGTGCTGGTGTGGCTAGCATCTCGTTTTAGTGACACACATTTATGTGGAATATCACAGCGGGGAGAGGGATTCGTGCAGATATCAGAAAAGAAGCTGGGGCCGGGTGTTTTTTAGGACAGTCTAGAAGCGAGGAGAAAGACAGCCCTTACACTCTTCTCATTTGTTTCTTGCTGGAGGAACTGGGAAGTAGCCACAGCGGTCAGGGGAGGGGTGACATGGGTATGGGACACAAGCCTGGGCATCAAGGGATTTAAAGGACACTCTGTGATTCCATATGCAGAGAAGTTGGAAAACTCCTGGTGTGAGTAACATTCTATTTTTTTAGAAAATAACAAGGATTGTTTCCCAGAGAAAGTGAGTTCCAGAGGCTATATTTTTCTAGCTGCCAGCTGAGTCATTACGATACTTTCAAATAATTATTTCATGTGTTTTCTCTGTTTTGGGTTTCTCATTGAAATATATTAAGTAAACTATGGAATTTTGACTTTATCAGTTTATTCCCTTCAACAAGGCAGGGATAGATGATTGAGGATTAGATGTCTCAGCTGGTAAAATATTTCAAAGAGCATGTCTAGAAGTCAAGCACTCACACAGGTGACTGGTGCAAGGATTTAAGGGGGGAATGGCAGCCTCAAGGAAAAGAAAAAAGTGGTATAATTTTCATTACCAAAAGTCCATTACTCTGAACCAGGCAAGAGCAGAAAAATAATAAAATATGAATGCGTGGATTAGCATTTTAAGGGAATCTTTGAAAGCTTTGAACGATTCAAAAATGTACAGTAACTACTTTTCACATATTGATCAGCAGTTGGCCGCCTATTTAGTGATATAGATTGTGAATCCTTTGTTAGAAAAAAAAATATCACTTATTGAATTAAAACCTGAAAAATGCAGAGGTCTGAGTAAAAATCCCGATGACCTTAGTTTTTTTCCAGGGCTAGTGGCTCCATGCCATTTGAAGAGATATTTTATTATTTATAGATATTGGAGATTTAAATGAGAAAGGTTTTTACACAATCTAAATACGAATTGTAAAGTATGTCACACGGAGAAGGAAAATGTAAATAATTAAAGGAAAAACAGGGCAGGGGAAAGAAATGAAACTAATTTATTGAGATTCTCTTTGTGGCATGAAATATGTATACGTACTCCCATTTAATGCTCTCAGGAAGCTGGGGCTATGGGCTTTATTATGTTGGTTTTAGAGGTGATAAGACTGCTCGGTGACCTTGTTGGTGGCAGTAAGTGGTAGTTCTGCTTGGCCCCACCACACTGTGAAGGGGCAAAACATAAAGGTGTGTGTTCTAGTCAACGTTCCACCAGAGAAATAGAACTAGCAGAATATGTATATTAAGAGAGTCATTGCAAGGAATCCATTTATGTGATTAGAAGCCTGGGTTGGCAGGTTCAAATTCCTCAGGGCTAGTTGTTGGGAAGTTACAGGCTGCTAACTCTAGCAGGTGCTAAAGCTGCAGTCCCAAGGAAGGAATTTTTCTGGGAAACCTCAGCTCTCCTCCTGAGCTCTTTCAACTGATTGGATGAGGCCCACCCTGACTATTTAGAATAACATCCTTTACATAAAGTCCAGTGATCACCGGCTTTCGTTAGATTTACAAAATGCCTTCACACCAAGACCTAGATTACTGTTGGATTGACTGGAGCCTGGAGCCTGGAGCCTGGATAAGCTGACACATGAAATTGACCATCAGGGTGTTTTTGAATGTGGGGTTGTGAGTACAGGGGTCAGGGGAGGGGCTGACATGGGTGAAAAGGAGCTTCAATAAAAACTAGAAATGGAAAGAGGTAGGAAAAAGGGAAAAGGTCATTTTTTAAAACAGAAATGGTTGGACAAAAGTGAAAATATTATTGGAATGAAATAAACTGCACAGTTTAAGTATGGGGGACACTGAGAAGGGAGTCCTCCCGCCGCCTCCGCCCAAGAGGTCTTTCTACTCAAAAATCACCTCCTGCACTCTCGCCCTGCTTAACTGATGGTCCCTGTCTCTGCTACCTCTTACACCAGGCACTGGACTTTGTGTGCACATGGAAACCCTTCATTTTTGAAAACTTGAACTCCAATAAACTACATTAGTCTCATCACCTGGCCTTACTAATGCCCTTGGTATTTGCTCTTGTGCCTTACCGAGCAACTTGTATCTTCCCCACTCCTCCTTCACCAGTCATTTCCGCCCCATGTCAGCTCACCTCCTACTTACCCCATCCTAACTCCCCCTTCCTCTAGACTTTCATAGACACCTGCGTCACACATCCCACAGCTCAGGATCAAGTTTATAATCTTTTCCCCTTCTCTTTAAATCATGTTGGTGGTTAAATTTGCCATCCTAAATAATCAACGTATTATATGCCAACCAATGTTACCGACACGTAATTAAGTTAACCTAATTTATTCCAGTGGGAAGTTTGGGGTTTTGTTCAATGCCAGAGAAAGTTGTGGAGCCCGAGTGGTCAGGCAGCAATACTTGCCGGAAGGGCGGCCTCAGGCAGGCGCTGGGGCCGCTCAGGTTCCTCCCAGGAGCAGCCAAGGCCACGCCCCTTCAAAGCAGCTCCCCCACCCTCCACTCTGCGGACCAGGCCCCATCTTCCCAGGAGAAACTGAGCCCTGGAGAAACTTCTCCAGAAGAACCTGAACCCTGAGCACTGAAACCCCGGACTCTCAGTGCCTTTCCTGCCATCTTTCCTCCGACCTAGCGGGATGGAGCACAAACCCTCATTCGTGCCCTTGATCTCCTCCCTCAGTTCGCTTCGAGGAACTTGATTTTAAGTCCCTCTTTTTTTTCTCCAGGGTTGTTAGCTGCTTTTTGTTTCTTTTCCTACTGGCTCTTTGTCACAGCATTATAAAAATGGGCCCTGGTGTAGACATCCCATGTGAACCTCACGAAATTTATTTTGCCGTATATGATTATCTTATTTGATTAATGGAGCAAATAATATGCTTCTGGGAAAAATACAAAAGTATGTCCACAGAAGTGAAATGTTCAAATCTAAATTAAAACGAAATATATGAAAGAAGATCATAGTCTTTATATATACATATATTTAAAATTTTTAAGTTAATGGTCTTGTCCGGATTTGCATTAGTAAAATCTTGAATCAGTATTAAGACATCCTTCTATTCAGGGGCGCCTGGGTGGCTCAGTGTGTTAAAGCCTCTGCCTTCGGCTCAGGTCATGATCCCAGGCCCTGGGATCGAGCCCTGCATCAGGCTCCCTGCTCGGCGGGGAGCCTGCTTCCTCTTCTCTCTATGTCTGCCTCTCTGCCTACTTGTGATCTCTGTTGTCAAATAAATAAAATCTTAAAAAAAAAAAAAAAAAGACATCCTTCTTTTCAGCTCCATGAACTTTTCTGTTAGGAGGTCCTATGGTCATTCCTGTCCAATCATACCTTTTAAATTTCTTTTTTTTTATATATATTTTATTTATTTGACAGACAGAGATCACAACTAGGCAGAGAGGCGGAGAGGCAGGCAGAGAAAGAGAGGGAGAAGCGGGCTCCCCGCTGAGCAGGGAGACTGATGCTGGGCTCCATTCCAGGACCCAGAGATCATGACCTGAGCGGAAGGCAGAGGCTTAACCCACAGAGCCACCCAGGCGCCCCTTAAATGCTTTTTTTTTTTAAAGAAAATAAATTAATTAAATTTAGAGGAAGAATATCTTGCTTTAGTGAATGACATTTCAAGGAGTAAATTCATAAGAAAACATACTTCATAAAAAAAGAAATTAAGACTTGACAGTGACAAAGAAGTCAGTAAAATCACCACAGTAAACTCCCTGATAGCTCTGAGGTTTAAACAAAAGTTATGCAAAGTAGTCATTGCATTGATAGCGATCCTCGTAGGTGTGTTGGGCTTTTTTCCTTATCCTTTGTCCTCTTTACATTGACGTATTCATTGTGTTCCATTTCAAATTAATCAGGTTAGAGTAAGATTTGTAAACAAGACAGGAACTGTACTTAGTGTTTCAAAATTTATAGCTAGCTGGGTAATAGGTATATCAACTACATGATAAAAATTGATCTTAAGCCCCTTTTCCTAAAAACTTTGCTGCAGATAAAACAGCCTATCTCCCTGGCTTCTGTCATATTGATGGTTCGATTCAGAAAACACATCCTTTCGGCTAAAAATTGGCCAAATACATCAAGGAGCCCTCAAACACGGGAGCTCTTTGTCTTTGGCCATGTCACAAAGAGGAATAGATGTTCAAGCAGGATTCTTTACAGAAATAATGTGAATTAAACAGGATGGATATAACAAACACAATGATCTATCGGAATATTATTTACATGCTTGTTTTTATTTCATTTTATTTTATTTTAATCTTCCTGACGATTTTGCAGCTGCTTAGCCAATTAGAAATGAGAAGGCTAGGACTTAAATATCACTATGAAGGAATCAATGATCTATTACTCTATGGTAGGCTACCTGACTGGATAATAAGTTTGGAAGAATATTTACAGAATTTCAGTTACTCCATTACCATGAACATCCAGTCCTAAATCAAAATCTATATACCAATGCCATATTTTGATAGCCAGGGATTTTTGTTGTTGTTATCATTGTTCACTTTAGTTTTATCTGATTTCTTTTTTTTTTTAAGATTTTATTTATTTATTTGACAGAGAGAGAGATCACAAGTAGGCAGAGAGGCAGGCAGAGAGAGAGAGTGGGGAAGCAGGCTCCCTACTGAGCAGAGAGCCCAACACCGCCGGGCTCCATCCCAGGACCCTGTGATCATGACCTGAGCCGAAGGCAGAGGCTTAACCTGCTGAGCCACCCAGGTTCCCCATTTTATGCGATTTCTTAAAAAGAAAATTCAGTTAATGTTACAGTCAGTTCAATCCAAATGCAATTTATTTATTAATGATATGTTAGTATTGGATGTATTTTCCTATTCATTTGCCATGAGCAGTACTATTGAAACTTGAAGGAAGAGGGGCCCCGGATGGCCCACCACCCTCACCTTCGGAGATCTCACAATGGCTTCTTATTTCCACTACTCCTTCCTGTCCTATCCATGGTTTTCCAGGTAATTGGATCATATCTTGTTTCTCCCTCTTGACCTGAAATTCATGTCTCAAGTCCTTGTGTCTTAAATGCAAAACTACTCTAGTAGACTCACCAATAGCATGCTAATTGCTGAATGTTCACTTTCAAGGCTTATTTTATGAAACCTCTAAGCCTTGTTTTTGCTTCTTACCCCGTTACCTATTCTAAATTATCTCCTGGAGCTGTGATGAGTTTCTCCACTACCTGCACCCGCTAACTCAGTAACTCTGGCCTCACTCTTGCCCTCCCCCGCCGCCGACCCACACTGCAGGTGCATGATGTGTGCAAAGTGACAACCTGACCAGAGCAGCTCTAACAGCCCCTGGGCTGCCTACCGCGTGCCAGATGAAGTTCGCCAGCTCCTAACAAGCATGTTTTTCCCTAGCTAGGCCACTGTGATCTGCGTCTGCCTGTGTTTCCGTCCCATCTCCCCCACTATTTCTTACTGTGTGTCATTTACAATCACACTATGGCTTTCGTGAAGAGCTTGAGACTCCCTAACACAGGATTCCAGGCTTTCATAGCTTCCTGTGTGCTTTCTATCTGCCTGGGAGCTGCTTCCCTTCCCCTTCCTTGGCGTGACTAAATCCTTCAGTCTTCAAAGATCCAATCAGATGGGACCAGCTGCACTCTGCCCCACACTCGTACCTGCCCCCCAGGATAGACCCCACCACCCCCAACCCCACAGGACCCTCTGCTCACCTCTGTTGGCACCACCACGGAGCACTGAGAACTTCCCGTGGAAGTCTGCCTTCCCCACCTTCCTCCAATGGGAGGTTCTTGACCTCACCCTTCAGCCATTTGCCAGAACTTAGCAGAAAACAGAGTAGAAACTCAAAGTAGAAAATGTTTGGGCACCAGATGGAGGTGGTGTTTGCACAACAGTGTGAATGTCCAAAATGAATGCCACTGAATTACTCACTTTAAAACGGTTCGTTTTATGGTGTGTGAATTTCATCTCAATAAAAAAGAAAAACTAAAACCCGCATTTGTCTAACTGTGCATTCAAAACATTTAGATCCAATGGATGAGTAAAACTTAAATTCAGAAGGACACCGAAGCATATTAGAGGTCAGAATCGACCAGTGGTATGGGGACTGTTGCAGAGTACACATAACCTCCTCACACTTGCTTGAATTTCCAAAGACCTCGGTAACAGACACCCTTGCAAATCACAGCTCTGAATAAGAGATAAGATGGGAAATTTCCTATGTGAATTTGTTTATCAGGGTGAGGTAATGTAGCAAATTACTCAGCCACATATTTGCTTTACAGCTAAATGAGCCAACTTACATAACAGCAATTTATAAACTCTAAAGTCCTACTCAAATCCAAAGCCATAGTTATCATGATTATCATAAGAATATTAGGGAGGGCCAAACACCGTCCTAGCTGATACTCAGGGATTCTGTACACCACATGACATACACACTTGCAGGCAAGACGTAATCCATTACACTTAACAGATGCATCGTTATTTCAGAAGCAGCTCAGTGTCCTGGTGAGAACACAGGAGTTGAAACCAGAAGATAGAGCTTTGAGTCTCAGCAACACTTTCTTTTCTACTCTAGACTGTAACTATATTACACATGCTCCATTGAGTCTTCAGAGAGTTACTGTGTCTTGTATTATGTTCAATTGTTTTGTAAAATGTGAAGTACTATTCAAACGTTAAATAATCGCTGTCATTGAGGTCAGACAGAAAGCGTAGCCTGTTTCATCTACAAATACACAAAAATGATGGGATGTTAAAAGCATGAACAACAGAAACTAGAAATAGGAGACAGAAAAAACTTTCCTAACTTACATCCTCGTCTTTTTAATCAGCTGTGTTCACAGTTAAATATTTTAAATTCACATTTTTTTGGCTACAGAAAAATTTGAGCTTCCACATAAAGAGAATCAAATGTGACTAATAATTATCCTTGTCTTTCTTTTCCTTTAAATTTTGTTTTATTGTGGTAAGAACCTTAATTCACTTTTTAGATGAACAAAGTGAAGGGGTGATCTATGTCTCGAGTTACACATTAAGTGAACAGCGAAGCAAATCAATGTACTTTAGCTTCCACAAGGAACCACATTTAAAAAGATTTTATTTTTCTCTCCTATTGTCTTCTTATGTGGAAATAGTGTCACTTCATGCCAGATTGACTAAAGGAATGCTTTTACAAATTTTAAAAATAAACAGAAAAATAAATTAAAGCTGTATTTTTGAATCCATGCAACTTTTTTAAGCCTCCATAACATATGTGTTATGTGTTATTTGAATGTTGATGGTGTTCTACTGTCATTTCCATATGAAAAATGCTGAGCTTTATATCTATTTTTGTGCCTTTTCACACATTGTAACTGGATAGTATGTTCATATAGATATTTTGCAGCCATAGTTTGAAGATTTGAAAATTTCGACCTCACTTAGAGTTTTATTCATCTGCTAGCGCAGGGAAAAAGAAAAAAGAAAAGAAGAAAAAAAAAAAAAAACTAGTGTTGAAATACCATTCCAATTTGAAATCTCAGAAAGAACACCCCCAAAGACCTGGTTCACTTATTCTATGTTGGAGAACTCTCTTAGATAGTTAATGTCTATTTATATGGTAATTGCTCCCCAATATATGTCTCCTTCTTCTCCTTTCAGCTAGATTCCATTTTCACCTAATAACATCAGTCACAAACGTACTGTGTGAGTACAAATGATCTTCATGAATAGTGTTGAACAGATCAATAAAATGTTCAAGTTTGGCTTAAGCTGAATGCTTAACAGTTCATGAATTAAAATGAGATGAGAGAATACTTGTGAGTAGTAGGTCATTACTTTTCTTTCTGTGATTCTTTGGGAAGACTGGCCTCTCATTTGGTGGTAATATTTCCTCTGCTCTGCCCTCTGCGAGCTCCAGCCGGGCTCCTGGAGCCATCTGGGAACATAAGGAAATAATGGTAAAGAAATTCACAGCAATGTTCCCCACCTTTAGTGTATTGAACTCAAATGTGCACCTGCATCATAGATTAAATTGAAGAAGAACAAGAAGAAGAATAAGAACAAGGAGGGGAAGAATAGGGGGTTTGGAAAGGCCTCTGCGCGGAGGAGCTGTTGGAACTGAGACCTGAATGTGGATACAGGAGTAGCTACATGGGGAAATGTCTCTAGGAGTGAGGGCATGTGATCCAAGGCCTGAAATTAGGAACTGGCATTTTGGGTGATCAGAGGCCCCGAGTGCCTGGAGAATGGTAGTAGGAAGACATCAGATCACTGAGCTTGGTAGGTAGAAGCCATAAACGGTGAGCTCTGTGGGGCACGGTAATAAGCCTACAGGGAGGTTTCATTAAACAAACAAGAAACTACGTCCCACGTGCCTCGCAGAGTGTCTGTGCAGATCAAGAGCTTCATAAACGTGAAAACGAATGGCTTCAGCCCCGATTGTATGAGGTGCAGCCCAGGACTCTATAGCCCTGACTCGGGGGATTTTTAAAAGGGTCTCAGTCCCTCCCCCCAGAGATGAAAACGGACAAGGGTGGGATGGTTGGGACATGATTCTGACATGCAGCCAAGGCTAAGAAGGACTTTTGTTATGTTAGCATAGCTATCCGTGATGAGAAAACGGACTTGGTTGTCTCATAGCTGGGGCGTCTCAGAATTCTGGCTGCTTCTATTTTCTTAGACTCCTGGAATATCAAAAAAAGAACCAATATCAAAATAGGGTTATAAATCTTTTGATACCTAATTTGCAAAATTAGTGTTTGTAAGCTAAAAAACAAAAACAAACAAACAAACAAAAAAAAAAACAAAGAACAGAAAACTGAACTTTCATGGTCTCCATGATGTTTAGGAAAAATGAAATGTATTGGTGTCTCCCTTAGTAAAGAGAACTGCCCCTCTCCCCCATAAGGCAGAGCAGGAGAGGCTGGGACTTGCGTCTGCAAGGAGGGTGGGTCTCGGTGAGAGGGAATCAGGGCCGCAGCCCTGGGCAAACCAATGAGCAGCTGCTTTTGTTTAAGAAGAGATGTCCCAAAGCCCCAAAGCTGTGGGTGATAGTCCAGGCACACTGGGTGCCCCAGATGTTTTTCCTGCCTCCCTCTCGCCCCTCTTTCCCAGAGTTTAGCTTGTGGGATGCTTAGGCCAAAAACCCTGGGAATTCCGAGTTGATCATATGTGGTGCTGTGGAGTGCATGCTTGTCTTCCCCCTCCCGCCCCGACACACCCTGTTCATATTTCGAAGCCCAGTCTCCACTCTGATGGCAGTTGCAGTTGGGACTTTCTGGGAGGTCATTAGGATTGGGGAGCTCAAAGGGATAGAGCCTCCATGATGGGATCGGTGCCCCTTTCTGAAGGACCATGAAGGCTAGGGCTTGCTTTCTCTCCACCGTCTGAATCCATAGCTGTGCGGTCTGTGAACCAGGAAGTGGTTCCCCCCCACTCACCTAACCTGCTGGCATCTTGAGCTTCCATTTCCAGCCTCCAGAACTGTGGAAAATACATAGTTGTTGTTTAAGCCACCTTAATTATGGTATTTCTGTTATGGCAACCTGAACCCAAGACATAGGGTATGAGAGAAAGCCTGCCTCCCCAGTGCTTTGGGGGGGTATTCATGAGGTCAAAATTCACCCCTGTGTTCCAGTTTCAGTCTCTGCCCTGGAGACTTCCTCTGTGCCCGGCCCCAGATCCCTGCAGATTCCTGCTCTGCTCCCACCGCGGAGAAGGCTAGGCACGTCGCAGAGTGAAGCTCAGCAGAGGCTAGCAGACCTGCATGGGAAGGCAGCCCCTCACTGACCGTGGCTTAACGGAAAACTGTAAAAGATTTAGACCATAATACAAATGTAGCTGTAGGTCTCAATGAGGCTTTCCAACTCCAAGTGAGACTGCGGTCTTTTCCTTAACAACTAATTATCATCTTGCCCCAGACCTCATTTTTAACGATTTTTGCTGAGAATGCCATACATAATCCTTCTCCGGTGTTTTGTTTTTCCAATGGGCTTTCCATTGGACCCAAGGGTCTACTCTCCAGGTGGTCATGAGCACGGCATACACATCACAAGCCTTTCATGCTCAGTGTTGGCAAAGGTCAAGACACAGGCAGCTTCTCTCCTGGACTTTGTTCCCGGGCCTTGGGAAAAGCTGCTCTGCATCTCTTGCTTCCAGACGCCATGAACTAGCTACTGCTGTTCCAACCCCTGAATGGACAAGTCTCAAAGTGGGGAAGCTTTAGTGGGGGGAGCGCATCACAGTGAGTGATGTTATCTTCCTCTCAAACTCCATGCTGCCCCTCTGTGTGCTATCCTCCCCCAAGGCAATGGTAACCATGGCTTTTGTCTGCAAATAGAATCATTCATTCACCCCCTATTAATCTCTTAAATCTTCTCTATGATGCATTTTTTAAGTTATTTTTTATTATTTATTTGACAGAGAGAGACAGCAAGAGAGGGAATACAAACAGAGGGAGTGGGAGAGGGAGAAACAGGCTCCCCACCAAGCAGAGAGCCCAATATGGGGCTTGATTCCAGGACCCTGGAATCATGACCTGAGCCGAAGGCAGATGCTTAATGACTGAGCCCGCAGGTGCCCCTCTATGACATATTTTTATGCTTTCTCTTAAATCCCATCTGCAAATATTTTAGATTATCCTGTGTCTTTCAGAAAACTTTATGTCACTGTAGTTGCTTAAAGTTTTATTAAGTTGGTCAACTCAGTTAAATAGGTCTTTTTCTAATCTTTTAAATAATTCTTATTTTTCATTATGTGTAAGTACATATCTTGCCATTTTTTCTTAATCTTTAAAGTGCTTTAAGTTTTTTGGAAGTAGGAGAGAAATATATCCTCCCCACCTAAAATTTTATTTAAATTTTAATTAACATATAGTATAATATTGGTTTTAGGAGTAGAATTTAGTGATTCATCACTTACATACAACACCCAGTGTTCATCCTCACAAGTGCCCTTGAGAGAAATATATCCTAAATAAATACTGAAGTAACAAAATAATTTCAAAGCAGATCTTTCTGATGTTGGACTAATATCCATTATCCCTATTCTTTCCAAAATAAGAAGTAAAATATATTTATAATTCCTTAATACTAGTCAAGCCTCATGTAAGAGTTAGCCACTCTTTATTAAATAAGATGTGCTTGCAATGTCCACAAAAGCCAAACTATGAAAAGAGCCTAGATGTTCATTGACTGATGAATGAATAAAGAAGATGTGGTATACAGATACATATACCTGATGGAATATTATGAAGCCATCAAAAAGTAACCTCTTGCCATTTGCAATGACATGGATGGAACTAGAGAGTATTATGCTAACTGAAATAAGTCAATCAGAGAAAGACAATTATCTTATGATCTCACTGACATGTGAGTAACAAAACAGAGACTCACGGGGAAGAGAGAAAAAAATCAAACAAGACAAAAGCAGAGAGGGAGACAAACAATAAGAGACTCTTAGTCATAGGAAACAAACTGAGGGTTGCTGGAGGGGAGAAGGGTGGAAGGATGTGGTAATTAACTGGGTGTTGGACATTCAGGAGGGCATGTGATGTAATGAGTACTGGGTGTTTTATAAGACTCTTGTATCACAGACCTGTACCTCTGAAACCAATAAAACATTATATGATAATTAATTGAATTTGAATTTTAAAAATGTTTAAATAAAAAAGAATGTGCTTACACAGAATCACACATAAAACAAGTTTGTGTTTTGACTGGTTGACAAAAAGGATAGCCAGAGGCTCACCTGAACTCAGGAACAATGGCTCTGTATTTGCAAGTTCAGCCTCTGTGGTGACTTTATAGGACATAAGTACCAAGAATAGTGAAAATCAAGTGTACCTACAAATATGTCCAACAAAAGATGCCTAGAATGTCAGGAAAATCTTAAAACATCATTAAGGAATTTAAAGTAGGTTTAATATTTTGAGATATACCATGTTTGTGTATGATAAAACTCAACCCAACAAAAAATGTGAGATCACCACAAATTATCTGTATAGGTAATAAAATCTCCATAAAAATAACTTTTTAGATGGAACTTGACGAGATGTTTCCAAAATATACATGGAAATGCAAAGAGCCAAAAATAGGCAAAGCACTCTTGAAGGACAAGACTGTGGGAGGACTTAACTGCCATAAGAAAAAATAAAGCAAATTCTAAAGCATATGTTCTGATGCAAGGGTAGACAAAGGGAGCAGGAAAATGGCACAGGCACGTACAGAGCCTGGATTTACGGGGTAGGTGGCACATCAGAACAGTGGAGGACACTTGGTCCTTCCATAAATGATGTGGGGACCAAAGAACATCCTCAAAGACAAAAAATAAAGAACTTGAACCCTGTTGCATTTCACTCATGAAGAAATAATTCCACAGTGATTATGAATACAAACTCAACACATGCAGATACACACAAACATGTACTATCTAAACAAACAAATATATACATCTAATTAAGATCATAGAATATCTCCATAATATCAGAACAGAAAAATATTAATCACAATACAAAAATACTCACCATAGAGAAAAATATTATAAACTGGATAACATTAAATGTAAGATCTCTTGTTCACCAAATTTCAGCATTAAAAGAGTGAAAAAATATTGTTTGCAACACATATAATCACAAAGGTCTAGTTCCAGAATATATGGAAAAATTCTTCATTTCAATGGGAAGGACAGAAAAACCCATGAGAAAATGAGCTAAGAATCCAAGCAAGCATGAGCAAATATAATGGTATGTAAAGAAGGCTATTCAAATGATTCAATGGCTAGTATACACGTGGAAAGATACTTAACCTCATTAGTGACCAGCAAAATATCAATTAAACAACAAAATTCACTATCTACCCACAAGCATGTCTAAAATTCCAACCACCGGGAGATGGCAGAAATGGGGGACCACAGAAATGCTCAAACATTGATTGTGGAAGTGGAAATTGTTATATTCATTGCAGAAAATAGAAAATATTGATAAATTGAAGATGCTTGTCCCTATGATGAAGCAATTCATTCCTCAGAATATTCTCTCTCTCTCTCAAGTTATCCTAACACATGTTCAAACAGGAACTTTCTTCAGGACTACTGCAAATGGGTTATTGCAATATTGGAAGATCAGACTCAACTCCCAATTACAGGAAAGACAGCTAGGGATTAAGAGCCAACTAGTACAGTAGGGATCAATGATGGAAAATGACGAGGGGGGACATCAAGAGTCAGGGATTCTTGCTAAAGGCAAACCAAGAACTCAGACATCAAATGTTTGGGATAAAGAAATTTACTAGATAACAAGGGTGATCTGCTTGTGAAAGTTGGGGAATTCTAGCTAAACTGATTAGCAGGATTCTTGCTAGGACCCAGCTAGGCAGACCGAAGATGAAGGATGGGGGGATCAAGGTTGAAGTCCAGTCCAGAAGACAGCACAGGAGCCTGACAGAAGTCTGGTCAAGTAGAGAGTCTTTGGTAATGCCCAACCCAGGACAATGCATATGTGCACTAGGAGAAACATACACGTGAACATTTGCAGCATTATTACTCATCATTTTCCAAATGGCAAAACAATGTAAATGTCCATCAACAGTAGTGGAATAAATAAGTGAGGGTAAGACATACAATGTGGTACTTTACAATGTCAAAATGAATGACTTATAATTAGACAAAACACCTAAACGATTCTCAAAAGCATAATGTTTGATGGGAGCAAATAGGGGCAGGTTGAAAAAAATCTATGTATGATTCCACTTATATACAATGTAAAAGCAGGTGAAGCTATACTGTTTAGAGATATATACTTTGGTAGTAAAATGTATACTTAGGTAGTAAAGATGTATATTTTGGTAGTAAGAAGAAAAGCAATGAATTGACATAACACTCTGGTAAGGGGTTACTTTTTGGAACTGGGAAGGAGGTTATGATAGGAACAAACCTGTGGTGACCCGCTGGCTTCCTTGTGATGTCACAGCCCTTGTGCTCTGTGGTGGTTACATGTGTTCACTTGCAGCAGTTCCATTTGCTGAATCGTCTTCTCTAAGGCACTCTTTTTTTTTTTTTTTAAATAGTTTAATGCTTTATTTTGTTAAAATGCCTTGGTATAATATATTTGATATAATTTAGTATGTTTGAGAAGTTTAACCAGTTTTTCTCATTTGTTTTATTTTGCCATTTGTTTTATTTTTAAATTTTTTTATAAACATATAATGTGTTTTTATCCCCAGGGGTACAGGTCTGTGAATTGCCAGGTTTACACACTTCACAGCACTCACCATAGCACATACCGTCCCGGATGTCCATAACCCCACCCCCTCTCCTGACCCCCCTCCCTCCAGTAACCCTCAGTTTGTTTTGGGAGATTAAGAGTCACTTATGGTTTGTCTCCCTCCCGATCCAATCTTGTTTCATTTATTCTTTTCCTACCCCCCTAATCCCCCACGTTGTACCTCCACTTCCTCATATCAGGGAGATCATATGATAGTTGTCTTTCTCCGATTGACTTATTTCGCTAAGCATAATACCCTCTAGTTCCATCCATGTCATCGCAAATGGCAAGATTTCATTTCTTTTGATGGCTTCATAGTATTCCATTGTGTATATATACCACATCTTCTTTATCCATTAATCTGTTGATGGACATCTAGGTTCTTTCCATAGTTTGGCTATTGTAGACATTGCTGCTATAAACATTCAGGTGCACGTGCTCCTTCAGATCACTACGTTTGTATCTTTTTTTTTTCTTTATTAATGTAATTCTTTTTTGTTTTATTTTATTTTTTATAAACATATAATATATTTTTATCCCCAGGGGTACAGGTCTGTGAATCGCCAGGTTTACACACTTCACAGCACTCACCATAGCACATACCCTCCCCAATGTCCATAACCCCACCCCTCCTCTCCCAATCCCCCTCCCCCCATCAACCCTCAGTTTGTTTTGTGAGATTAAGAGTCACTTATGGTTTGTCTCCCTCCCAATCCCAGTTTGTTTCATTTACTCTTATCCTACCCCCTTAACCCCCCATGTTTGTATCTTTAGGGTAAATACCCAGTAGTGCGATTGCTGGGTCATAGGGTAGTTCTATTTTCAACTTTTTGAGGAACCTCCATGCTGTTTTCCAGAGTGGTTGCACCAGCTTGCATTCCCACCAACAGTGTAGGAGGGTTCCCCTTTCTCCGCATCCTCGCCAGCATCTGTCATTTCCTGACTTGTTAATTTTAGCCATTCTGACTGGTGTGAGGTGGTGTATCATTGTGTTTTTGATTTGTATTTCCCTGATGCCGAGTGATGTGGAGCATTTTTTCGTGTGTCTGTTGGCCATCTGGATGTCTTCTTTGCAGAAATGTCTGTTCATGTCCTCTGCCCATTTCTTGATTGGATTATTTGTTCTTTGGGTGTTGAGTTTTCTAAACTCTATAGATTTTGGATACTAGCCCTTTATCTGATCTGTCTTTTGCAAATATCTTCTCCCATTCTGTCAGTCTTTTGGTTTTGTTAACTGTTTCCTTTGTTGTGCAAAAGGTTTTGATCTTGATGGAATACCAATAGTTCATTTTTGCCCTTGCTTCTGTTGCCTTTGGTGATGTTCCTAGGAAGAAGTTGCTGCAGCTGAGGTCAAAGAGGTTGCTGCCTGTGTTCTTCTCAAGGATTTTGATGGATTCCTTTCTCACATTGACGTCCTTCATCCATTTCGAGTCTATTTTCATCTGTGGTGTAAGGAAGTGGTCCAGTTTCATTTTTCTGCATGTGGCTGTCCAATTTTCCCAGCACCATTTGTTGAAGAGGCTGTCTTTTATCCATTGGACATTCTTTCCTGCTTTGTCGAAGATTAGTTGACCATAGAGTTGAGGGTCTATTTCTGGGTTCTCTATTCTGTTCCATTGATCTATGTGTCTGTTTTTGTGCCAGTACCATGCTGTCTTGATGATGACAGGTTTGTAATAGAGCTTGAAGTCGGGAATTGTGATGCCACCAACTTTAGCTTTCTTTTTCAATATTCCTTTGGCTATTCGAGGTCTTTTCTGGTTCCATATAAATTTTAAGATTATTTGTTCTATTTCTTTGAAAAAAAATGGGTGGGATTTTGGTAGGGATTGCATTAAATGTGTAGATTGCTTTAGGTGGAATAGACATTTTCACAATATTTGTTTTTCCAATCCATGAGCATGGAACATTTTTTTCCATTTCTTCGTGTCTTCCTCAATTTCTTTCATGAGTACTTTATAGTTTTCTGAGTATAGATTCTTTGCCTCTTTGGTTAGTTTATTCCTAGGTATCTTATGGTTTTGGGTGCAATTGTAAATGGGATTGACTCCTTAATTTCTCTTTCTTTTTTTTTTTTTTAAGATTTTATTTATTTATTTATTTGACAGAGAGAGAGAGAGGGAGAGAGAGAGAGAGACAGACAGACAGATCACAAGTAGATCAGCAGGCAGAGAGAGAAGGAGAAGCAGGCTTCCTGCCAGCAGAGAGCCCAATGCGGGGCTCAATCCCAGGACCCTGAGATCATGACCCGAGCCGAAGGCAGAGGCTTAACCCACTGAGCCACCCAGGCACCCCTTAATTTCTCTTTCTTCTGTCTTGTTGTTGGTGTAAAGAAATGCAACTTATTTCTGTGCATTGATTTTATATCCTGACACTTTACTAAATTCCTGTACAAGTTCTAGCAGTTTTGGAGTGGAGGTTTTTGGGTTTTCCACATAAAATATCATATCATCTGCAAAGAGTGATATTTTGACTTCTTCTTTGCTGATTTGGATGCCTTTAATTTCTTTTTGTTGTCTGATTGCTGAGGCTACGACTTCTAGTACTATGTTGAATAGCAGTGGTGATAATGGACATCCCTGCCGTGTTCCTGACCTTAGCAGAAAAGCTTTCAGTTTTTCTCCATTGAGAATGATATTTCCAGTGGGTTTTTCATAGATGGCTTTGATAATATTAAGGTATGTGCCCTCTATCCCTTCACTTTGAAGAGTTTTAATCAGGAAGGGATGCTGCTCTTTGTCAAATGCTTTTTCAGCATCTATTGAGAGTATTATATGGTTCTTGTTCTTTCTTTTATTAATGTACTGTATCACATTGATTGATTTGTGGATATTGAACCAAACTTGCAGCCCTGGAATAAATCCCACTTGGTCGTGGTGAATAATCCTTTTAATGTACTGTTGGATCCTATTGGCTAGTATTTTGGTGAGAATTTTCGCATCTGTGTTCATCAAGGATATTGGTCTGTAATTCTCTTTTTTGGTGGGATCCTTGTCTGGTTTTGGGATCAAGGTGATGCTGGCCTCATAAAATTAGTTTGGAAGTTTTCCTTCCATTTCTATTTTTTGAAACAGTTTCAGGAGAATAGGATTTAATTCTTTAAATGTTTGGTAGAATTCCCCCCCCTGGGAAGCCGTCTGGCCCTGGGCTTTTGTTTGTTTGGAGATTTTTGATGACTGTTTCAATCTCCTTACTGGTTATGGGTCTGTTCAGGTTTTCTATTTCTTCCTGGTTCAGTTGTGGTAGTTTATATGTTTCTAGAAATGTATCCATTTCTTCCAGATTGTCAAATTTGTTGGTGTAGAGTTGCTTATAGTATGTTCTTATAATTGTTTGTATTTCTTTGGTGTTGGTTGTGATCTCTTCTCTTTCATTCATGATTTTATTTATTTGGGTCCTTTCTCTTTTCTTTTTGATAAGTCTGGCCAGGGGTTTATCAATCTTATTAATTCTTTTGAAGAATCAGCTCCTATTTTCATTGATTTGTTCTATTGGTTTTATAGTTTCTATTTCATTGATTTCTGCTCTGATCTTTATGATTTCTCTTCTCCTGCTGGGTTTAGGCTTTCTTTGCTGTTCTTTCTCCAGTTCCTTTAGGTGTAGGATTAGGTTGTGTACTTGAGACCTTTCTTCTTTCTTGAGAAAGGCTTGTACTGCTATATATTTTCCTCTTAGGACTTAAGGCACTCTTCTTAAGGAGTGCATATTTCATATGAAAGTTAATTAAAACCAATCCAAATGTATTCACAAGCATTTAAAAAGGTATAATATTTAAAATCAAGTTTTCTAATAGTTTTTGAAAGAAACTTTGGTAGTTGTTTGCTATACAAAAATTAGAGATATTCTTGTTTTTTTACTTTATAGATTTATTTATTTGTTCGAGAGAAAGAGTGCATGCTCGGGTGGGGCAGGGGTGGCAGAAGGAGAGACAGTCTCAAGCAGACTCCCTGCTGAGTGCAGAGCTCAGATGCTGGGCTTGATCTCACCACCCTGAGTTCATGACCTGAGCCAGAACTAAGAGTTGGTCCCCTAACCAACTGAACCACCCAGATGCCCCAAAATTAGAGATAGCCTTTTTATTTTTTTTTTTTAAGATTTTATTTATTCATTTGAGAAAGAGAATGAGAGAAAGAGAGAGCATGAGAGAGGGGTGGGTCAGGGGGAGAAGCAGACTCCCCGCTAAGCAGGGAGCCTGATGTGGGACTTGATCCTGGGACTCCAGGATCATGACCTGAGCTGAAGGCAGTCACCTAACCAACTGAGCCACCCAGGGACTCTAAAGATATTCTTAATTATAGTGTCACCCATATCTATTTTTTCCTAGTTTTCCCTAAGTATATATTATATTGCAGTTTTTAGTTTTGGGGTCTTTTTATTTTGTTTTGTTAAGTAAGGTTTACTTCCAGCATGGGGCTTGAATTCCTGACCCTGTAATTAAGAGTCACATGCTGACTGAGCCAGCCAGGTACCCCCCCACACACACACTACACTTTTTAAATGTGTAGGTCACGCTGTGAAAATTGTACTACCTTTTGAAGAGCGGGCCTAAAACTCCAGGTTTCATATTTCTAGCCAGGAGTAGTAATTATTGACTTACTGCAATTCCAAAATATTTTCATTCTCGCCTACATTCTATATCCCCCAGAATTCAATAATGACTTTGTTAAATCTTGTGAGACAAACCTAGTCTCACGAGAAATCTTTATGTCGATCATTTCAGTGGTTCTCGAAGGGCCTTGAAAATAAACAGGTAGCCTTTTGTCTGATTGCTAGTTTCTAGAATGTGCCTAAATTCTGCCAAGATCAATGATACCTTGTATTTTTGAAACTGGAAATTGCTAGCCATATTCTTTGACCTCATGATACCAAAAGCTCCCCTAAAAGCATTGTCTCAATTAAATGGATCCATTTTATTTAAAAGGGGTTATTTGTATATTTTCCCCTAATGGATACTTTTATTATGCTTTTGGGAAATGCAAACATTGATGGGAGTTCTTGTCCAGATAAGAATGGTTTATCCTTCAAATTCCAGAGAAGACTTTACCATCTTTATTCTTTAGGAATACATAGTTCCTAAGACTAGAAAGTCAGGCTTCTGTGACCCAAGCAGTCCAGTTAGTGCTCTAATTCATTGTCCTGATTCTCTCTCTCAAAAACAGTACACGGATATCTACCAAGGGCAAGTATTATGGTAGAACTGGGGGATAAGGAAGAAGATGATATAAATTCATAAGGGTCCATTTGAAATGGGAGCCTGGTGACCAAGAGGCCTCAATTCAGGAGAGATAGCATCACAGT
The DNA here is from genome assembly GCF_010015895.1 of Lontra canadensis. Lineage (NCBI taxonomy): Eukaryota > Metazoa > Chordata > Mammalia > Carnivora > Mustelidae > Lontra > Lontra canadensis. The sequence goes on from NW_022631038.1 coordinate 5,749,544, forward strand.
GAATGGTGAGTTTTGACCTTTCAACCACTTTGAGAAGGTGAGAGGTGAAGGTGCATTTTAGGAAGAAGAAGAAAAAAGTTGAGCCCCATCATGATTTTTTTATTTGTACTTTTATGTATTGCAATGAAATACAGTTTAGGAGAAGCACATTTTCCTTAAACCTCCACCACTATTGCATTTTCCAGGCAGACAGCACATTAAATAATTTTTATAGACCAGAGGTATGAAAAATGTGTTTTTTTCTGCACTACAGTATAGTAAATACCAGAAACTCTAATGGCTTGATAATAAGGCTTCCAAAAATTAAAAACCAATATGGTTGAAAAGGAAAACATTACAAAATGAAACTAAAATAGAAGGTTTCTCAAAAACAAACTTGGCAAGCATGCTTGATAGAAGGAGGAGGGGACAGAAGTATCTGGATAAATAGGAAGGATCATCTTCAACAGTGTAGAATGTTCTCACACTTCTTTCATACTTCATGGGATAACTTCAAGCCAAGTTCTTTTTAGTTGTTCTGTGTCTCTATTATCTCAATGTAAATGGACAATTTTTTGTGTATATGGATCATGCCACCCTTGATTTAAAATTTTAGTGCCTTTACAAACCTGATAGTAAATCCTTTGCAAATATTTGTAAAGAGTAAATGAATCCTTAGTTTAGTGAGGTTGTATGGATTTTTAACTTGATGACACATATGATAACTTTGACATTGAAATTTTAAACACTTGAACATTAAAGTATACCAGATCATTGTTCCCATAACAAAACTGCAAGTATTAAAACCCCCATGTTACAAATGAATGACTTGAAGCTCCAGAAGGTTAACCAAGTTACTAAATTACCCAGGCCAGTAGAACACAGAACGGACATAGCAACCCAGACCTGTCTGACAGCAAAGCCTGAATGCTAACTATAAAAAACGCATACTATGATTTTTGAAGAATAACACATCACTATTAACAATGATCAGAATGGGATTCAGGATGGTCTTCCTTTGCTTTGTTCATTTTACACTGTTATACTATTGATGGTAACAGAGTTACTCTTAGTGCAAACTATTACATTTTAAGTATTCATAATATTCAGAGAACATGTGTCTTAATATTCCTTAAATATGCACTATGGAGGTGGAAGTGAAACCAGTTATGATGACTCTGTCTGTAGCATTACACAAGGTACATCAGTAATAAGATGAACCCAGTAAACACTGTGCCGCAGGCTATCCAGGAATTTTACACTGGCCTGAAACCATTCCATAGGTTAATTTACTTGAAAAATACCAAAGTGCTAATTTTATAGCATATGGTAGAGTCATTTAGATTTAATGCAATTTTTTTTTCTTTATTGCTGAGGTTCGTATTTAAATGGGAGTTTTTACTGTGGTGAAGAGAAGTCACCATTAACTTATTAATGATTTAGACTTTACTTTTCCTCAGATATCGTTGTTTAGGTTAAGGCACATTGATACTCTATACAATAAAAATGTAGACAATAAAGTACTGTAATATACTGACAAAAAAGTTTCTCTCTTTAACTTTGCACTTTTAAAATACATGATTTTTATGATTATAAAATTAATTTGTGGCGATTGTTTCTTTTTTAAAAGATAAAGCATATATATATATATATAAGAAAACAAGATGTTCTAGAGAGTACAATTGCTAATATATTAATATATTTCTTTTTATTCTTTCATATATATTTAACTAAGTTTATGTAATATTGAAACTGTACGTTTTTCAGCCAATATTTTATTATAAACATTTGCATTGCCATTAGCGTTATTAATGTAATTTTTAATGACTATATTTTTATGGATTTATAAAATATGCTAAAATGACTTCTATTATTTCCATCTTTAAGTTTTTATATGTATGGATGAAATATATATATAGGATGAATATAATTCTATAAACATTATACTCATTTTTAAAAATAATGCTCTGATAATTTTATAGATATGGAGTTATTGAGATAGCAAAGAGAGGTATCTTTAATATTCTTGAAATATTTTTCTGAGTAATTTTCCAAAATCTTAAAAGTTCCTTTAGGGAACAACACAGAACAAAACATACAGTATTTCTTTCTTTCCTCAGAGTCCTATAAGGATCTGGCACAGAATTGGTACTTAAGAAAGATAATTTTAGAGCTGAACTTACTGTTATTGTTTGAGAAAATGAGCCATTTTGTAGTCCTGCCAGAAATGTTAAAAATGCTATCATCACAGCATTGAAGATACTCATTGTCAAACATTTCTAATTTTTTTTTTAATTTTATTTATTTATTTATTTATTTTTAAGTAGGCTCCATGCCCAACATGGAAACCAATGTAGGGCTTGAACTTACCACCCCGAGACCAAGATCTGAGCTGAGATCAAGAGTCAGACGCTTAACCAACTAAGCATCCTGGGCATCCCAAAATACTTCTAAATTTTAAAATTAGCATTTTATCATTTCATTTTGTATAACCCTTGCTTAACAGTGAGAGTGAACATTTTTATGTGTTTGTTACCTACTTGTGTTTTTGCTGTGACCTATGCCACTGTGCATTTGAAAAAATATTGGCAGAAGTTTGAGGGGACAAGTTGTGGCCTGCATTCGCTGCAGACTTTTGGCCCAATATTGCGAAGGGAAGCTGCCTTACACATTCTGAGCAAAGCTCCCATGCTCCCTTCTCTCTCAGCCATGCTTCTCTCTCTTAGTCTGATGCACAACTTGAGGCTTGCATTCTGGAAGAAAATGGGGTGCAAAGTTCACATTAATAAGTCATGCATTGTAGGAGGATGGAAGGAAATACAGACTCCAGAAGTTGGGTATCCAATAAGGATTGAGTTAACTCCTTAGTTCATTTTTGCTATCATTTAAGTTCTAGTTTTAAGTTAACAATTTTTTACGTGCCTTGCTTTCTAGCATAATATACAGCTCCAGGTTTAGAGAGTTGACCCTTGAAAGCACAGGTTTGAACTGTGTGGGTTAACTTATATGTGGATTTTTTAGAGTACAGTTTTATAAATATTTTTTTCTTTTCCTTGTAATTTTCTTAACATTCTTTCTCTAGCTTATTTTATTATAGGAATACATTTTGTAATACACATAACATTCAAAATATGTGTTAATCAACTGTTTACATTATCTCTTCCAATGATCTTGCCATGCACAATGCTTAGATCATTCACCCCACAACCACTGTCTGGCTTCTTCATAAACCCCACACACACATACACACAAGCAGAGACCCTCTGTTATGTCAGAAGCACAGAGCACAATCCCCACCACCACTTTCTGGTCCTTTGGACAGCTGCCTTCAAGCATCTTTCATCCTGAATCACTTGGTCATATGTCCTCAATGACCCCCACTCTCCTGACCTCCCTAGCTTAAGTTTTATGATGACTCAATATAATCTCTTCCATGCCACACTCTCAATTTTTCGCCCTCACTCTTCCTCACTTCATTGTTCACCTGACAACATCACAGCCTAAATCAATCCACCATCTCCTGCTTGCATTGCTCCACGGAACATGGCAAAAGAAATATACACAACCATGAGGACTGAACTTGTCCTCTAAATTCACCACTGGGAACTCCAACTGCCCTTTGATGAATTCTGGCAACCATATCTACTTTTCTATTTCATGTACCTCCCCATTCTCTTCTTCTCTCTCCCAAACCCCAAGCACCACTTTCTCATTTTTATTCTTGGCTTTCTATTCACTGAGGAAACCAAGCTTCAGAATAGAATCCTGCAAACTCCCACTACCACATCTATTCACTTTCCGGCATCTGCACCCACATACTTTGCGTTCCTGCTGTTCACATAGATGAACAAACCATGATCCCATCTTAAGGCTGTCCCCTCCATCTGTGCACTAGATTCCATCACCTCCCACGCACAGCGGGATATACTTCAGTAATCCCTTGCTTTTGACATAATCACTTAATTAATGTTGCTATTGGACTCACCCTGCACTCCGCCCCCCACACCAGCTACCACCACATTTCTTTCCTCCCTTGGTAGCAAAACTCCTCAAAAGAAACTCCTCTAAACTATAAAACTCCTGGGAAATAACGTGGGAGAAATTCCAGATGACTTTGGTTGGGTGGCGATCTTCTCGATACTATGCCAATAGCACAATCGATAAAATTTATTAAAATTAAAAACTTCTGCTGTGAAAGACTATCAAGAGAATGAGGAGAGAAGCCACAAACTGAGAGAAAATACTTGCAAAAGACACCAGTGATTAAGGACTGTTATCCAAGATATACAAAGAACTCTTAAAACTCAACAGTATGAAAACAAACTGATTAAAAACAGGCAAAAGACCTGAACAGATACCTCACCCCTAAAGATACCCCTAAAGATAAAGATGGCAAATAGAATAGGAAAAGATACTCCACATCAAATGTCAGTAGGAAATGCAAATTAAAACAACAAGCTACCACTACACGCCCGGTAGGATGGTGAAAATCCATAGCACAGACAGCACCAAATGCTGACAAGGTTGTGGAGCAACAGGAATTCTCATTCATTGCAGGTGGGAAAGGAAAATGGGATAGTCAGTTTGGAAGATGGTTTGGTTGTTGCTCACAAAACTAAATATGCTGTTACCATATGACCCAGCCATCATGCGCCTTGGTACTTCTCCAAGGAATTGAAAACATATGTCCACACAAAAACCTGCACATGGATGTTTATAGCAGCTTTGTTCTTACTTGCCAAAATTGGGAAGTAACCAAGATGTCCTTCAGGAGGTGAACAGATAAATAATCGTGGTGTATTCAGAAAATGGAATACTGTTCTCAGTGTTATAAAGAAATAAGCTACGAAGCCATGAAAAAAAAAAAAAACATGGTGGAACCTTAGCCACATGTTCCTAAGCGGAAGAAGTCAATATGAAAAGACCAAATATAGTATGATTCTGACAATTTGACATTTTGGAAAAGGCAAAACTCTAGAGGCAGTAGAAGGATCAGTGGTTGCCAGGGCTTGAGGAGAGGGAGGGATGAAAAGACATAGCACAGAGAATTTTTAGGCAGCATAACTGTTCTATATGATACTTACACACTTAAATCAGGTTTAAGCTTTAGAAGTTCATATTTTATTTGTGATGAATATATCTATCCTCCATCTCACCCCCTTTCCAGTAACTGGTCTCCCAAATAATACAGGTTTCTTGCTAGATGCCAGCACCAAACTCTGATTATAGTGTTGGACCATTCTTGCAACAATGTAGGGGCATCTGAGCAGCTTTTAACATGAATCTGAGCAGGAGTGATGTGCGTGCCTCTTTGCTTTCATCTTCCAACGATTTACTGAAGATAAATGTGGCAACTTTGTTGAAGATCACAAAGCCACAAAATAGAAAGTCAGAGTTTTTGAATTACCTCTTGCTGGGAAAGCTTCCTTGTTGACCAAGAACATTTGTTTCAAAGTTCATATGAGAGAAAAATAAACATTTTTCGTTCTGAATTAGGGATTTGGGGGTTTCTATCTTAGAACAGCTAGTATTGCCCCAACAAATATGACATTCTCTAACAAAGTCAAATGGCTTTTGTTGACTATAAATGATGAATCTACCTTTCTGTGGAAGTCCTTAAATTAAAACATTTTCATATAATGAAAGTAAAAAATGAAGTAATGAAGTAAAAAAAGGTAAAAAAGAAAAACAAAACCCTAGAATAAGTTAATAAATATCCATAATGTTTCATGCACTAAGCTGGATAACTGTCAGATCAGTTTTCGCCTTTCCTTCACATGCTTCCATTCAGAAAATTTGTTTTGCATATATAATGAAAGAAGTAATGTATGTTTGTGTCTTATAACAAATGTATAAACTTTGCTAAATTTGAAAATCTCAGATAATAATATTCTTATAACCAAATGCTTTTTAAAATGGAATTTATTAGGTTAATTTCATTGAAAACAGTAAAGATCTTCTAATTTAAGTTATCATCAGTTCATTGATTACTTCCATGGACAAATTTGGCAATCATTCGGGGAGCAGGATAGATGAATTTAAAAACTCCACAAAATTCACACAGTACTTTGTGTCTGAAATAGTTTTCCTAACACAATACTAAATGATTTTTCAACTTTGTGATTTTCTAATTATACTTTAAAATATTCCATTAGTCATCTTTTGCTGCATCATGACTTTGAAATGCTAAAGCCACTGTTCTAAAATATATTTATATTTGTGTATAAAATTCTAATTTTTTGTAATGATCCTGTGAGACACGATACCCTCGGTTCTTATGTACGAGCAAATCTCAGTTGAGCAATGACCAAGGTTTCAGATAGTGCAAACTATGGGTGAAGGGGACTGCTTTGAGACAGCAACAGCATCCCATGAATGGTCAATTCAGCAATATTAGTGCAAAAGCCTCCAAGATGCAATTTAGGGAACCATCTTTGGTGTTGAAATTAGCAATGTGTATTCAAGCAAGTCCTGTCACTTCTTTGTGTGATCAAATAAAATGAGGGATTTCTTTTCAATGATTTGGAAAGTGGTTCCTGGCTTTGATATGTTGTGGTCCTGTTACTCTTATATTAAGTTAATAAGGTATTTAAAAATTACTTTCAGCCCTTGCAATTAAGATGCCAAAGTTGTCTTTTTAATTTGTCAGTTTCCCCATGTTTTTTTCTCTTTTCATTTTACAGGAAGAATTCATATGCTTGACATTCTACTATAATAATATCTGTCCTGATATTTCTTTGTGTATAACTGAATATGCTGTTAGAAATGTATGGTTTAATTTACTGTTGTCCTATGTGGAACCTTTGCAAAAAGGGGTGGAATCAAGTTGTTGATGTGCCCTTTCTTGTCAGAACAAAACCTTATGGGGTTAGAATACACACACCTCTTTGCCAGTGTGTCAATTTCTCCACTCATTTTCTGACCTTGTAGCTTCTTCTACTGTATTTAAGGGGGTGTTTTCAATTTATTCGCTTCATCAGTTTCTCCATTTTCCCACCCCTTTCATCTCTTCCGTGACTACCACCTTCTAGGCAACCTCCTGCACCTGCCTTGTGTTCTGATTTCTCCCACATTTCTAGGGTTTGTTACCAATCAGCTTTCCTATGCCCCTGTTTTATAGCCATTGAATGATTTCCTTAATTTTGATGGAAGAACTGACCTGTTCCATCGCACTTGCTTTAAGCTTAGTACAACTGATGTGTGTTCCTGTGTTCAAAATTTTGTCACTTTCATGTGTTAGAGCTTCCTTGTTAAAATCTGTGCTGAAATACTGGTTCTGAAGTATAGACAATCTAGGTCCTCGAAAACATGTTTTACTTTTTGTGTATTTTAAGAAATTAGAGAAACAGCTGATATCAAATATATGATAGATATATATTATCTAATTTCTTAAAACTACATATATATATAACTATATATATACTATATATATATATAACTACATATACATATATATAATATATAGACACACATGTAGAGTCAAGCCTCACTATTGACGGATTCCGTATCTGTGAATTTACCCCCCTTGCCATAATTTATTTGTAACCTCCAATCAGTACTTGGGCTCGGTCATTTGGACGTGCCAGAGCAGACACTTGCAGGTACCACTGGCACCCGAGGCTACTTGAGGCTGTGGTCTGCCCACCTGTCTCAGCTCCCGTGCTGTCCTTGACTCTCCCTTTTGTAACTTATTTTCTACCATGTTCTTCTCTGGCTTTGTGGGTTTTTATGTTTCGTTTTGGTTTTGGGTTTTTTGTTGTTTTCTTTTTTTGGTGATTTCACTCTTTAAAATAGCCCCCAAGAATAGTGGTTGAAGCTCTGGCTAATGTTCTTTTAAAAGATAAACTGACTCTGAGAAACAAACTGAGGGTTTTGGAGGGAAAGAGTGTAAGGGGATGGGTGAGCCTAGTGGTGGGTATTAGGGAGGGCATGTATTGCATGGAGCACTGGGTGTGGTGCATAAACAATGAATTTGGGAACACTGGAAAAATAAAATTAAATTAAAAAAAAGATAAACTGAGACATATTAAACATGTTAAGGATTTATCTGAGCAAAACTGGCTTCCAATCAGGTGGCAGCAATCTGGAAGTGGTTAGGAGCTCCCCACCACCAGGAGACCAGGCAGACAAAGGGAGAAGGCAGCGGCATGGTCAGGAAATTATTGATTGGCTTGAATTTAGAGCCTCACTGGCTGTGTGTGATTGGTTATCCTTAGTGTTTCAATTTCGTAACCTCGAGGCATTTACAGGCTTAGATTTTGGTTTCTTCAGGTAGGCCACTTGGCATGAGAGCGACATCCATCTAATGACCTCCTTGATTAATTAATCTAACAGTTCCTGAACATGAGAAGGCTGTGATGTGCCTTGTGTAGAAAATATGTGTGTTCGTTTTGCTTCCTTCAGGCATGAGTTACAGTGCTGCTGGCCTCAAGTTCAATGCTGATGAATTGACATCTATTGAACAGCAGGCTGCTGAGTTTCTCCCTTTTTAAACTATGTGTGGCACTCACTTCTCTTCACATATTTAAAGTGAAATAGTTTATTGCAACAGATTGATTCCAAAAACAGTTATAAGAATCTATCTTCTATTAAACAATTAAAAAGGCATTAAAAAGATTCTTAAAAATGTAGACCAGTTCCATCTCACTAAGTTATATTTGTTTGTTTGTTTTTTTGTTTGTTTGGGTAAACAGATAATTTTGTTAAAATTGTGCATATGTTGTCAGTTTATTTGTTATATGATTCGTGTTAACATTTACTGGACTGTTATTTTTAAATGTTGTAAGAATTGTTCTGCTACAGTGAACATTGATAAATACAACCAATGGTATGCTGGCAATCTGGTTCACTGGAAAAAACAAACAAACAAGCAAACAAACAAAATGAGAAGATGCTGATTGAGGTTTGCCAATTTCCTTGTGGTAAATACTCTAGTGCTATGATTGTAAACATCTAGTAACTATTTCTCTAAAAGAAGGTCCATCATAAATATCTACACTTACGAGTGAAATGACAAATCCCTGAATTGGAACCTCGGTCCTTCATAAGAATGGCTTTTAAGCTGAATAATATCTTGTTAATATTAGAAGATTATTTCCTCAACTTTTTTACACAGACTGGACACACAAAAACTTAATCTTCCTTATTAATACGGTCTTAAATCAACAAAGCAACAAACCAAGCCTTCCTTTGTAGCATTCGCCAATTGCTGTGGTGTAAATATTCCTGCCTCAGCCAATTTCAAGTGACCCAGCATCACCCAATAAGGAGTCATGAAGAGGTGCCTAATAGAGCACAACAGGACATAATATTTCTACTTTACAGAGAGCCTAGACATAACCTCAAAAGAATAGGTAATAGAAAAATGTAGTGAAATTTATTAATTTTGTTTGTAATGTAAATGATTTCTAGTTTATGGATTTTAATTTTTAATCATGAATTTTTGAAAGGCTGGCTTGCAATTTTTTGGGAAAATTTATCAAATGTTCTGGCCAGCTGGCTCCACAGCATTACTGAAAGTCTCCCTCTATGGGCATTTTCAAGCCATTAAGGGAGCTTACCAAATGCCAAAGTTGGGAGTAAATGTTCAAAATTAGTTCTCGAGGGTCTGCTGGCCAGTTCCAGCACATCACTGGACATGAGCCTCATAAACAGCAACTCTTTGAGGGTCTCCCATATTTTTAAGAGGGTTAGAGGTTCCGAGGACAAAGTTTGAGAACTGTGGAGTTAGTGCTTAGTGAGTTAATTGGTTTTGAGGCCTGGAGCCAGTGTGAGGATTGACAATGATCCTGGAGAGAGTCTCAGGGGTTCAGAATGTGGTTTCATTAAACACAGATGCCATACTTCTAGGATAACAGGCATAGCAGTATTTGACAGAGGAAGTGAGAACTCAAGGAAAAAAAGTGATGAGAAGTGAAATAAAAGGTTCTGAGTGAGAACGGGAGTAGAACTAAGTTTGTTTAAAAAAGAAGAGATGAGTTCTATTAATCTCAGTAATGTCACTATAGTCCTTCATTTCTATATGGAAATGTTTGCTTCTTAGAATGACTTTAACTTGTGTGGGAGACAAATACAAATGCAGTGTATAATCTATAACTGCAATGTGTAATTACAACCACGTTCTAACATCTTGTTACAAGAGAGGGGATTTGATCTGCTAAACATTTTGAGAAGATTGAAAGGCAGGAAAGTCTAAACTAAACCCAAAGACTAGAGAGGGCCAAGTTCGTCTGCATAATAGACATTGGAGTTCTGAGGGTCATATCCAGCAGGAAGAGCCTCGAAGAAGAAAGGCAGGAGGGCAGAGGAGAGGTGCTCCGAACGACTTGGGTCTGCATGAAATGAGGCATAAGGTTAGGAGATATTCAGTATGAAGTTGCCTTGTTCATGTCCCCTTCTGCTGCTCCCATCTCACTTCACAGCCCTTGCACGCTGGTGTGCGTGTGTGCGCACATGCGCCTGTCCTCTCACGTGCAGGTGTAGGTGTAGTGTTGAGTGTAGAGACGCTGCAGGAAGCTGGATTGCCTGAGGCTGGTAACTCAGATAACAGCAGGGAGATGACTCATAATTGAAACAACAAGACCACAGAGGCAAGAATTTGGGATAAGAAAAAAAAAAAAAAAAAAAAAAAAAAGAAAGAATTTGGAACAAGCTTCTAAAGAACTCCCAGAAAATTTAGGAAGAGCTTCGAACTTCCAGTGAATATGGAATGGATTTTTGGAGGGAATCCATTTTTTGATTTCCAGAAGCAGAGCGACTCTCGTTTAAATCAAACTTTTGACATCTCTTATATCTTAATCTGTTAAGGCTGCTACCTACAATACCATAGACTGGCTTATACACAATACACATTTATTTCTCACAGTTCTGGAGACTGCAAGTCCAGGATCAGGGTGCTGCAATGTTCTATGTCCAGAGAGGGCTTTGAGATTTTTAGATGGTGCCTTCTCACTGTGTCTTCACAGGGTGCCAGGGGCTAAGGGGCTCTGTAGGGTCTCTTCTATAAAGCACTAACTCCACTGGTGAGGCCTCACCTCTGAATGCCATCAGGGGGCATTAGCATTTCAACGTATGAACTGAGTTGGGACAAATATTCAGGCCATAGCACCTCTATTTAAGGGCATTTTCTATTCATCTATCCGGGCTTATACAAATAATGCAAATATTAATGCTTCATTAAATTGGTCTGGTTTGATGAAATTAACCATTCAATAGATTCTTTTTAATTTGATTGTGAAAATTTACTCTGCGCTTATTGTACTTTTAGATTTGCCTTTTTGTAATGTAAGTCTGGATTTACTCAATTGTAATTTAAAATCTGGGTTCCCCGTACCTGCTTATTACTTTCTAAAGCAACATATAAGAACATGTATGTTTGTGTAGATATAGGTCTATGTATGTTACTGAAATCTATGCACTTGTAAGAATGCTGATTTTAATGTGAGTTTTCCCTAAATATTAAGACAATGGGATGACTTCCACAATTTGTGCACCATTTGCCAAAATAGAAAAGGAATTCTAAGTTCAATGTCCTAGAAGCAACTTGCTTTCAATTTCCTATAGTTTAAAACTAGCAACTGCCAGCAGGTATCACCAAGCACATTTCAGCTGTCAGACAGTATCAGAGAGATAAATAAAATCACTAAGGTAACCAGCTCCTAAAAACCCTGTGACTCATGAAGGCTTTTTCTCATAATGTCAAACCTGAATTATGCTTCGGAGACTGAAATCTTAAACTGCTTCCTTAAAAGTAGGATTCATTTTCCACTATTGTCTGTTTCCAAAGGTTCTAAACACACATTCATCATTTGTACTATATTGGTTTCTTTTAAAACTCAAAATAAAAGCAAAACAAAATAGATAAATTTTTCTTTCCTCCTTATTTTCGTATCAAACCCAGTCAAAGAGAGGCACCTTAACACGTGAGTCAAATGAGGTCACGTGCATTCCTGCCACATTAATAAAACAAGGGATACATTGAGAAATTGTGATGAAATGGGAAATTTGGGCCCAGGTGGAACCAACATTGTGCCCAATCTCAAATCTTTTCTTTTTCTGACTACAGCGTTGCATTCCTAAGCCCGAGAGGTACTCCATCCCCTCTGCAGCCATTTCTCAATTATATTTGGCCCCTGCATCTCTGACATTGCCCACTTTTCTCCCAGCCAGGCTACTCACACACAATATCAATCCTCACCTCTCAGACCCATACACTCAATTTATCTGATACATAGCTGGCTTCAGATAGCTGTCATCTGTTGTAAATGAAGTCCCAGACGTGTGCACTGCTGACTACTCCCTAAAGGGTAGTAGTGGGCACATAAAACAAGTAATGCACTTGTAGGTACAGTGCTGTGAGTGACTTCTGCTTGTAATCAGTTATCACAGGCCATATCCCCAACGATTGTGTAACCTGACAATGGTCCTGTGTCTCAGCACTGCAGACCGCCTGCCAAAGTTTGCAAAAATACAGCTAAGACACCATGCTAGATCATATGGGCCTCCAGAGCATTTTAAGATTAATGTCTGTGTACTTTTTAAACGTTTGCGCTAATGCACAAATTAACTGTTGCATGGACAGAGGAGAGATTATGAATTATAGTTGCCATTTCCGACTGACAGAAAAGGAGGTTCCTTTTTAATGTTTTTATCTGTCACGGACTGCTGAGAGGTAATACACACAATGGTGGGGGTCTGATCATTTTCTGCAGCTTTCTGAAGCTTGCCAATTGCAAAATTACTCCTGATGCAAGTTAATAAATAATGTATGCACTGTTAATAGATCCAAAATCTTAAGTTCCTGTTAGAGAGAGAAATTGTGCCAAATCATCAGAGAAGTGCTATATTAAATTGGAGCGGGAAGGAAGCAGAGAGAGAAAGAGAGAGAGAAACAAAACCAAAGATGTGTTTACATCATGAATGCTACTTTCACTTTAAGAATTAAAAGTAATAAATTTTAAGTTATCAGAAAATTTTGTTCCAAGCCTTGAATATTTTTATATAATATTGCCTTTTATTTTCCTTCTGGTTTGAAAATTAACTTTCCATATTCTCCGTAACTTTATGAAGGTTAATTTCAAATATCGGGGGTTTGGCTCTCTTTGTTTGTTTCCTGGGAGTGACTTTTAGTTTACTGTATTTTTAACCACCATTATATATATATTACAATTAATTTATATCACGTATATACATATATCTCTAAGTGTCTTTCATCTCAATAGCACTTACACATCTCACAATGTTATACGCAATAACTATTTTATTTTTTAAACTCTCACAAGATCAACCTTCATGTATGCATACGTTTCTACATAAAGGGATCAGCAAACATCTCCTATAAAGGACTCAATAGCAAATATTCTAGGCTTTGCAGTCATATTGTCTCTGTCACAACATTCAACTTGGTTGCCATGATGAAATCCGAGTCAATTCACAAATGGATCAGGGCGACTGTGTTTGGGTCTCTGGGTCGTAGTCCGCCATCCCCTATCCTTAGGAAAACTTAATCCAAAACAAGCATATTCCGATGTTTTCCTATAATTCCCCAGGTCATTGTAACAATTTTTTTTTAAGGTGCTGGGAATTCTCCTTTGGCTGAAAAAGTGTGTAACATGTTATACTTTAGAGGTATGAAGACAAGCCCAGTTTTCTTCATGGATTCAGGTGGATTGCTCATGTACCAGGAGACCAGATGGAGTCCCTTATCCACCTTCACCAGTGGTCGAACTCCACGGTAGATTTGTATCTGAGTCCAGGAGGGGACCCAGCCACCCACCACCTATACTCTTTAAAGCAGGAAGGGCAAGCAGAAGGGCAGCTGGATGTGTGCGCCCAAAGCTTTTCTTGCTTCTGGAGAGCAATAATTTTCTGAGGTCCTGCCAGCGAGCAGCATATAGAACGGCAGACAATGGGAGCTAGGTAGAATACACACCCTTCTCTGCCCGTTTCGTGTTCAATGAGCTCCTTCCTGGGTTCAGAGTGAAGAGTTGACACTATTATCTCCGTGGAGAAAAGGATCAAAATGATAGATATTTGATCAATGAGTATATAAAAAATTAACAAATGTCAGTGAGGAGCATGCCTTTGACCGGCCACAAAATGAAGTGCTTTGTATCTTTCTTTTAACCACTTTTCAATGCACTTTGTTTGATTTCAACAACCCCAAGGGACTGCATTTCAAAATGGCTTTTTATCTCCTGTACCATATGAAACGCCCTTTGAAAGTCTAAACAAAATAATGTCACCTGTGTCTGTGTCACCTAGCTTTGCATTATCCTCGGAAAAGTCAAATGGATCTGCTCCCATTGGATGCCATTTTGATTCCAGGCTGGTGGCCAGTAAAAAAGGCGTTTTCTCCAAATAACTTTTCCAACACACACCCAACCCCACATTGATCAACAGGTTTTACCTACTTATCTTTCATGTTATCCTCTGCTGTGATCACCAATGAATAATTTGCTTATTTGAATATTCAATGGAATTATGTTTAATATTAAAATGAAAGCAAACCATAAACACATGAACACTATCAAATCCAAAATGTCATCCCCCGGATCTGTGGTCTGAGCGAGTCTCTCTCTGTTTCTCCAACTTGTTGAATGCTCATTTCACCCAGGGTCATCAGGCTGCAAGGAAATCACTCTTTTAATCTGTGAAGAATGGACTTGCAAACGGTCAAGAGCATTGGTTACTGTCCTATGGCCGATTGTGTTGCAGATTAGACAAAATGTCTGCTGCATAGCCGTGTGGACACCCAGCGCCATCACATCAAAGACATTCACCTTTGCCAGCTCAGGGGGTATGGGTGCGCTGTGTTGTGACACATTGCTTCAGGCCATGCTTTCTACATTTTTTAAAATTTCTGATGATGTTTTCAAACTTCATATGTATATATAAAAATATGAGAAAATGTTTATAAGGTTACCTGTCACTTGAATTCTGATCCCAGAGTACCCCTTGGTTTTCACATCTCTTCTTTGCCCCAATGCATGCCTCTCCTCTCCTGACCCTCCAGATGGCTCTCTGGTCCCAATGTAGGAGTAGGAAAGTGGTATCACGGGCTGTTGGAGTAAGAGAGTCAGAATCTTCCCACGTTCTCCCTTAAAAACATTTGTGAATTTGGAAAGGGCTCAAGGTCACCCTTACATTCAATGATTCAGCAAAAGGACTCACAGAGCTTGGTAAAGCTTTTGTATTCATAGCTACAGTTCAGGGATACCGATTACAATCAGCAGATGGAAAAAGTGAATAGGGTGGGGTCAGGAGAAACCAGTTGTGGAGATCCCAGCTGTGCTTATGTGTCCTCGCAAGGATGTGTGCCAACACTCATGGGGTATTGTCAACTGGGAACACTCACCACCCTGTGGTGTCCAGAGATTTTATTGGGACTTTGTCCCATGGACATGACTGACCACCTGCATGACTAACCTGTGTCTCCTGTCCCTCCAGAGGTCAAGCTGATACCACATGGCCCAAGGCTTCTACCGTGCAGCACACTGTTGGCATAGATCTTCTCCATGAGGGTTCTGCAAGTTGTCGACATCCGCCATTCCTTAGGGAAGTCCCAGGTATCAACGTCTTTGTCACTCTGCTCATCAAGGAACTTTTCACTGACATATGTCATGCAACCTATTCCTTTTTGTCATCCCTTAGCTCTGGAACAGACAATCAGCCTGACTATTCTTCTTACATTCTGACTCTTGTTCTTACTTGTTCCATCATTTTCATTCGAGTTGAATTTATTTTATGAGAAAAATCAAAGGTGTTACATTTAAAGATCAAATTAAAATTAGGGTGAAATAAATTGGCATGCACTATGTTTATCATATTTTTATATGTTTACACTTTTAACAAAGACAAGTGCTGCCTTGGAAATGCTGCAGGAGAAAAAGCCTGTAGTAGATTTCAAAACACTGAAATGTGGAGGGACAGAAAATAGTAAATTTTCCTTCCTCAATAACTCTTTAGAAGTCAATTTAAGAAGGACAAAAACATTTTCAGTCTCTGTGAGTGTGGTTTGAAAACATGCATCTGTGTATAATTTGGCTCTTTTCTCTCATGTCCTTAACTATTGCTTTGCAGCAAAGAGCCATTCTGACCCTGCTTTAGTCCCACGTCCTTCATCCTGGCTCTGTTTCTTTAGTTCTTGAGCATCACGGACACTCAGAATCTTGTCTATCTGTCATTTGCTTTCAGTTGGTTTATTTTTCACTTTTCTCATTTTTTTTCAAGATAGTCTAAAGGAAAGCCTAAATTCCCCTTCAGCGTTACAAGCAGGCAGTCTCAATAGTAATGTCTTTTCTGTCATCCTACAGCCATCCCAACAGAAATGGAGGGTGACAAGGGCTGTTTTTAGGGCTGAGGGCTTCCTGCCTCTTCCTCACACCACACCCCGCTCACAGCAAATGGACCTTTAAATCAGGCATGTAGAATGTTCTTTTCTTTCTTTCTTTTTTAAAAGATAATAATGAATAGTAATGATTATGAATTGAAACTCACGTGTGGTAGAACATTCACGGACGTACAACTGGAACATAGATGCTAGTAAAGCCAGGTTTGGAATTACAGATCTGGCACTTGCTAGTTAAGAGGTTAGTCTCCCTAATGTTTTCTTTTCCCTTTTTGTCTGCATCATTACAATTACCATAAAAATTCCACACATGGGGGTGCCTGGCTCAGTGGGTTAATTGTCTGATGCTTGATTTCAGCTGAGGTCGTGATCCCAGGGTCGTGAGATCCAGCCTCCCATCGGGCTCCCTGCTCAGCGGGGAGTCTGCTTGAGAGTGTCTCTCCCTCTCCCTCTGCCCCTCCCCCTGCTCACATGTGCTTTCTCGCAAATAAATAAATAAATAAATCTTTTTTAGAAATCCCACGTTTATTAGCTTATTGAAAAGAGCAAACTGGGCATCACATGTGTCCCAGCAGGTGGGTCCTGGGCTGCACTGCAGTAAAGCACAACCCCAAACAGTAGTAACTTAGAAAACGAAGGCTTATTTCCTTCAATGGCTTCTCAAAATTGCCCATGATAAAGTAAATAGAAATGTGAAATGCGGTTCCAGATTTTATAAAATATTATATTTATATATTATGGTATCTACATATACATACAGTATATTTATATCTCCGGCATTATGACCCACACCCGTGCACACCCACACACACTCATGATGTTTGTGCCTGACATTCGTTAATAATAGAGTTCATTTTTTTCTGGAAAGAGCTAGATTCCTTCAATGGCACACATGAACTGACAACACAATAAAAGTTTGTGGATGCACCAGGAAGTGGTTGTGGGGCATCTGTGGTGGTCTCCAACAGGACATTGTCCCTGATTTAAACACAGCATTTTCCTACTTAATAATGGAGGGTTAAGGGATGTAAATGTCGATTTTTCCTTTAATTTTTTCTTCTTTGACCCAAAATCGAGGAGGAAGAGGGTTACAGTGATGAGAGATGAGCCCTTGTACATTTCCCCTTTTACAATTTAACTTTTTTTTTGGTGCGCTGCCTGGTATTTCAGCTTAGGAAAATTCAGATATCATATTTCACATTTTGTCACTGAATTCCCTATTATTTTTTCTTTGAAGGCATTTAATTTTCTCAGCTGGTGAGTTATCTAAGCTCAAAAGTTCTTAATGGCAATCTTTTAACACACTCAGTTAACAGGAACAACTTTTTAATACGAACCCCTTCTAAGAAGTCATTCCAAATTCCGTTGCTCAATTCCATCACTTGAAACTTGGGAGGAAAGGGAAAAATGTCCCCAGTTAAAGGAACTTCAGAAATCATTATCCTAAAACTCTTTTTTTTTTTTCATATTCTTTATTGCTTTAGTTTTGGCAGAAATCCAAAAGACTCTCAAAAGAGTTTATTTTGCTCTTCAAAATTATTCTTGTCACTTTCTTTTGAACAACCACTAGGTAAATCAGGCGTAATAGATTTCAAATTTTATAATACATTTCAAACTGATGGCTTTCATCACAGTCAAATCAAAATAAGAAGAGTGTAATGAAAACAACAAATATTAATAGTCTCGTGATTTTCACTTCCTTTACATTATTAGTGCTGTTATACTCCAAGGATTATGAAGAAATAAATTATAGAAGAGATTATGTGATTCGTTATTAATTCTTTCCCTGAAGGATTGAGAACCAAAGGATGCTATAATATTTCTTCATTACAGAGATAGGCACTTCTCCAGTGACATAATCGGTTGGCACTGAGGCATGGTAATGAGGGATAGGCAGAAAGCTGAAAAGTGGATCTGACAGTTGTCTTCAAATCTCGTTTTAGCCAAGTGTTTCAAATTTGCCCCAGTCCAGACCTTTTATTAGAGTTTATAACATCAATCAGAATTAATATTGTGATTTTGGGGGAGGGTCAATTTTCATATTTTTGCTTGGCTTTCTGGGCTTGAATTATGGGCTGCAACCCTATCTCATCTGCACATTTCCACTGTAACGCAAATCCCATGTCCTAGATTAGGTAGTTTTCACGAAGCTGGATCATATATGCACCAGGTGGTAAATTAGCTGTTGTTACTGAAATTATCTGAACATAAAGATTTATCTGAGCTTTATATTTCTAAAATATATGTTCTTTTCAGTTATCTATTAAAATTACATCATATTGTTTGAATCTCCCCTAAAACACACACACACAGTATTGGAAATTGGTAGTCCATTTACAATGGCTTGTCTGTTCCTATCCCTTATTATTTTTTTCCTGGGCTAGATTTTGTATTTGCCCTTTATGCCTATAAAAGGAAGTGTGTAGCTTCTTCTGTCACTTGCTTGTTTCAATTTGGAACCCCTTTAGGGAAGTGGGGGACCCCTACACTGGCCCTGACATCTATGTAGTTTTTTTTTTTTTTTCTAAGCAAAAATGTCAATTAGAGAGAACAAGCACCAGGATACACTTTCCCTTCTCTGGCTCTCTGAATGAATGCCCCCTTTCTGCTCCTGTAGACGGGATCTCTACAATCCAATCTATTCTCCCCACCGTCCCTTTGCACTTATGTCAGAAAATAATACATTAAGAAAATGTATTTCATGCCTTTTAATAAAAATGATGCAAAGTAATGCAGTCACATGGGATATAAATTAGAACATACAGAAGGATTACATAGAACGAATGCCAGCTTCTTGTCTATGTATCCTAATGCCTATAGTAATTTTTTAAAACAATTTTTGTTCCCCCCTCCTCCTATGATTTCTCAAGGTCTGAATAATATGATTTTATGTCTAGTCATAAAGTTATCAGCTATGTCTATTTATTTCCTATCTAACAGATGGGGATTTAGCTCAAGGACACTAGCCTCTTTTATTTAGGAAAGAATATTTTTATTTACTTATTTTTTGAAGTTTTTATCATTTATTAGGGAGGGAGGGAGGGCATATGCATTAGTGATCATGAGCAGGTGGGGAGGGGCAGAGGGAGAGGGAGAAGCAGACTCCCCACTGAGCAGAGAGCCTGATGTGGGGCTCGATCCCAGGACCTCAGGATTATGACCTGAGCAGGAGGCAGATGCTTAAGGATTGAGCCACCCAGGTATCCCAAAAGATATTATTTTCAGTCATATTATCATTTGTCTTTCTACTTGCACTTTTTTTTCTACTTTTCCCATAATTTCAGTGAGCATCACAGCATCTTTCCTGAAGACTGAGAACAGAGAGTCATTGGCTCTCCCCACAACATCCTCTGAGTGTTCCCTCTCGTTTCTCCATTGCCAAATAGTTACCATTATATCATAGAAAAAGTTGTTTCAAACCATGCTTTTAAGCAAGGAGTATGCTAAATTTTTTAATACAATTTTGAAAAGAAATATAAAATTTTAGATTATTATATGATGATCTAATATAAATCTTTTTCTTCCATTAAAAAAAAAATCCTTCTCTCTGATGGACATGTTAAGAAGCAGTGAAATTCAGAAAACATTGAAAGAACATGAAACACAAAGGGCAGTCAAAGTTATAAGAATACAGGGACTGGACAACAAGCTTAAAAAAAAAAAAAAAATCCAAAACCAATAGTTGACTTTTACATGAAAGTTCTGCCCAACTGCACAATCACAACAACATAAGAGAGAAAGTTGTTGCACTTCTAAGTTTAAAGTTTCGGTTGAACTTTCATGTTGTTGAAGGTGAGTAGTCGAGGTTAGGACAATTTATTTATTTAAGGAAGTAAAGAGCTGCACTAATTAATACCAACCTTTTTGATTAACAAGTGTTCTATATACACAATACTCCTCACATAACGTCTCACTATGTACGTATCTGGAAAAGCTCAGTATTGTTGCACTGTTAGTTGATCCATACTTCTTTCCTGTTTCTATGGAAGCCATACCACATGGATATATGGGGGTAGAGACCCACACATCAGTCCTGCTCTGCAAGGATGGATACAGGTTAGTGATGCTGTGCACTTGAAGGGCCCACAAAGGACAGATCTTCCAGTTCTGAAGGCTTTGCAAAATTTTTGGTGTGCCCATTCTGCTTTCTTGTACTCGATTCTATTTCAGACCTCTCAGAAATGCAAATACTAACAAATGCAAGCACAACAGTAAAGCTTGCTTCCATCTTCCGTTTCTACAGGAATGTCTCCTGGATCAGGCTACACAAATTTGAAACCTCTTTAAACCAAAACCAAAACCAAACCCACCAAACAAACAAACAAAAAAACCCACACCACCACTAACAAAAGCGTTATCTCTTCAATCTAATTTTCCTGCATGAGTTCATAAAGTGTCAGAATTTTGAATTTTTTTAATTTATTAAGTCATTTTGCCCATCAGGAATTTCTAAAAGTACACATGAAGACATGTTATAAAATTACCTAAAACTGCTATGTAATGAGCAGTTCAATTCATTTATCAATATATAACTATAAGCAGAACTCCCAACAGGTAAAGGTGTGGATTAGATGTGTTGATAGCAAAACAAAAAAATCATGCTACTTGTTTGCAAAGAATTAACAATCTGTGGATGGGCAAGATATTTTATACAAGTAATCGTAATGTAAGACTCACTATAAGCACCGTAAGAGAAATGTGAACAAGATGATATGAATGCAACCATATATCATTTTAGGGAGTTATTTAATATATAGAAACAAATCAGGGAATACATTAGTATCCATGCAACATTTCAAAACCATTCTGTGCAGAACAACATAAATAACATTATGAATTAAACCAAAACTTAATCTAATTTGTAACATTCACTGAAAGCTTCCTAAAAGCATATAGAGGACTTAAAAAAATTAAAAACAAAAACAAAACCCCAAATCCTCTCTGTCAAGTAAGGCAATTTGTGTTCTACTATTTTTCATAATACAGACTTTTTGTTTCAGTGTTTTTGAAAGCTAGGTTAAAAATATACATACACGTTTAAGGTTCAGAGTCTAGGTCATTCACTACGCGTATCCCTTCACGAATGAGAGTACCTGTCTCTTTTTTCAAAGCCCACCTTCCCCAAGATCCCATACAACAGTGCCAGCTCTCGAACCTTTCTCCATCCTCTGCCTCCTCAGCACTGACAGGAAGTCAGCACGTTCCTAAATTTTTGTCTCTGGACTCATTAATGTGTCTTCCTTATCCCCCTATGTGGTTAGAGTTTTCTCTGGAGAAATGATAATACAATATAGCCTGTGCCTCAGCTATATTAGAAATTTAACAAATGCTCACGCTTATTGGAAATGATGAGGTTCCTGAAGGGAAATCCGTATACTTCCTTATAGATTATCATGAAAAATCACAACGATGATTTATCAAGCATAAATCTACTCAACCCGGCAAGGAATAAATTTTGTTTTACATTTTGCTTATTTTAAAGTTAATTTTAACTTGCGAGTACTCTGATAGTGAGTAAATAAAACCCAAGCTTCCTATAAAGAGGAATAGTCTGATGTCACAACCAAGGGAATGCTTGCTTTTGTTCATGTCTGTATGGTTTCTATGTCTACCAGTTCTTAACGGATCCAGACACTAGTCTCACTGCCCCTCTGCCTTTGCTGCTTGGAACCAAGACATTTTGATTCAGGAGACAAAGGGCTACTACATATTTCCCAAAAACACACTGTAAAATTTTCAGCCCTGGGTAAGAATTTACTTGGTGATAAGCACACAAACTGAAGCCCCATCATGACATTTACGGAGTAATAACTCCTGATAGAACAGTATTACACTGGATGATAAACTGTGTCTTGGTGTCAATTAAAAATGCATTTAGAGAGCTGTTTCTCCTGTTTCCTCAATTGTCCTTAATTTGTCTTGCCAAAATTGAGCTTTCAGAAAAGCAGAAAACAGAGTTTTGTATAAGATTTTTAACACACAGTGATTTCTTTCTGAAACAATGTGTATGGAATATAGCGGGACAAACTTGAGAAAACGGCTTCCTTGGGGAATAATGAACCAGAACTATGGTATGGTCACACCACCAGACCCAGTATTGGCTGCTGTGTGCATTGTATGACCATCAACCCATTTTCTGATGTGGCTTTAACTTCTTTTATTTAGGCTTATTTTCCTCATCAATGTCCTAATGCTAGACCTTCAGAATGTTCTTCAGGTGTTGATTAGGTCCTGGTAAGAAGAGAAGGGCAGATCTTTGCTCTCCAAAGTGGAGCCTGCAGCCCTTCAACATTGTCCCCAGCTGTGAGCTTGTTAGAGGCACAGAATATTTCAGGTCCCACCCCAACCTTACTGATTCAGAACCTACATTTTAAACAAGATTTCCAGGTGTTTCGTTTGCTCATTACAGTCTGGGAATCATGGGCATGTATGATTATGTCCTTCAATGTTACTGCCCTCCTTTCTTACATGAATCTTGTATTAATATTCATCTCCATAGTGTGGGTGAGTTATGGTGAAGAAAGCAAAGGAAGGGGGTGAGCAGTGGGCAGTCATGGGACACAGGTGCTGTGTGTTCATGACCAGAAATAGAACCCAGCAGTCGGCGGCTCAGTGCTTGGTCAAACAACCAGGTAGCAGCACATCATTCACTTTCAGGTAGAGAATTATCTCTTAACTACATGAGTTCCTGCATTCTGATTGCAGTGCAGAAGATAACCAGATTTCCCTTAAAAACTTCTGGTCACTGTAAAATAGTTTTTTTAGTGGGTGACAGCAGAAGAATGGCCCCTAAGAGATAACCAGCTGTTCTTAGCTTGGGCAAGGTGTGATTCTATGAAACATGAGCCTTCAAGTTGCTCAGTATTAAAATATAACAATTCCATGAATGTCTTCTTAATATTCTGTTGGGATGGTCTCTTTCCAAAGAGGAATCTCAAGATCAGCATTAATATCAAGAATGAAATAATTTTGTTACTCCCACCCAATAACTTTTGAAGCCACAACAAGAGGCTATATTCAGATCAAGGCAATATCTGAGTTACATTTATTTTATGTTGGACTGAAATAGTCCCACCCATAGTCCAGTGTGTTGCGGTGACATAATAAGATTATATTCTGATTCCCTGGTCCCTAGGGTGATGTCAGGTAGCCTAGCTGGACAGGGCTGGGAGAGGGCATCAAGGAGTTCATCAGGATGTCTGCTGACTTCCCCCAGGCTGGATAGGCCACCATACTCTGGGTTTTGCCTGGATGCAGAGACACATTATTAAAACCATTACTAACCCAGCCATCCTTCCAAATTTAAAACAAAGGTGGACATGTTCTGTGTCTCACTGGTGTCTCATTGGTATGATCACTGAGCATCCATTTTTGTTCCCTCTTTGAGACTGGAGGGTGTTGTTTGGGATATGGAAGTTTTTTCCTTTTTTTTTTTTTTTTTTTTTGGAAGGTCTTAGTAAGTACATGGTCAAAGCCCTAAATGACATGCGAAGTAGCATTTCTCTATTAAATTCTATAGTAATACAAATGTGTGAAGCACCTTTACAAAATAGGTTAGGTGTTTTAACTGTTGCACAAGGTAGAATTTGCATTATCATAAAAACAGAATGCTGTGTATACATTCCAGGTGACCACAGAAATATTTCTGGGTTTCTAACTGACATGAATATTCATACTGGCGCTTTAAATGATCTCTCTTTCCTTTAGTGATTGCTTTAAATTCCTGGACTGGAGAAAAATGATCAAATGTCAGCTACCAAAGTTCTTTTACTCAGATCTTTTTCTTCCTCATTACAATATTAAACTTATTTTGTCATTTCTGGTGCCTCCCTACCTAGTGCCAAGTCTCCTTCACTGCCCTAACTTCTGGCTGACAGGTGACTCCTTCCAGTAAAGGAGGGTCATGTATGTTGACCACGTTGGATTCAGCTGCCTCTCCTTTCACAGCACTCCTATAAGTTTCCCAGCTGACCAATACTGACCCATAAGTAGGGACATCTCTAGGTCCCTCCTTAGCAGGAAGATGTTACAGAAGATGAGACTTCCACCTTCAACAACATTAAAGATTTAAGGGTCAGGGATGTCCAGGGGGAAATGTGGGGGAGCAGAAAGCCAGCTGAAGACAAAGCAGAAGATGACACCCTGCAACTCCCCTCACCACTCCTCACTCCTTGGTGAGACACATGTGATATTGTTCCAGGAAGCTCCCGATTGTCTTAATGTTAATGCCTTGCTAGAGGGAAAAACAATCTTGACAAGGCAAGGCCTCTAGTATCTTGCAGGTCCTCTTTAACATATGAAAATCTTTTTGAAAACCTCTCTTTTCCTTACCTCTCCCAACTCCATAGTATATAATCAGCTACCCCTCACAACCCTGGTGCCCCAGCTCTTTCTGCCCAAGGGTTCTGTCCCTGTGCTTTAATAAAACTAGCATTTTGCACTAAAAAAAAAAAAAAAAAAAAAAATGTATCTGCTAACTCCAGATCACCAGCTCCAAAGACTGGCCCCATATTCAGGTCTCACACCTTCAAACACAGAATGTACCAGATAGTTCCTCCCTAAACTACCAAGTCTTAGCTCCTTTATTTATTTATTTTTTTAAGATTTTATTTATTTATTTATTTGACAGACAGAGATCACAAGTAGGCAGAGAGGCAGGCAGAGAGAGCGGGAAGCAGAGCAGAGAGCCCAATGTGGGGCTTGATCCCAGGACTCTGGGATCATGACCTGAGCCAAAGGCAGAGGCTTTAACCCACTGAGCCACCAAGGTGCCCCAAGTCTTAGCTCCTTTAATTCTGTAATATTCTCTGCCCTGTTGCTTTCTGAAGATGTAGGCATGTCCTCTGAGAAGAACAAAGGCTCTGCATTAGATGAAAATTTGAAAATAAAATTTATTTCGGAAAACCAGAATGGTTACATGCTTTGTATTCTTAGAAGTGTTTACAATATTTTTGGACTTAAGGCATTATTGAACACCTACCGATACAGCATGGCTTTATAATTTATTCTTCTAGGGGAACATGTGAGAGAAAAATACACATTGACCAGTAACCTCAGACTATTTCTGAAAGTATAAGAGCAAACAATTTTTTTTTAAATCATTTGTGTTTCTAGTAAAAATACAGGATTCATGTTTAGCACATGCACTCATAATATTCTGAATATAGAGAGACTTGAAATCATACATGTAGCTCCCTCCAAAAAAGAAAGTTCTATAATTACACTACAAGAAAGAGTGCTCACATTCAATTTTAGGAAGTGCATTAGGGATTCTCTATACCTTCTGGGCCACTTGGTATATTTTTTTTATGGATTTAGCAAGAGTTTGCCAAAGAATGTTTCCTCTAATAATACTTTCTTGTATTGAGAAATAAGATTTGACAAATGGCGTCCTTGTTTATAAAGAATTTTTTGTTTTGATAGGATTAAAATGACTAACATGAGGCACTTGACCCAATTTGGTAAAGCAATAGAGACATTTCCTATCATAAAATAGAAAAAAATTAAATCTTAGGATTGTGTAAGACAATGAGACATAGCTGAAAAAAGACTAACTTCTAACCGATAGTTTCTGTCTCTGCTGATATGCCTTATTTCAAATACTAGAAGTCCATCAAGTTGCTAATTTGCCTTATATGTTGATTTTAAGCTATGCCTTATTAAGAATGAAGTAGCATGTGACATGGGAGTGACAAGAGACTAGATCACTTTGTATGTTTTCAGTAATCTTTCCTCATAAAGCCTCAAACACTCTAATATTTACCCCCAAATAGATGTCTAGACATATTTTTCAAGCTTAAAAGTCATTGTAAAGTGAAAAAAGGATTACTTTATAATGTGATGTGTTTATTTTGTAATGTTGTAGAAATAGTATGTGGGGCCAGAGGTGGTTCTATATTTTATCAGCCTGTTAATAAAAACAAATTAAAAATCATATTTTAAAGACTACTGAGTGTTGAAATGTATATCGGAAAAAATAGTTTGCTGTATGGTTTTTGAAAACAGTTAAGCATGTTCTTTAATGGCAGATGTAGTTGGTTTAGTTCACGATGACTGCATAACGCACAGTCTTAATGCACTTGAAGTTAGCTAATCTGGAATTTTTAACTGTCAACAAATTCTTAGCTAATTTGACTGGATCATTATGATTATTTACTAATTCCAGCCAACAATTACAAACCAGTTGCTTCTTTGACAATTCTTGGTCTTTCTGTTGAACTGAATGAGAACTGGTTTCAATTTTTAAAGATTTTTTTTTTAATTTTGCTAATTCATCAAAGTGCCCACATAGCATGGGGTATTTATACTTTTTCATTGCTGTTATACATGTTAGAGTTAAGACATATTCCAATACTGTTTATAATTATACTGATAAATACAAACTTGGGTATTTAAACAATTTGGCACGTATAACTTAGAGGAATGCAATATTAGAATTATTAATTATTTTCCACATGTTAATAACTGGTTAGAATAACATTATACCACATTGGAAATATATTTACAAAAAAATTTAGGAATTTATATTTTCACTGAAGTAAACATAGAATGACCTGTGAGGCAGCAAACCCACTCCTGGGTATATATCTATCTGAAGGAGATAAAATCAGAAATCAGAAATGTTCACTGACATGTTATTCTCTATAGCCAAGGTATGGAAACAGTCTATGTGTCTGTCAATGGATAAATAGAAAAAGTGTGGTATATATGCATAATGGAACAGCACCCAGCATAATGGAACACCCCTTCCCAGGGAGGAAATCCTGCCATTTGTGACAAAAATGGATGAATCTAGAGGGCATTATCTTAAGTGAAATAAGTCACACAGAAAAAGACAACAGTGCATGATATCACTTATATGTGGAATCCAGAAATAGAAAATAGGATGGCTGTTGGCAGGGACTGAGGGGAGGGCGGGGAGGAGGTGATGTAGGTCAAAGGGTATCCGATTTCTGTAAGAAGAATAATTTCAAGGCTCTAAAGTATGGCATGGACTATAATTAATGACACAGTTTGCATACTTGAAAGTTGCTGCAAGTAGATCCTAACTATCATCATCACATAAATAAAAAATAGAATGAACTCTCTTAACTATGTGAGGTGACATATGTGTTAATTATCTTGATCTTGGCAATCATTCTACAATGTATATGTATATCCAATCATCACAAGGTACACTTTAAATATGTACAATTATTTTTGTCCGTTATTCTTAAAGAATTAAAAAGAAAACTAATTTTTGCTTATTAATGCTTGCGTGTTTATTTTTTAAAGGATGTACACAGCATTGACATTCAAGAGTATGAAATACATAGCAAATCATATTTTTCAAATGCCTAGAACACAATCATGAATATTATGTATTAGTTTAAAAAAGCAAGAAAAGACTATAATGCATACTAAAGATGTATTTCAGTGATGGATTCTATCCAAAGAAATCTATTTTAAGCTCTATTAGAGATAAATATTTAGGACAAATGAAAGGAAGGGAACTTGAATTGTCCTACCCCTCCCCTCCTACTTTTTTTTTTTTTTTTAAACATTAGAATACTTTTCTCTTAAGCTCTATGTGACTATCTGTCTACCATGGGGTGATCTGGGTGTTAAACCATATTCTAGATCATAGATAAAGGACAAGGCGCCATTTCTGAGATATAACAGATGTTCAGTAAATGCCATCGATGGCATCCTTAGTGTGGATGGGAATGTCCTTACACTTAAAGAGAAAAGAAGAGAAAAGACTCTACCACTGTTCTAGTAGTAATGGCAGCAAGTTCTAGGACCATGGAAACAGAACAGAAGTAATTCCTGCAATAACCTGAAGACACATTGACTTTGCATCTAGGTTATAGTCTGAAACTCTTTCCAAGCATGTTTATAAGCTACAATTGCATCAAAACCTAGAGGGAGACAAAATAAATGTCTCCTTATAGATAGAATAATCGATCAGTGAATAAATAATCTTCCATTTCTCTATCAATCTGCTGCTTTTCACAAAGACTTTCTCTTAAAAAAAGAGCGTCAAGCCTAAATTTAAGCCTAACCTATTTTTCCCCCTTATATAAGAATGCTTCCTGCTCTAAGTCCATGATTTAGCTCACTACATATTAAAGGTTTCTTGATTTATAGAATTTAAATAGTTTTGTTGCCACATGGAAAAGAGCTTTGGTTTTATTCCCCCTAAAGGTGATGATAACTATTTGGTTCATACATGCTTGCATTTGCATTAGTCAAAAGAAATGCTTTGGCACAACATTTAAGGCAGTTGCTTAATAGAGCTCTTATTTAAAGATTTATAGATGTGTGAGAGGTATTGCTACTTAATTAGCATCCCCAAATTGGTCTAATTATCAGTCTGTGTCTCACATTTCTTCATAGATCTTGTGTCATTTGCTATTTATTATTTCACACAAATCAGTGTTCTCTATGATGGGATGGCTGGGGTGTGTTTATTTTGACAATAAGAAATTGTCAAATCAGTGCAATAGTGAAATACCTGAAAGTAATACCTGAAAGTAACAATTAACAATTTCCACCGTTAAAACAAAATAAAAAAGGCAGCAAAATACGATAGCGTTGGAAAAGTTTCCTAGCAAAGTCCAGTACAGCTGGCTCACATGTTATAAAAATGTTTAAATTAAGTACTTAATTTTCAGCTAATATCCTTAGGAGGCTAACAGGCTTGGGGACTGTTTTATATTTTTACTATGTTGCTAGTTAAGTTAGAGAACATTTGGCTCGGAAGTTCTTTCCATCACATTTTTACAACCATACTAAATATTTTGTCTCATGTAGTCATATGCAATTCTGTTTTACTTTGCCCCTGTCTTCCCACATATCCATTTCAGTTAAACTGATTGGTAATGAATTTAACCTTATTGCTCAGATAGGAGGCCTTGTCAATTCTAAATAGGGAGAAAAGCCACGCGAGAGCCTCTGGAAAATAAAGCTTTGAAAACCGCCTCCCTGAAAAGACCCAGCTTATAGAGTGGAACCAGAACACTGGCTGAAACCTTCAAACAAAAGAGGGCCAGGTGCGAAGTCTGGGGCAATAAGAAATACTTTTGCTTTGTTCTTATGAACAGCATTGGCGGACTTACAGTTAATTTTTCATCAGTCTGTCGGCAAGGTACCCTATGCAAATCGAAAGGGCTACGAATTTTTTTTTTTAAACAACGTTTTTTGTTGTTTTGTTGTTGTTGTTTTTAAAGTCAGGCCGTAAGAGAGTGTGTTGTAAATATTGTTTCAGGGGGGCGCAGACCATGCTGCTCAGAGGTCTGTGCAAAGGTTTTGCGGACGGCGATGACCAATGACAAAGGGACTGCAGCACACATCATCCCGGCGGAGCCTCCCGTTGGAGGAGCGCAGATCGGCAAAACCCTGAGCCGCCGCGAGCGCTCAGAGCGAGGGGGCTGAAGGAGGCCGGAAAGACCGTTGATTGTTGCTAGATTTTTGCAGAGGACAGGACTGCTCTTTGGGGTCTGAGAAGACCATTTGCAAACCTCCTCCGGTCCCTCGGACTCGGCCGCTCTGGGGCCGCTCGCTCGCCCGCAGCCTGCCGCAGGGAGGCCCCGGCGCCCGCAGGTGGCGCCCCACGTCCGTGCTTGCGCTTCTCGCCCGCGCTCCGGGCGCAGCTGGGAAACCGGCGCGTCTCCCCAGGTCGTTAGAGCTCAGAGTAGGCATTTTAATAAATAAGCGCGTGTGCCAGTGCGCTCCAGGAGCCCCGAGGTTCAGAGGAGCAGAAACATAAACCCAGGCGGAGGCGCCTCTTTTAATCCCTGCCAAAATCTGCTATTTCCCAAACTGGCGATTCCGGAACCACAGCCTTTAAGCCATTAAAATCCCAAGCTTTTTCTCTCCATTACAGTCCTTTTATTTTTATTTATTTATTTATTTATTATTATTATTTTTTTTTTAAGAAAAACTGCTTTACCCCTTAATTATGAAAGTAGTCACGCTATTCAGGATTAAGACTTGGAGGGAATTTGGAAAAGAAAAGAAAGAATCGAAAAGAAGAGCGACCGGTGCTTTGAGGGTGCCTAATTACTAAAAACGAGGCATCTGGGAGGAATTCGCTCTGGGTGTTTGGGTGAGCGCCGGACCTGGGCGGTGCAGGGTGCGACGCGGGTGAGGAGAGCGGGAGCCGAGCCCGGGAGGGGGCAGTGCGCGGAGTCCTCCGGGCGATCGCGATGGCTGTGCCGTCTGGAGACGAGAAGAGAGGCCGGGACTGAGGGGCCCGGCAGAGAGAGCCACGCTGCGGGCGCGCTGTGCGCGAAGGGCCCTCCTAGACCGTGGGCGCGGGCGCGGTGCAGAACCGGTGCGGTGCCTGGAACATAACCGGTGCGAACCGCGGGGCGCTGCGCGGTGCTGGGCGCGGGGTGTGCAGGTGCGGGGCGCGAGAGTCCGAGCCCCTGTGCGGTGCGGGACGCTGGGCGAGCGGATGCCGGGCGACGCGCGCGGCGATGCCGGGCGCGGGACGTGCGGATCCGAGGTGCGGCGCGGTGAGGGGCACCCGGCGTGCGGGTTCTGGGCGCCGCGCGAGGCACCGGGGTGCGCGGCACGGGGCGTACCCGGAGCGGGCGCCGGCCGTCGCGGGAAAGGGGCAGGGCGGGGCGGCGCGGTTATTGGCCAGGCGCGGGGAGAAGGGCTGCGCTCCGAGTCTCCTCCCGCCAGCTCCCGCTCATCTTCTTTAAGCAGAACAACTTCGCGGACAGCGCTGCTCGCTCATCATGGATGTTCCAGGTAACCAAAACCCGAGCCTGTCCTCCACGATCAGCACGTTAATTGCATTCATGCATATATTTTAATGAGGACCTTGTAGAATCTGTGTTCTGGAGAGGGCGAAAGAGAGAATATCGATACCAATGTGTACGGGGTTGGGGGGAGGCTGGCTACTCCCGGAACAACAACTTCTCTTGTTGGATAGACTGTTGGAGGAGTTGTACGGAGGCTGTGGGCGGTGAGGGGAGCGGCTTCTTTGCTTTTTCTTTCTCCGACTGGGTATTGAAATGACCTGTCTAGTTTGGTGGCAGAAGAGAGGGTCGGGGAAAGTGGGAACGCGCGCTCAAGTTAGCAGAAAGCTACAGGGCTGCCTCCAGGCCGGGAAGGGCTGGGGGTCCAGGGACAAAAGCTGCCCAACAGGCCAAGCTTGGGACGCTCACAGCCGTGCAATCCTCTGGTCCTGCGCCAGAGCGGGCGATCGGAGCGGCTCCTCCAAAGGAGCTCGCTGCGGGCTGCGGGGACGGTGGAAGTGGGTGTTTGGTTTTAGAGTCTGTCTTCTATATCTTTTCCTCTTAATCTTATTCACCCTAAGGAGCTTCCTTGGGATTTGTTTTTGGGCGGAAAATGGATACGATCTTTATTAAGTGGACTGCTTAAAAATATATTTCTATATCCAGGATGGATAAACAGAGGATGCAAGGGAAAGCAGAGAAAGGAAAAAGGTTTCTTGGTCTGGCTTTCAAGAAAATGCCACTAAAATGAGGGCGATCAACCTTTCGTACTTTCTCTCTTTGCCTGCATCTTAGCCCTTCTCCGCCTTTGCAGAATGGGCCCTGGGGGTGGCGTTGACGGCGTCTCTGAGGTCACCGACCATGTCTTATGGCCGAGGCCCTGCAGAACCTCGGGCCCCTACCGGATCGCACCCCTGGCACGCGCCGCCCAGGAGCCCTGAGGGACGCCGGGGCGTTCCTCGGACCTGTTGTGCCAATCCGGGAAGGGGTGGCTGTGTGCGGTACTAAGAGGGTGGCCTCCATGGAAAGGGGCTCTTGCGCTGCAGGCACCTGCTCCCGGTGCCCCTCTCCCCCACCTCCTGGTTCACCTCCCAGTCTAAGGGTTCGGGTTCTTTGCCCTGACAGGTCCGCTGGCGCCTTTCTTCTGAGGACGACCCTGGCCTTGACCATCAGAGCAGGGGACCGAGGCCAAAGGAGGCTTCTCCAGGCCCCGCGCAGACCTGCGCGCCCTCCCGGGCTCCTCCGGCCCCTGTCCAACGTCGCCCTCGTGCGCCGCCCCCACCAGCTCGGATGCCGGCGCCCGGCCGGGGCCCCCGCGGGCCGCCGCTGACCATGCCCGGGCGCCGGGGGGCGCTGCGCGAGCCGGCTGGCTGCGGCTCCTGCCTGGGGGTGGCGCTGGCCCTGCTGCTGCTGCTGCTGCCTGCCGGCTGCCCGGTGCGGGCGCAGAACGACACGGAGCCCATTGTGCTGGAGGGCAAGTGCCTGGTGGTGTGCGATTCGAGCCCGTCGGCGGACGGCGCGGTCACCTCCTCCCTGGGCATCTCCGTGCGCTCCGGCAGCGCCAAGGTGGCCTTCTCCGCCACGCGGAGCACCAACCACGAGCCGTCCGAGATGAGCAACCGCACCATGACCATCTACTTCGACCAGGTCAGCCGGCCGGCCTGCCGCCTCGCCTCCCGCCGGGGGTGGAGAGGGCGGGGGCCTGGGCGCGTGGGCTGGGGACTTCCAGGCGCTCCCCGCCTCTCTGCTCTGCCCTGCCCTTCTCCTTTCTCCCTTTCCGAGTAAGCGCTCCTTACCACTTCCCTTTTCTCACATTGTAGCTTTTTTATCACTAGCAGCTCGGTTGGCACTTGGATGACTGACAGTTCTTTAAAACTAAGGGATCTGAAATGAATTCCCCGAAAGGAGCCTGCGCATCTTACTTTTCACTGGGTCGGGGGCTGTCGTTTGTGGTGGATAGGCTTCGGTCATCCAGGTGGCCAACTTGGGGACTGAGTGCGTGGAAAACACACCCCAAAAGGGGAGTCTCCAAAGGTCTCAGCCAAGGATCAGCAAATATGTGCCTACTGCTTAGTTTGGGAATGGACTGGGAAGAGGACGCTTATCGTCAAGAAAAATAAGTCGCAAAGAGTGTGGGGGCAATAGCAGGGATGGTTATATAAATTCAAAACAAAGTAGAGTGTGGTTATGTAGATGGAATAGATAGTAAATACAACATATATACCGTAATGTACAAATATATACAACACATAAATATTATATGTAGTGTGGTCATACAGATTTAAAAAATATAAGGATCAATGACTTAAGTTAACCCAAGCCACTAAACTTCTCTCCCTTGGCTCAAAGCAGAGGGTTCAGTAAATGATCAGACCTTGGCAATCTCTTCTCTGGGTTTTGGGGCTCAGATTGGAGGTTGTGACTTTCCTCTTGGGCCCTCCTGTCTTGGTTTCTGTTGTTTTTCAGAAACAAGTTGAAAACATTATAGTGGTTCCCAGACTTTACCTGCTCAGTCCCTTTCTTTTGCCAACATGCTTCCCACTAAAACAGAGTCCTGGGCTCTCTGGCCCCTCTTAACTGATTTCCCTCCTGTTAACCAATCCTTACACCTCAGTGTAAGTGTGAACCTACACACGCCATTGCCCGTGTGTAGGCCAGAGGATTGATTTAATTTAATCCTTGCTAAGGATTATCTACTTGAAGTTTTTAGGGTTTGGAGGTGATCTCTCTTTCATCTGTTTTTAAACAGTTTTTTTTTTTTTAATAAAACTAGCGGTTTTAATTATTGCCAGATAAAGCAGACACCCATCAATGGGTATTTGCTAAGTTCTTCATGTGTTATCATTAGTTACGTCCCATCATTTCACTTGGGTATCAGGAGAACCCTGTGATGTGGGAGCAAGATAAACTGTAGGGCAAGATAAGATTCTAATTTTATAGATGAGCTAACCATGGCAGGGAGGGTAAAATGCTGTTCCCTGCTTCCCGAGTTAGGGAGTCAGTGAAACCTGCTCTTCTGGGCTCCTTGGGTGTTCTTTCATTGACAGCAGGGCCCTACATTTACCAGTTTCCGGCATTTAAAACCGATGGAAAAGAGTTGAGGTAGTTGAGTTGGAAGAAACAGTTCCGAGGGCTTGGATGGAGAATGCTTTATTCTTCTTTAAAGCATCGTAAGGCAGACTGAGAGCCCAGGCTGGAAGAGACGGAGAGCAGTCATTGTGCAGTTCACGGTCTCGAACAATAGAGCCCCAAGTGTCTGTGTGAGCCCTGCCAGCGAGGGGGACTGAAGTGGTGCCCTGAGCTCCTCGAAGAAGCTAGTGCAAGCTTATTTCCCGAGTGGCGACAGTGGTTGTCACGGGCAGATCGCACATCGCTGTGGGGACTGCGTGTCATTCATCTATGATGAGTGTGTGAGGAGTAAACAGCAAGAGTCATTCGGCTGAAATTTATTTTCTGAGCAGAAGACAGGATTCCTAACCTAGGGTTCTGTTGTTGCTGGCTGTTTGCTTTAAAAGCCCAGAACACCAAGGGGGGCATTTTATTATTGTAATCGAGTTGTGCATTTGTGTGTGAGTAGAGGTGGGGACAAGATCCAGACAGGGTGACCGAATTCTGTCTTAAACTCCTGATAGGGAATTGGGTCTTCATGAGGGATCGCTCACTCTGCAGATTCTGCTTGTGACACTAACACTCTGATCCCCCTCTCATTTGAGAAAAGTCCTCTGCAGGGTCATGTGACCTCGCATCCTCTGGCTAATTTGTCATTAGTCTTCGCAGGCTCCTGTAGTTTGAGCTCAGGGTATCCAAGTGCTGTTTCCACACCCTTCATTTAATCAAGCTTATTTGCATGACATCAGAGCTCAGCCAAGGGAGCAAACACATTACTCAGAGGAAGGTGGAGGAAACAGGTGCAGCCAGTGCTTATCCACCCGAGTCTTCCTCTCACCCCTGAGCTTAAGCACCTCCTGTGTGCTCCCAGGGAGGGGGCCAGGGGCCAGGGACACAGGGGACAAGCTTGAGCTGATGTAAGTTATTTCCCTGAATTGGCCCCTTAGCTATGGTCTCCTTCTCCCCATTCAGCCTGGCGTGGCGCCCTATTTGTGAAAGTAAACTTCACGTGGAAACCTCCGGAATCCTATAAACCTCTGAACAGATTCGATTCCATTTGTTTACGGGACCTCATTGTCTTCTATTCCTTTTTCTTTGCCTTGGCCCAACGTGCACAATTTGCACCCATTTTTTCAATGCAGACATAAAATACACTTTTCAACACCTTTATTAATTACAGTCCATTAGGATTCTTCTCAAATCCCTTCCAGGTGTAGGCTATTTTACCACCAGCCTCCCCCCCCCCCGTCCTCCCCCTCCGCCCTCCACCCTCCCCCCACCCATCCCATCCTTCTATATGCCCCCTCCCAGTGGGGGGCAGATTTGGCGTGCTGCCTGGGGTGCTTCGTGGCCGTGGTTTTGCCAGTCTAAGTAAGAGACGCTGAGGAGGGGCTTGCTCTGTTTGTGCTGTATTCCCTCTTCTTTTTCAGGTATTAGTAAATATTGGCAACCATTTCGATCTTGCCTCCAGTATATTTGTAGCACCGAGAAAAGGGATTTATAGCTTCAGCTTCCACGTGGTCAAAGTGTACAACAGACAGACCATCCAGGTGGGTAGGTCTGAGGTGGTGTGGACCCTTTCAGCTTCGGAGGACTGCTGCCCCATGGCTGCAGGTCCTGTGTGTCCTCTGGGCATCTGGGCCCAGCAGGGAGCACTCTGACCTTGGGGCCTCCAGCCCAGAAGCCACTGCATCTTCCGGGCCAGGCCCTTGGGGTGGTTCTGTGGAAAGGGCAGGGGGATGTGGGGGGATCAGAGAACAAGTGTGTGCCCGTGGGGTCCTGCAGGTCCGCTGAGCTCTACCCTCTGCACCGCAGGTCAGTTTAATGCAGAACGGCTACCCGGTGATCTCAGCCTTTGCAGGAGACCAGGACGTGACCAGAGAAGCTGCCAGCAATGGTGTCCTACTGCTGATGGAAAGGGAGGACAAAGTGCATCTCAAACTGGAGAGGGGGAACCTCATGGGAGGCTGGAAGTACTCCACGTTCTCGGGCTTCTTGGTTTTTCCTCTATAAACACAGAGTCCCCAGTCGGGGGGGAAGTTGCGATCTGGACACTGGACTCCGCCCTTCCTCAACACCCTGAACTTGCCAGAATAGGACCACTAATTTCCCACTTCCATCAGACGGTTGAAGTAGAAGAATGATTTCCTTCCAAATCTCCAGTATTTTCTTTGACTATAGACCATTCCTTGGGAACCTGGCTTCTAATTAGTTTTAGACGACAAGGTCTGAAGGAGAAATGAAATTATTGATTTGAGCGATTTGTACCTGTGATTGTAAAGTCAATATTGGATCTTATTGTGGGGACTATTGGCTTTTCTTCTTTTGTTTGTTCCTTGTATTGTTGCCCCCACACGAGGAGTGCCGCTGACCCCAGGATGGATGGCAGGTCACAGGCAGAGCTCAGAGCAGGAGCCCTGCAAATCACCACCCGCTGGAGAGTCCTTGAAATGTGTTCTTTGTGTGTCTGTTCAGCCTTAAGAAAAAGAATGGCTTCACTTTCATTCTGTATTTTCCCCTGGGTGGATGGGAGGCCTCGGGAGGGGGAAGGGGACATTGTGAATCTGTCAAGAAGTGCTTTATCCGGAGAAGCAAATTTTGCAGGATTGGACTGCGACTTTTGCTTTGTGGTGTGTGTGTGTGTGTATTTGTTTGTTTATATTTTGTTTTTGTTTTTTCCTGGAAAAGTTTTACTTTTCTTTCCACATTCACCTCTCCCTCCTTACCCCGACTCCTATTTTATTTTGTGCTGCGATGGGGGAGAGAAATGTATGTTGAATTCTTGAACGAGACCAAACAAAACAACACAAAACATACCTATGTATTTTGTTTTGGTTGAGACCAAACCAAGCAGAAGGTACGTGTATATCAAAGTACAAATAACAGATGGACGATTCTGTTTCTTCTTTCCAAGAGATTCTCTCAGATGTACCTTTAGAACTAACAAGTTGGGATTTTCTTGTTTCTTGTTTCTTGTTTCTTTTTCTTTTTTTTTAACGCTCTGGAATACTTTAAAAACTTGATGCTCCTGGGTGGCCTGAATCATGTCAGATGAGGACGGAAGCTGGAATGACCAAGTCTCCTGAACACATGCTTCCGTGGCCCAGTGTGCCTGGGTCTTCCCAGCAGCCCGTCCTCATCTATCTGCATCCGCGTCTGCGCCGGCACCCTAGCCTCAGGTGCTCCAAAGCCAACAGGATGAGTCAGTCTCCCTCAGGATCCTCCTCTGATCGG
The DNA here is from genome assembly GCF_010015895.1 of Lontra canadensis. NCBI lineage: Eukaryota > Metazoa > Chordata > Mammalia > Carnivora > Mustelidae > Lontra > Lontra canadensis. Next base: position 5,786,945 of record NW_022631038.1, read on the forward strand.
CGAAGGAAAGAGGCGTGTTCACATTCTCTGCAAACACCTGGCGAGAAGCCACCTACAAGTCACGCTTACAGGTATAGGCAGAGGCACCCTGGGAGCAGTGGTGCAAATCCTTCTTGTCTTGGCCCCTTGTACAACAATAGGATCACAATGCAGCTGGGAGCCGATGGGTGCAGGAGTCCTATGCCAAGGAAACGTTACTAAATCCCAAAGCAATCGAAGAAGAGACCTCACAGCGGATGTTAATTTGTCCTTTGTGTCACAATGTAACCAAAATATTGATGATAAAAAGTCATAATTTAAGATTCAGAATAAATGGGTTTGATGTCTGGCTTGTTCTTCTCCCTTCACATCGTCTCCCAACTCCTACAAGGTGTGGAAGTAAAAAGCCAAGGACCAAGGACTCGGGGAAAGGAGATCTACACTGTGCCTCTTGAAAACATTCACTCAGATGCACACTCCTGTTTGCAGACCTAGCGATGGGTCTAGGTGGAAATTGCACACTTAAATACACTTCAATTTATATATGTGTATATATATGTATTTTTCACACGAAAAGATTTTGGGGGTAGATACGTGAAAAAGACAGCATTAAAAATGCTTTATGGATAGGCAATCTGCTTTCATCACATACAATCATTGATGTGGCACAAGTTCCAACCCAATATTTCAATCAGAGAACATGGATATAAAAGAAACTGACATTTCAATATAGCATCAATTTTTTCTAAGACACGTGAGCATGGGGCAGCATTGGTTTCCATTTTCATATAAGAAACTCAGTAAGGATCATAGAAGTGAAAAAAAAAATCCAGTTTGATGAAGAGTCTAAGGTGTTACTGGCCTTAGGTGGACACCGTAATAAGGTACAGAATTTAATTTGACTTAAAATGATGTTATATTTTGTTAAGAAAAGAAAAATCAAGAAACATCAACCAAAATGCATTTGGGTATTTTGCCTCTGTGATTAGGAGACACACGTCTAAGTATGAGCATTGTTCGTTAATGCTGATAATGCAAACAGTAGGATGCTAGCAAATGTTTTTCTTCTGTGTTCTACTGCCCTTAGTGAAATAGTCCTTATGTCCCTCATCTTTTAAACCTTCCGTTCAATTTCAAACAAGAGGCAAGCTTCATTAGGGGACAATATCGCCCTTTTAGAGGTTGAAAAATAGATGCATATGCGTTATTTTTCTCGCTTACTACTATGTAATGCACATATTTGCTTGTATTTACAGCTTTACTACGTACAGGTTGTTATTTGGTTATGCCGTCTAATAAATAAGCTATTAAATTGATCAGTCTAAAAATAAGCATATTTCAGGAGTTTATTTTGTATGAGGGAAAAAGCTTCATCCTGTTTATTCCACTCCTGCTATTATTTAATTAATTAGTTAATTAATTAATATCTTGAGCTGGATGCCAAAAACTACACTAGGGAGAAGCCACAACAGTAGTTTTTCTGAAGTTGCTTTGCTGCCCATGGCTGTGGCTGCCCGAGTTCTGTCTGGATAAGGATCTTTGAGGGAGAGGACGCTCCTGTGCCTGATTTACAAAAATACGTAGGTCAGAGCAAAATTTGAAATGTATTTTCCTTTAATTGGGGGATGGAAGTGACATCTGGGATATGCATGGTCTGATTTGAGCATCCCGACCTCTCAGCTTTGGTTTTCCCATCTGTGGTGTGAGGGCAGGCACCCCCGCATCTGCCCAACACACAAGGCTACTGTGAGATCACACAGATGAGCCAGGCACCGGGGATTACAAGAGCCATTATGTGGCAGGGAGGGCGTTTTCTGGAAAGTCAAGTTTTTCCACGTGCAGGTCATTAAAATGAACATCTGACAGGATACTTTTATGCGATACTAAATTTCCATATTCCCCACTAGCTTATTAAAACTGTAGCACTTGGGAAGTTTAATTTGATTTTTAAGAATGATGGTAATATGAACATGTCAAAATCTGTGCATTTTCGTAGTAACTCAATTCTTAATTATGTTCTTTGACTGTCCTGTGTGGCTCACGCCTACCTTTCCATTCCAGGATGTGATACCAACATTTTATAAGAATATACAACTGTAATATTTTTAACACAAGGCAAGACTGAGTTATCAATATTTTAGCATTATGATAGTGAGTTGATCTATGTTGATAAATGTTAATCCTACTAAACTGTAAATGCTTTTTAAGACAACACTATTTTTTAACTTAAAATATATTCTAATTTGAAACACAGCCCTGCTTCAACTCTAGGTCCTAAGAAATTGTGCTTACTATCTGTTTCTGAGCCCTTTTTGCATCCTAATATTTTTGATCTATGTACTCATGTATAATGAAATTATTTACATTTTTAAAGTTTGTGATTACTAGGGCTGCTTAGAGCAAGGCGAGAAAGTCTGTCAGATATTGGCATAAACACTCATGGAATCCTGTAGAGGTTACATATGTACTTGTTTGGAAAAAAAAATGTTTTTCAGCAAAATCTAGTGATACCAAACTTCAGAAGGGTTAGAAAGGATACATAAAAGCAAACCAAAACCTTTGCTGAATCCTTAATTTTATTCATACTATTTCATTGATATCATATCAAGGACCTTGATACCAAGTCACATACATAGCAACTGTTACATGTATATCCTTTGCCTTGTAAATACATGAACATATTCACCTGATCTTTATCAGTGAATAAGACAAAATACATAGATTGGCTGCATTATCCTGGAATCTGGAAATAGGTAAGAGGAGAATTTGTTGAATCACTTTATACAAGCAAAACTAAAAGCATGGGCTTTTTTTTTTAGCATGCCTCATATAGCAAAAGGAGCAAAGAATGTTCTGTCAATTTACGTCCCCATGATTTTACAATCTTTTATAAGGAAATAAATATTGCAATAAGATAATGTTGCTGTAAATAAATAGTTAATGTTTATATTTCTACAGCATAGGAAGTATATAATAATCTAGTGCACATGAATGAAAGGCTGTGACATATTTAAGGTGGTGTAAATGAATGATGGCACTCCTAGAAGCAGGTTACATTGAATCATTCTGAAGGTTTTCTGTGCACTCTGTAAAAACACTTGTAAAAAAGATAAAACTAGATTAACCATAGAACTACAATGAGATTTTGCCCTTTTACCTTGCTTATGTAGGAATTCATTTTGTCAATGGGACTCTGTTTCTAAAGTTGACAATTTGCTACTAGAATGGCAGATTATAAACATAATTAACATGTAAGATCAAAGCCTATCGATGCATTCTCATAAGACTCTTAAAGTTAATTTTCTTGGCATTTAAGAAGCAAGCTCACCAAATATACTGAAGTAAGGTAAAATATAATTTCCATTTTGGTTTTTATCATTTTATGATTTTTGTGCTCAGAATCTTTATTCTTATGAAAACACTAAGAAAATATTAGCTGATGATGGTCATGTTCACTAATCAAGTATGTTTCTGTATTTGGCTAGCCTCTTAAAACTCAAGTTTTGCAGTTGGAGTTCACCAAATGGTGTATTACTGCCTTTGCAGATGGAAAGCTACAATTCATTCACATTTAGATATTTTAAATGTCTCTATGTTACATAGCTATCAATGATGGGATTGGTCAGTCCCAGTCCTCACCCACCCTTTCAAAAAAAGAAGAAAGGTCTTTTCAAAATTCCTTTAAAGTAGATCCAATAAATATAAACTTTTAAAAATAATGTTCTCTATACGAATTTGTATAATAACGTTACACCAAAATCTGAATTCTAAGTAAATGAGCTTTCTTTCCATTCCCAAACCCAGTAGGGTAACTTGAAATTTGTAAGGGCAAAAGCCCTGTGATTTTACCTCCCACAGATAATAGGAGCTCTGTTTTATCTTCCTAAGTGGATTTTGCTGTGGATTTCCATCACCAGAATCACCTAAGTGTCTATAGCATCATAAATCATCATCTGTATCAGCTCGCCCACATACACTCACTGTGTAGTGTAAATGAGCTCCCTGACAACTTAATTTGGAAAAGAAATCTTCATTCCCTCTTCTTAATGCCCACGGCAGGACTCCCCGGGGTTAGAACGCTGCTTTGCACTGGAGCTATCCTAACAGAATGGAAGCCACTTATTAATGAGCCACTACCATCGCCTGCAACCTGACTAGCTATGGCTGACTTTTTTATTATTGTGCCATCGTATTTTTCAGGAGTGCTGATTTCTCCTTTTGAATTTGTTTCAGGTGGCCAAACAAAATAACACCAAACAAAAACCCTGCTTGAGTTGGAGAATGTTGGCAATATATTGGGCTGTGAAACTCCTGAGTGTTTTTGCTTAAGTCTGTTTGCTTGCTTTATTCATCTTAAAATGCTTCCATAAATCTCTTATGCTCTCAAAGTGCTGTCGGATATAAAGTATCTTAACATTTCCTTGACTTCATACTATAAATGAGCATTTATTGTGAGTCTGGGTGTTTTTTCTATGAAACTGACTTAAGATAAGAATAATATTTAAAATACAGCCAAATTAATGGGGAAAATTGGCAAATATTCTAAATCCTTCATCTCCAATGTTTTTTACAGTGTTTTGCATGGATCTTAAAGATTCCTATTAGCTTTAAAATTAACACTAAAATCAATATTTATCTTTGAATTGCTAATATATCTTTTATTTTTTTAATAATCAGGTAACCATTAAGTCTATTGCCGAATAAAGTAAATGAAAATGTGATACCTATTTTTTTTTCATATTCCCAAATACCATGTTGGGATGTCATGGCGTAGTTTCGTTCTGGAACTGTATGCTATCAGTGGAGAAAGCAATTACATCATTTGAGAAATTCGTTCTTTTGAGATCAGGGTGTAGATGTTTCCTTCTCATTCCATAACATTCACACATTGCTGCTTAGGGGCCTGATCGTGCGCTCACGGATGATGATCGAAAATAAAGACACACTTATTATGTGCCAAGAGTTTAACCCATTTTTGTTAAAAACATAGCCTGGAGGGTATCCAGGTAAAGTCATGGTAAACTCAGGGGTGGGCTGGTTGTGTGTAGGAGGAACCTTAGAAATTTGAATGCCAGTTTACTAAAGTGAATAACTTAATTTACATTTTCACACACAAAAAAGAGAATGTTATCTGGGTGTTGACATTGAATACTGAACACCCATTAATCTTCCAACTAAAAGGTTCCCGGTGACCTCTCCTCCCACGCTGAATATGGTTGGGTATTTGGCAGACATATGGCAGACTAGAGCTCATAAACAAACCTTGAAAGTATTAAAGTGGGATGGGACAGATATGGGGAATTTCCATTGTTTTAACATATGAGGGTTAAGATACAATAGCCATTTTTTTACAGTTTTATTTTGGTTTGCTTTGTGTGGTGAATTGCTTGAGGAGACAGAAGGCGTGCTAGAATTAGTCGATCCTTCGAAGACAGATCTAAAGCAAGATAAAAATAAGGCATGATGTGAAGTCCATTCTGAACAGAACTGGATGAAGGGCCAAACCCAGCATTTTGGCTTATTTGACGAGATATTAACTTAACGAATACAGACCTAACTTAAGACATGCAAAAAATAAATAAATAAATGCGACATCAAATTGCACTGATTGAAAACATGAATTCTGCATGTTTAATTATATAACCACAAACACATGTGTGTTTGGGGGTGTGCGGAAGTTGAATATAAATGAGTATTTAGAGTCAAAACTTACCCCTGTCAAAACGCCTTCCCTGTGCCTCTAGCTTCCCCAGCCCTGAAACCCCGCTCTCCTAAAAGGGAGAGGTGACAGAGCCACGTACCTTTGCTTGGGTACATGTCTCAATTCTTTGGTGTCTTTCATGTTTTATTTCTCGTATTCAATCTTAGAAATGTATTTCTCCAGAAGGTAGATACTACATCTGGTCTCCCTGACGGAGATTGAGAACTGTTGAGAGTAATGAAGCCATCTGCTGCTACAAACCCAACGGAAAGCTATGATAGGTGGATCATGGTCCAATCTACTCTTCATCCGTGGCATCCGAATTACCTTGGCACGAAGGAGTGACAAGGGGCTGGATTTTCAACAAGATTGTCACAGCTCCCCAATCATTTAGCAGGCAAAAGGCATGCATGCATCAGACTGTGATAATTAGGGAAGACAGATTCTCCCCTAAGGTCCATTACTTTGGATACTTAATTTTTCTTTTCTTTCTTTCTTTCTTTCTTTTTTTTTTTAATGTCTCAAATTGTACTGCACCAGTGGATACCACGCAATATGGTATCTTACCAATTTCTGAGTTTGTTCACTGGAAGAAATTATTTACTATAATAAACTTCCCTTTTTATCTCAGTGAAGACTTGAAATGAACATAAGTTTATTTTGTAGAAACATTTGTTTCAGGAAAAAGTCCCCAATAGATGGTGCTGCTGCTGTGATTTAAACCACTGAATAATTAGTATGCAAAAAAGCTCAAGAGAGAGAGGCCTCTGGGAATTCCCTGACATCAAGTTATAGAAAGACAAAAATGTGGCTTTAGTTTTGCTAAATGCAAATTGTCATCATTGTATAATATGAAAACTAGAAAGATATTTTTTGATGTTTTGAGGTCAAGAAATTACTTTTTATCTCCATTGTTCGTATTGCAAATATCTTGGAAACATAACCACAAACAAAATTGAGGGTTTCAAAGAAGTGAACTGAATGGCCTTCCAAGTTTCTACGCCCTTCCCCACAATTCTTCAAGGATCTATTAATTAAAGCGCTAATGTGGAGATTATAGTACAAATGAAAAATGGAGTCCCTTCATATTTATGGGGGAAGATTACAGATGCAGGAATCCTACTGGCAGAATGATGTCATCACAGCTGTTAATGATAAACCTTAATGCATCCACCCTTTGCTCATGCCGTGCACCGTGTGGAGTGCTTTATAGTTAGCTTTCCATGTAATCGTCATGATAGCCTACAAAGTAGGCACTATCATTACCACCATTTTACAGGTGATGGAGAATAAGGTTTAAAGCAATTTCATGATGTGGTCAAGTAGGTAAGTCACAGAGGTAGGAATCTGACCATGGGCCTTCTAACTTCAGGACCTAGTACCTATCCATGGCGTTACACCACATCTCAGAGTGAGCTAAAGTAGGAAAAGGATTTCTTGAATAAGATATCTATATATACGATGATGAATCAAAAGTGGTTACATCATAGTCATTTCAATAAAATTCTTTGTTTAGAAAAACAGGACACTTTAGCTTTGTACTTTGCAAACATAAATGCTGCTTGATTATAATCATAAGAGAAAAGTTACCACAGCTGCTGTAAATTTACTGACCCTGTGGTATCAGAAACAGGAAAGTTTGTTCTCTCGCTGTTTTCATGCAGAAAATGATAATGTCATCATTTCTTCCCTTTGGTTTTCTTGTCGAAAGTTTCTGCAAAGACAGGACTGAAAATGCACAAACATATTATTACAAAGAGCTCAATTTCCCAACAATATTGTATATTTTACAATGGTCACAGATCACTCTCTAGAGTTCTAGAGTAAAACGTGAGAAATCATGTGCACGAAGTAAATAAGCTCTGCATGAATTGAGCGTCTTGCCTTCAAGCTTCTTATGAAGGTTCCAGCCTGACCTCTGGAGAGAGAGAAATCGCTCAGAACCTAAAGTCAGGGAGTTTAAGCGATTAGATCTCTTGCCCTAAAAGCATAATTAGCTTTAAAATTAGTTTATAAAATTAAAATTAAAACTAATTACACAGAATTGAAGTAATTTTAGAAATTTTGTAAATGTAATTTGGTTGGTGAAGTATTTTTACTATATTCTAATCTGAGGAAAATATATTTTAGGAGGTAGGTAGTAATGAGGCAAAACAAAATATGTCACCAAATGTTCTTCTGAGATTTTATTTTTAGTATCTCCCATTTTATCTTTTATATAATTTTATATTATATGAATAGAAAATATTGATTTACATCAAGTACTTATTCACATATATTATGTATTTTATTGGTTTTGTTTTTAACATTTTATTTTATTATTATTTTTTAAATTAAATTTAATTTCTTTTCCAGTGTTCCAAAATTCATTGTTTATGCACCACACCCAGTGCTCCATGCAATACGTGCCCTCCTTAATACCCACCACCAGGCTCACCCATCCACCGACACCCCTGCCCTCCAAAACCCTCAGTTTGTTTCTCAGAGTCCACAGTCTCTCATGGTTTGTCTCCCCCTCTGATCTCCCAATGTCCTCCATGTTATTCCTTATGCTCCACAAGTAAGTGAAACCATATGATAATTGACTCTCTCTGCTTGACTTATTTCACTCAGCATCATCTCTTCCAGTCCCGTCCATGCTGACACAAAAGTTGGGTATTCATCCTTTCTGATGGAGGCATCATACTCCATTGTATATATGGACCATATCTTCTTTATCCATTCGTCCATTGAAGGGCATCTTGGCTTTTTCCAGTTTGGCGACTGTGGCCATTGCTGCTATGAACATTGGGGTACAGATGGCCCTTCTTTTCACTACATCTGTATCTTTGGGGTAAATACTCCATAGTGCAATTGCAGGGTCATAGGGAAGCTCTATTTATAATTTCTTAAGGAATCTCCACACTGTTTTTCAAAGTGGCTGCACCAACTTGCATTCCCACCAAATATTAGAAGCGACACATTCCAATTCAAAAAGGTAAGGCAAAATGTACCTTTTAACACCTTTGTATTTTTTTATAATAAGCCTCTTGGTTTTGGTGAATACTGAAGTGTGTATGTTAAGAGGTGGTTATCTACTGTGTAATAGTATTTGGGTTCTTTTCTGGGCTCTACCACCAGATAGAAAACCTCAAAAGACCCTCCATTACTTAATACAACAGAAAATAAGGTAGATTAGCTAGAAGCATAATAATTACATACAAGGATGTCTTACTTCCCCATGAGATAAGGAATTTATAAATTCCTGATATATATAAATAAAATTTCAAACAAACATAAAATATATGTAGATTTTGATAATGTGAGGTTTTAAAATCAAACATGTTGAGAATTTTCTATTGATAACTTGAGATGGTTTCATGCAGATTAAATATTACGAAGTTAGGCTTATTGGTCTGTAAGAGTTAATGTGACTTCATAACGGCAGCACGGAAAACCATGGAGCAGTGGTTTATTGATGGTGTTTTGGGGTCATAGAAGTTTATCCTGCCAATCCTGGTGGTAATCCCCTTAGTTAGAGAACAAGATAAGAGTTCCACTAACATGACACATCAGGTCGGGCTGTAGCCACAGCAGGTGAGGAACCACCCCATGCTGCTACATTCATGTTCTCTAGCGGGTGGTGACACTTTTCTTCCTGAATCTTTTGGGAAAGTGCATCCTCTTCAGAGTACTAGCTTTCACTCCAAGGACATACATTTTGGAATTAAAACAACTCCCGTTAGAAATGTATGGAAACAATACCAGGACCTATTGACAAGGATGATTGATAATATGTACATGTGAATAAAATGGATAGATAGATGATAGATAGATGATAGATAAATGATATATATCAAGCATGGTAATAAAACAAACAAAAGTAACCCCATATATTTAACTTTTTTTTAGGTTTTTGCTTTTGTGATACTTGCCTGACGTGCACATGCTATAAAAGGAAACGAAAATAACTCGAGATGGCGTCCAGTTTTGTTTACTATTATCACACTGAAAATATCTCCAACATCTTTTTGGTAACTTACAACCTTAGAGTTAAGTCTTAGATATCTGTTCCTAATATCTAAGTAAGAGAACCTGTTGAAACATTCATCATGAAGCCTGCATTTAAGTTTTTGTTATTCTTTGGCCTTCTTATTGTCATATGGCAGAGAGAAGCTAAATATACTTGAGTCTGTGAATAAACGTGCTCTTTTTGCCACATTGAAAAGTTACAGTACAAGGAAGCGTATACCTATAAAATTGTGACATGTACGTTCCTAAAATTTGGCAGTCTGCTACAGAATTCATAGCTGTTTATTCCCTGGTTTTCTCTGGAAGGAAGTAAAGGTACTAATAGTTAAATATTATAATCAATATGTGAACATAAAACTATGGGAAATAACAAGGGTGAAGGGAAACAACACTGTACACAAAATATGTACAGTATGAGGGATGTAGTTCTGGTATGGGGAAAGAGTACTTTTGCTCCAAAGTAAAAGGTGAAAATAAAGGACAAAAACTGAATGTGTAAGAAAGTTACAGGCAGTCTGGGAAAAAGGAGTCTTGAAAAAGGAATCTTATCTAGTGATAGCAAATCTGGATAAGAATAAGTGGTTTTATTTCTAAGGTTTTCTTTTTAACAGTTTTAGTATTAATAGTACATAAATGCAAAACCAGAATTTGGCTTTTTCTCTGTTAAAACAACAAAGGATTCTTTGATTATTGATCTCTCAATAAGAAATTACTAATTCTTAGAGTTTTGTTGTCATTTGTTACGTTTTTTAGTAATCCCCAAGGAAACCAAAATTCTTGTCTTATCCATGCTTTACGTTGATTTCATTATGTTCTTAATGACTTAAGAGACGTGAATCTTCTCACTTTTTAATGAGTTAAGTTTTTGACTTGTTTTGTTTTCTTACCATCATATCACTTTTCACACTTACTTTTGAATCAACTTGTTACTTTGGCTAAATAGGTAGCTATCTTTTTTTTTTCCTTAGGTCCAGGATCTTATTTGTTCAATTAATTTTATTTATGCAAATTTTGACTTTTTTTTTAATATTTTGCCTTCCCAAATCAAATTCTAAATGAAATCTTTATAATCTCAAACTGGCTCTGAGATTTCTCAGAGGCAAAAATCCCAAAAGGATTTGTCTTCTCATCTTTGCAAAAAGAGTAATTAAATTTATTTGATATGTTCAACTGCCTGATAATTCTTATCAAATAGGAAGAGATGCTTAAGCTTCCCTAGGTTACATATGTATGGGTAAGTGTAATTAATATAAATATTTCAGAATCTATATGAAGTTCTGAGAAAGTTGCCCATGCCTTTGCTGACCGTATGTCCTGGTATAATGTTATCAGTCATAATTCTGGTTGTTATTTAAAAATGTTATATGTCACGGAAATAACTAAATTCTTTGTCAAATGAATTCTCACCAGATCTTTAACCATAGTCTTAAGTTTAAGACTTTTGTCACCCACAGATAAGTTTTAGTTTATTCTGATTCTTTTCCGAAAGTCTTGCCATCAGCTGCAGACCCAGATGCTTTGTCTTCAATAAAAAGGAACTGTTTCAGAGACCTGTGGATAAAACTACGACAGATACTCTGGGGTATAGACTTCTTATGACTTTGTTTAAACATACTTCAGACCATACCACTGGACTGAGTAAGGAATTCCAGTGCTCCGATGAAGAAGCAGGAAATTTCATAAATGTGCTAACCCAAGATCAAGCCGAATAAGAATTAATCACATGGGACTGAATTAACTGATGAAGAGTGATTTTATATATATATATATATATATATATATATATGCTCTGTTTTCTGGATATAAGGAATCCCTTTTGCTTTTCTCTTAAGCTATCTATAACTCATAACAATTTAATAGATTATACTTTTGAAAGCGAAACATTTGAAATGTACCATTTATTTTTTCTCCTTGCTTGATGCCTCCAGAATTTGGAAACTTTTATGGGATGTTCTCATTTTCATGGCAATAGAATTATTTGCATAATTTCCATAGGGATCCATTCTCTTTATAACAGGACATAATTAGAAAAAAGTGGTCATATAACCACGGCTTTGACTGACCTGTCATATTTGAGAATGATGTGTATGAAATCAGCTATGACCAGAAAGCTTAATGGAACTAAGATTGACTTGAAGGAGCCCATCCTTACAAAGTCCTTTTGGAAAAACCATCCTGGTGTCTGGCTTCTGGGGTTCCTATCCTTACTGGTGAGGAGGGAAATTCACTTCCTGACAGGCCCAGGAATTGAGGATATCTTGGGGACCTCAAGAAGAGAGGAATTCAACTTAAATCTGTAGGTACTGCAGGTGAAGGTGATGTTGGGTTCTTGGCTTGGCTTTCTATCCACGAGAAGCTTCCAGAAAGTGGCAATCCTCCAGCAAACTTCCAGCAATGCAAATTTGAAAATCCTTATGGGTTATTTGTCATTCTTGTCACACTTATGCAAATCTAATGATACCAGACTTACACGTGTAAACATTGGTGCTCTTTGGCCAAAAACAGGGGAGAGGGCTGAGGGTGGAGGATGGACTCGGTGAGAGATCGGGGTCAGCTCCGGATGTGGGTGACAAGAAATATAAGGGCATGCATGACAGGATTAGGGAAATCAGGGATGCGATGTGATTTCTATCTTGGTAAAATCTATTTTTCTTAGTGAAAATCTTTTACACTTCAGATATTGTTAAGCTCTGATTTGAAACAGAGGCATCTATAATAGGTGACAAATCTGTTTATAGTGCGACTTTCAGGGAGCTGGGGAGGGGATGCTTTCTCTCTGCTTTCTTCCATAAGGCATTCCAAGTGAACAAATTTTACCTGTCAAGACTGGTCCACTTTAAATTATACGTATGGTTAGTGGGTTTTGTTTTTTTGCATCTAACTAAACAGGATTTTAGGTTCAAAACGTAAAACTGAATCTGCTACAATACCGACTTAATATTCCTTGTCAAATCGAATTTGGTGCTTGAACCACTGATTCATGGAGCTGATTGTGATTCCCAATCCTGGAACCAGGGAACTGTAAAATATCATGACCTAGATTTCCAGAAAACCCCTGCTAACATATCCAGGAGACATACGGAGGGCACCGTTCATTTACAGCATTCCAATGCTCTTTAGATCTTAATTGTAATAATCATGGCTGTGGGTTTCCTTCACGCTTGTTGGATTCTGAAACTTGCTTCAGACTCTACCTAAAAGACGTTAACATAAAAGCAAAGTGTTAACCCTCAACAGGTTTCTTTCGCTGGCATCTCTATTAGAACTCACACTCAGAGGCTAATCGGTATCACGAATGGAAATGAGGAGGGTTTATTAAAAGCTTGTCATGTACCAGGTGCCATTCAAAGTGTTTCCCGCATTTTATATCTTGTCACGAGCCAGGTTCTGTCATGTTCTCCAGTTTATTGCACGGAAGACTGAAGCAGAGGTTAGTCAGAGAGCACTGCTGGCCATCCCAGCCAAGGGCAGTCCAGACTCGCTGGCTCAGGATTCACACCATTATGGATCATGGCACCAGCCCGTGCTGGGAGCTGGCCTCAAGACAATTTCAGTAATGGCTGAGAGCTCCTTTCTCTAATTGATTATTGTGGCCAGATGCTTATCTTGCAGAAGTTTTCCTTTTTGCTCCATCAATCAATTATTCATTACATTTGTAAGTTAAATATATCTGAGGTTAACATTTATTTATGAATTTAATAATATTTTTGGCCAAGTATAAAATACCAAATTAAATAACAACACTGAAGTCCTTAATTTGATGGCTTAATATATTTGCCAGTCAGACTCAAAAAGTTTACTTATTTATGTATTAGGGTTGATTGCTGGGGTAAGGTGATGAAATAGTCACAATGCATGAAGCAAGCGGTTTGGGGGGATTTGGCTAAGCAGAGAGGTAACTACCACTCTGTACAGGGAGTGTTAGGACACTGAGAGGCATAGGGACCCAGAGCAGAGACAAGCTGGAGGGACAATTGTTCTTGCTGCAGGGGAGGTTTCATGGGAAGGTGATGTGCGAGCTCCTGTGAGGTTTGAGAGGAATGGGGAAGATTTAATCAGCACAGCCTCCCCAAGGAGGGGCGCTGGAGAAGACAGGAAGTTAGAGGAAAAAGCCCACGAGACATGAAGAGGAATTTGGAATTGAACTTAAAGGTGAAAGCTTTACTGTTTTAAGAATGAAAGTGTGATGATCAAATCTAAGTCACTCTCATGAGGCTGTGGCAACATGAATATAAAAACTTAGAGTTTGGAGAAACTGAATTATGCAATGTTGACATTTCACATTTACTGAGTCCCTTTGTCCCTTGTAAAAATGCACGCGGCCGTGTCATAGCTGAACATGGCTTACTCGTGCAGGTGTAAAAGGCATGCCCAATATCCACTCACTTGGTTCCAGCTGTCATAATTTCCCACCTGCAGCATATGTAGCTTTCAAAGAAAAAAACAGCAGTATCACAAAAAAAAAATGCAACTTCAGTCCGATTTCTAAGACAATTTGGAGGACCAAAGCATCAGCCATGTTTTTCCCAAACAAATACATGTGTTACATTTTTGGTGGTCATATTTTGGTTCCTGTTTGGTTTTTGTTGATCTTTAAAACCTTGGAGAATATTTAACTTTTTTCCATATTTTTATTAAAACATAATTTTATATAGTAAACACCATCCTCCTAAGTTACAGTTCTGAGGATCTAGATACAATTACGGAGTCTAAATTCTACCAGCCCCATAGTCAAGACACAGAACAGTGTCATCACGGCCATGGATTTCCATCTGTCTCTCACATGCAGGCTTTCCTTCCATGCCCAACATTTAGAACCCACTGATCTTTGCAGCTTTGTTGTTGTGCCTTTTCTAAACTATCATATAAATGGAATCTTACACGACGTGTGCTTTCCTGGGTCTGGCTTCTTCCACCTCATGTAATATATTTAAGATTTTATATTTTTATGTCTATCTGTATTCACTCCTTCTAATTGCTGAACAGTGCTCTATTTTTCAGCAATTACCGACAGAGCCACTGTAAACATTCGTGATCAGGTTTTGCTTAAATGAGGTTTTCCTTACGTTTGGGTAAATACCTGGGACTGTGATGGCTCATACTTTTGGTATTGTATTTAAGAAATGTTGCCTTCTCCTTTTGATTCTTCTAGGTTGTTTCTAGTTTATATTTTTCACTTAGGAGTAAAAGCTGTGCTCTAGACAGCTAGACCACGTGGGCTTTCAAGAGTTAGTTGTTAAAACCATAAACTTTTGTGAATTTCCTGATGATATTATTAACTGAAGAAAAGCCAGGTCAGTGTTAATTTTACCATGAAAATCAACAAATGCAAAAACTTAAAGCTTTCCCCCCTACACCCCACAAAGTTGGTTGTTACACAATTACAAAGAGTACCTTCTATGATCCATGTTAAATTAATTTTTGAACAAGGCGTAGAAAGAGATAGATGCTTATTTTGCTGCATACGAATATCTATAAATTCCTGCAGCATTTGTTGAAAAGATCATGTTTTCTCCATTGAATGTTTTTGGTATCGTGTTGAAAATCAGCTGACTATGTTCCTGTGACTCTCCTAGAATCATTTCTGTTTCATTCATCTGCATGTCTGAAATGTCTGGCTGACTACAGCTTTATACCAGGTGCAGAAATGGAGAAGTGTGAATCATTACAATTCTTTCTGTCTTCCTTTTCAAAATCCTTTGACTGTTATAAATCCTAGTTTTCCTTTCAATCCTAGCTTTAGCTTCATGGACCTTTAAACTCCATGCATATGCATGTTAAAGATTCGTATGTCATCCTGGATAATTACTCTTTTGTATGTAATGTCTGTCTTTGTCCCAGGCCCTGATCCTTGTTCAGAAGATCAGTTTCATATTAGGATAGCTACCCCAGCTCTATTTTGATCAGTGTTAGAAGATAGCATATAATTTTCTTTTCTCTTAGTTTTAACCCATTTATGCCTTTACGTAAAGTGTACTTTTTTTTTGTAGACAGTCTACAGTTGACACATTTCCCACTCCCTCCTTGAAAAACTTACTATTTTTCTCTTAATTAGTGATTTTAGAACATTGACATTAATGGCATTATTAATATAGTTGATATAGATCTATCATTTCCCATACTGTTTTATATATATTTTATGTTTGTTTCTTTTTTTCATCCATTTCTACTTTTGTTTTGGATTACTTTTATGATATCATTTTATCTTTACTTTTAGGATAATATTTATAGCTCTTTTAAAAATCACTTTTAGTAGGGCACGTGGGTAGCTCAGTGGGTTAAGCCTCTGCCTTTGGCTCAGGTCATGATCTTAGGGTTCTGGGATCGAGCCCCGCATCAGGCTTTCTGTTGAGCAGGGAGCCTGCTTTCCCCCGCCTCTCTCTGTCTGCCTCTCTGGCTTCTTGTGATATCTCTGTCAGATAAATAAATAAAATCTTTAAAAAAATTGGTTTTAGTGATGTCCCTATGATTTAAAGTATGCACCTTTATTAATCAAGCTACTTTCAAATAATTTACATGTAGTTTAAAGACCTTGCCACACTATACTTGAAATTCCTCCTTGCCATTTATTTATTTATTTATTTATTTATTTATTTGTGATTTGTGTCATATATTTTACTTGTACATACGTTACAAACATAAAATATGGTTGTCCTTTTTATTTTGGACAGTTAAATCATCTTTTAGAGTAATCTATAATAAGAAAGAATACATTTCAAATCCACTCTAACTTATTCAGTTTCTGGCACTCATTTGTTTGTGTAGATTCATGTTTTCATCTGGTTTTCTATTTCTTCTGCATTCAAATTTTTCTTTAAAAATCCCTTGTGGTGCAGGTCATTGGTAATAAATTCTCTTTTTATATCTTAGGCACAGAGACTTTATTTCTTCTTGATTTGGGAAGGATACTGTCACTGGCTTTAGAATTTGGGTTGTTGGGCTTTTATAATTTCCCAGCACTTCAAACTTGCTTACCTGGGCTTATTATGAGAAGTCTGTACTTGTTATCTGTGTTCCCTTATTTGCAATGTATTTTCATCTTCATTGACATGTAAAATTTTCCCTTGGCTTTTCTTTTTAGCAATATACCTTTGATAAATCCAGGTGTACATTTTATTTTTCTTGCTTGACGTTTCCTGGGCTATTTGAATCTGTACTTTTGTGTCTATTAATTTTGGAAAATACTTGGGTATTGTTTTTTCAAATACTTCTTTGTCCCCATCTCTCTCTCTCTCTCTCTTCTCTTCAGAGGGATCCAATTTCATATATTTTAGTCATATTTGGTGTTTTCCCACATATGCGTGCATGTGTATGTGTGTGCTCACTTTTTTCCTCTTATGTTTTAACTTTAGGTAATGTTTATCAATCTATTTTCAAATTCCTGATTCTTATCTTGGCTAAGCTGAACCAGAAGAGCCTATAGGAAACATTTTTTTCCTGTTTTATTTCTAGAAATTTCATTTGTTTTCTTTCTCATAGTTTCTGTCTCTCTGATGAAATTGCCCTTAGACTCTTTTGTGTTTTCCCTTGTCTCCATTAAAGTTTTTTACATATTAGCTATACATTTTAAAATTTCCTTTCTGGTAATTCTAAGATCTCTGTCATACCTGAGCCTGATTGTATTGATTATTTTGTCTATTGACATGGGTTTGTTTTTCTTTTCCTTGATTTTTATTTATTTATTTATTTATTTATTTATTTACTTTTATTCTTGCATCATAAAATTTGGTGAATTCTATCATCCTGTGTAGGATGATAGAAAGCCAGGTAAATATCTTTTAAGCCTGGAAATTGGCAGGTCTTTCTTCTGTTAGGGCTTTTTGGCAGAGTATTCAGTTAGCCTTATCGGGAGTTGAGCTACAGGTGAGGTTTCTTGTTGCCGTGGTTATTCTGAGAAGACTACATGCTTCAAATTCCTCCAGCACTAATTGTATTTAGAGTAAGGTATTTTGTCAGAAGATATGTTTCTCAATATTGACTTCACTTTCAGCGTTAGGTCTTCACTTTTTGCTGTGCTTTGGAAAGAGTCTCTCTCTATACTACTAACTTCATTGATAAAATGCTTTCACTTGTAACTTGGTACTCTTCAACTTGTTAAGAGGGAATTGGGGAGATCATGTCCTAATATTCTTTATTTTTTTTCTTTTTATAATAGAAAGCTTTTTTTTTTTTTTAAGATTTTATTTATTTGACAGAGAAAGATACAGAGAGAGAGGGAACAGAAGCAGGGAGAATGGGAGAGGGAGAAGCAGGCTTCCCACCGAGCAGGGAGCCCGATGTGGGGTTTGATTCCAGGACCCTGGGACCAGAAACCGAGCCAAAGGCAGACACTTAACAACTGAGCCACCCAGGCACCCCATGACCTGATGTTCTGATTGGGCTGCAGTTTGCAGCAGGCATTGTGTCCCCGAGTCCCGTGGGTGATATATGGGGACTCTCCTTATTGTCCCCTCCCATAGCACAAGAAATTTAGGTAATGTTATAATGTTTGGCTAAGTGCCAGAATGTGTAGGAATTGAAAGAAAATTCTAATATGTTCTGCTGAATAGTTTATGAATGATTTTACTAAGAAAAGGAAATCTGGAGATTTTTTGAAAAGAAAAATGAAAATATGTCAAACATTTTGGAGGAAAGGAAGAGAAATTTGTTCTGGAGATACTGCCTAGCTGGAAAGCAAATAAACTATTTACTATTTATATTATTACCATTGTAATAAGATAAAAGTAACCAGATGTGAGAGCCTTTCTGTTCATAAGTTTGGTCAAAGACAAGGTGATTAAATTCTAAAATACTCAATGTTAGTGATTTTTTGACTCAGACTTACATTAATACCATTTTTTCTTTATCCTTATCTTATCATCATGGGAAAGTCCTCAAACTCAAGATATGGCACTGGGGACTGTCATTCTCATTGTTTTTTCATTGTTGTGAGATAGTGGCTTGTTACATAAATGAGCTGAAGATGGCCCTCTGTATATCGGTTTCCAGGCTTTTTTGGTAACTTCACAGGAGGCTGACACCCATTAGCTCAAAAGCCCACAGGGTCCAAATACAAAATTTTACACATTCTATCATTTTCATACTAGTCCAAGAAAGCAGATATTTTGCCATTTCCTTGCTTGTCTGCTCCACACAGCCTGTGAAAATACACTCAGCATCTAGTGGCCATGGTTAGAATAATCTTGTGAATTTAAGACACAAGCAGTGGTCCTTCAGAGTATGTGAGGAGAGACTCCCCACCACACTGCTGAGTGACACCAGCTGGACTCAAACCTGGTCTTTGATTTTCTCCCCCCACAAGTTCCCTTGCCCCTTCTACGCTGGATGGAGGCCTCCTTGCCATAAGCCCCTGCCCAGTCCCATCCTGTGAGGGACCACCTTTCTCATGCAACCCTGTTCAAGTACCACCTAACAAAATGGGTGTTACTGCCTCTCACCATCTTATCTTCTCCCTTGATTAGCACCCAGAGCCCTCAACGACACTCACACCGTGATTGCATTCCTAGCTGAAGGGATCATCTCAGCCTGCTATTGTTGGGTTTTGCTTGGCTGCTAATAAGAATCCCAGCTAGGACTGATTGTCAGGAGTTATTTTTTCTTCTTAAACTTAATGAGGGGGCACCTAGGTGGCTCAGTTGGTTACGCATCAGACACTTGGTTGTGGCTCAGATCTCACAGTTGTGGGATGGAGCCCTGTGGGGCATTGCACTCAGTAGAGTCTGCTTCAGTTTCTCTCTCTCCTCTCCCTCTGCCCCTCCCTGCTCATGCTGTCTCTCTCTCAAATAAATAAATAAAATCTTAAAATCAAAACAAAACAAAACAAAAAAAAAACCTTAATAAGAAAACTTTCTTGGAGTAACTGGTAGACAAGGACCAACAAACTTTTCATCTTAAACACCTCTGCAAGACCACCTGATGAAAATAAGATCCCCCCCCGCCTTTTTTAAACTCATGTAGTGAAGAAGGAAACTGGTAATGTCAATGTGCAACTGTCTGCAGGAAACGTTTGGCCACCATGGCAGAGACATGGTGTACTGCCCAGTCTTCAGTGTTTCCTACTCCAGCATTCTGTCCTCCATCAGAACAACCCACAGTTTTTCCTAGAAGAGCTTAAGCTGTTTATCTACTAGTCACCTCTGTGGATAAAAAGAGAGTGTAAAAAGCATTTCAATCAGCTCCAAAGGCATTTACTAATATTTCCATATCAAATTCTATATTTGGGAGTTGCAATCTGTTTTTGAATGGATGGTTAGCCATTTTGTTAAAAAAACAAATTCCTTGCAAACACTTACCCTGTTGATAATCTCAATTAACAGGGAGCACAAGGAACCTTTGCATTTTAAACATCCATTTCTGTATCAGTTAAATGAGATCAGGAGTCAGAAGGACAGTCTACAATATAATAAAGAAAAAGATGTATGCGGAATGGCAAGCATGCTGGTTTGTAGCCATCATGAGGTCAGGAGAACAAACATATGGTGTCTATATTCGTTGGGTGCTTTTCATTGAGCTTGTTTTCAGTACCTGAGCACCCAGGTTATTTTCTACACCCTACTCAGCAACTGAAGATAATTTTAGCATGTGATAATTCTAAAATACTTTCTTATCTTCCTAATATTACTATAGAAGAAAACTGCCCTGATTTTCTTAAATGCATTTAACACTTAGGTAGGTAAGCCTTAGTATCATGAGGTGTTAATGATTCACCTAATTAGATGATAGATCATCAGGGCCCTGAGCTATGTTTTTTCATAAAGAAACCTTCCTTTTTCTGCACTTGACTTTACTTTTCTCCAGATTTGCAAAAGGCATGAGCCAACAATACACTAACAACAAAAGCTGCAATTTATTATGTGCTAATGATATGCTAGACACTGTGCCAGTTCTTCTAAATACATTAACTCTAGTGATGGAAAACCGCATCAGAGACTACAGTACGCTTCTGTGTATTAAGAGTTTGAAATTAATAAAAGACATATTGTATGAAACAAACGATACCAAAGTATGAATCTTGCAAATTGTTTTTCCCAATGACCTCTTCCGTTTTTAAATTAAATATTTTTTTTCCCCAATGACCTCTCAACTTGCCTTAACTATGTGGGAACTCAAGAAACATATGAGAACTTTGAACACATAAACCTCCTCAGCTACCTGTAGAAGACGATATATTTAAATTATCATTGCATGATCCCAAACTCTATTGTCATTAATGGAGAAAGTACAAGGAAACATATTCTATTTACTCTGTATACCATACGTAGCTATTTTTGTTCTTAAAAACCATGGTTCTGCCATGAATTAGTAAAGAAAAAGGGGGTAGTTACTTCACTTGGTAATTTACTTTGTGTGGGATTTGACATTAGTATGATTTTAAAATATGTTTTCTAGCTCAAAAAATGTCTGAACTGGGGTGCCTGCGCGGCTCAGTGGGTTAGGGTCTCTCTCTGCCTATGGCTCAGGTCATGATCCCAGGGTCCTGGGATTGAGCCCCACATCGGGTTCTCTGCTCAGTGGGGAGCCTGCTTCCCCCTTTCTCTCTCTGCCTACCTCTCTGCCTACTTGTGATCTCTGTCAAATAAATAAATAAAATCTTTTAAAAAAAGTGTCTGAACTGACCACTTTCTCTGTTTCAAAGTCGAATGTTTCTTTTGTTTAATTGTTTGATTTTGACTTTATATATAAAGCACTTTAAATAAACACCTATCATTCTTCAATTTCTTCTAATATAATTAGATCCATTAAGTAGAATTATTTAATATTGAGAGATACTATGGGAAAATAAAACTTCCCTGACTTTCTCAGGGCTCTTGTAGAATACCCAGCCTTGTAAGCTCTTCAAATACCAGAAGAGTTACATCTGTAGACATTTGTATAGCTAATTTGTCTGATCCCAAAAGGAAAAGATAATAAAGCTTGTCTTTTGTCTTGGAGAGGGTCAAATAGTTATCGCCTGGACCAAGTACCAGGAGGCTGGAGACCAGAGCATTTTCTTTCTTTATATTTATGGTTAGAGATGAAGCCCTAGAACTTGGAGACCTCTGTTGGTCTCCAAGAAATGAAGGCCAAGAACACCGTGGTGTTCTAAAGTGGAGAATATTTCAGTTGGTACAGGTCAAAAGGTCTCCTGAAACAAATTCCAGACACCTTACTCCCTAAAGGGAAAATTGGCCATAAGGATTTGTGATAGAGCCATGCATTCAAGATGCTGCTGCCTTGGAACTCTGCAGACTTGGGGTTGGGACCCCAGGGTTCCATGCCTTGAACTCCATGTCAACGTCTGGCAGTTTGATGGGGACTGTGGGTTTGCTTTTAGCTTTCTGGAATGGGATAGATTTGCTTCCTGGGCTTGCTGACAGTTTACTCCTGGGTTCTGGCCTTGGGTAGTCCCACATCTGCATAGCCTCTGGGAAAGAGTCTTGTCCCCATCACTGGGCTGGCCCTCTGGGGCAATGCACCATCCCACTGTGACTTTGAGCAGGGCATCCATGAGGATTCTGGTTTCTGGATAGGTGGCTGAGCCAGACTCTTTAAAGATGAGACTGGGGGGTTCCTGGGTGGCTCAGTGGGCTAGGTGACTTGCTCTTGATTTTGGCTCAGGTCATGATCTCAGAGTCCTGGGATTGAGACCTGCATCAGTCTCCATGCTCAATAAGGAGTCTGCTTGAGATCTTCTTCCCTCTCTCTCTCTGCCCCTCCACCAGCTCCTGCTCATGTATGCACGTGCACGCACGCGCACGCGCACACACACACACACACACACACACACATACACCCACATGCTATCTCTCTCTTAAAAAAAAAAAAAAGAAAAGAAAAGAAAAATGAAGATGGGTCTGGGACAAGGGGTCTCTAGCACTGGGTCAGCCAGGCATTTCTTATCCCAATGCCCCCTTGCTGGTCCATAGGAAAGAAAAAAGAAAATGGGATGAAGCCCTAGAACTTGGAGATAGAACTATCTTGCCTTGATAGCTCTTGGAGAGATTTTATTTACATACCAAAGGCCTAGGGTTAGATTTCAGAAGCATTACGTTTCCAAGGATGCCCTTTCAGAGAGGAGAAGGACAGCAGTCTCCAAACACTTTAAAAGCAGGGACAGATAATTTCTCCTTGTCCCTTAGCAGTGGGCACCCGGCTCCTACAGGGGACAGTTGACCTGGCTCTCACAGTCACCCCAGCGACAAGGCAAATGGGTGAGACTCTTATTAATAAAACTGCTTCTGACCCAGAACACCTCATGCATGAACTCAAGATAAAGTTAATAAAGACAAATATCAAAAACCCCCATACCTATCTATTTTATACATGATTGTATTGGATAACATGTACTAAAGTAAGAATTTAAAAACTTTTCTGTGTAAGATAGTATTTTCTCATCTCTCCCTAAATGTTGACTATGTCCCAATTAGTAGGTTTTTGACATTAGCCTCTTCTGAAAGTAATATGGTTCATGTTTCTAAATAGTATATTCTGATAAAAAATTAAATTCAATAACTGTATTCTTTTAATTGTTTTATTTCATATCTGAGTATGCATAGCATCAATTTTAATAAGACATGCGACTCAATTATAAATCAAGGCATCAATTTTTTACTTAAAACAATACATTGTAAATCGAGTAGTGATGTTTATCCTGAGGCACTACACAAAATAGGAAAGGCCTTTACCAAAAATATTATCCAATTTAGTGTTATTCTTATAGTATGTGTATTTTAATGGAAAATCGCTTAAAATTTTCTACTACATATTATATAAATGTAGAGTTTGTTGATTAGAATAATTTTTTAATCAAAAGACTGTGACCATGCTATTTCATTGTATTTAAATATTAAAGTGTAAATCACTAATTTACTATGCTTTCCACTTTAAGCCACTAATTTTGTTATTAGTTTAACAAAGTCCTTTTGCCACCAGAGACAGAATTAAACTGCAGTTAGCTATAATTTCCTTTTTTACATTCAGAGATTCAGCGAAGTCGCACTTGTGAAAGCTCTGTCGCACTTAGGATAAGCCACACTAAATGTTAGACACCAATTAGCTAACTATACCTAACTTCGCATGTGTATTACATCATAAAAGGTGACGCATAAGATGGACCTTCAGAAAACAGGAACTAGCCGATTACCAGAGTCTCAGGATGTTCCAGAAATATGCGGATGCTCTTCTTTTTTTTTTTTTTATTTTTATTTTTTACTGTGTTTGAGAAAGGAGTGTGAAGTAATGGGAAGGAAATGCATCACGAATTACTCTAGACGGCAGGTTCCTGGAAGAAGATTATACACTATTAGGCTAAAGTTTCCTCCGTTCATCTCAGCATTTTTGCTAATGCATGGCTTAGAATTTCGGCTGGTCGCTGCGCAGTCAGCGTAGCCCAGGGTGAGCGCAGGGTACCCCGGAATGACGGCGAAATGTTCCCGGTCCGGGGCTCTAGGCCAGCAAACGTGTGAGGGAGTGCCGCGAGCTTCATCAAACCTAAAACGTGTGGAGCTCGGCTGCTGCTGCAGGGGCCAGACTGGTAAAAGAAAGGAGAGTTAGGTGAACCTCCAGCCAGGACGTGTTGAAGCTGAGAAGCAGGGTCAGTACGTGCAGCTGGGTTCTCGAGAGAGGTCAGGAAGACCTGGAGAAACTTTTTACCAAAACTTTATAAACAAAGTATTCTTTTTTTCCCCAGTAAAAACACAGCTACACCAGGGGAGGGAAAAAAAAAATATAGAAAAGAAGAGCAGCACTAAGCCTGGAAATAGTAACATTGAAATATTATAATGGTCTTGTTTTGCAATCCTATTTGATTTTTCCCCCTTGGGGTAGGGCAGTGAGCTTTTCCAGTGGAGCTTAGTGCTGAGAAGACCTTCAATAAAAGAGGGCCTGGCAAAAACAACAACAACAACAACAACAAACCCCCAAATTAAAAACAAACAAACAAACAAAAACTACAAGGCAAACCACTGTCTTGCAGATAAGGGACAGGCTGGAGACAAAACCATCTCTGTTCATTTGCTATTTATCGACCCTTCCCCTTCCCAAACAATGCGCGTTAGGAGTTTCCCACCTGCTCACAGGGTAGATGTGCCCCGGTGCAGGGATAGTGGGAGAGGGGCTGAAGTAGCCTTTTTAATTTATCTTTCCCTTATTCTTATATGATCCGCTAATATGTACTAGCAAGGGGGCTCCTGAAAGTGATTTTGGCCATCTGAAGAAATTTGAAGAGAAGACAAGGGATGTCTAAAGTCCGACATCACAGTAAATAAATAAATAAATAAATAAATAAATAAATAAATAAATAAAAGAGAAAACAGAGCAGGG
Source organism: Lontra canadensis (assembly GCF_010015895.1). NCBI lineage: Eukaryota > Metazoa > Chordata > Mammalia > Carnivora > Mustelidae > Lontra > Lontra canadensis. The sequence goes on from NW_022631038.1 coordinate 5,811,936, forward strand.
AACTCTATTTTCTTTTCCTTTTTCTATTTTCTTCCCCCGGTATGACTTCTTTTCACTTGTATCCTAGCCATGTTTTCTGCCCCAGTGGTTTCTAAACACACATGCGCGCATATATCACCTAGGAAATTTGATCGTAAGTTCTTTCGTATATCACTTATGTAGTATAGATGTTAAAAACAAGATATGTCGCCCGAGATGGCTGTAACCTGTGAACATTTTGAACCAAATAACTGAGTCATTGTGGAATTTTTGGACTTCATTTATAGGCTTCCTCTTAGAAGAAAGGGCATGAGATGAGCCTTTCAGAAAGTTTAGAGAAGAGGAACTGTATAGCCAGAAATGGCTAAGGTAAAAGATACATTCTTTAATTCCAAAGGAACTGGGAAAATTGTGGTTACTATCTTTATGACAGTGACATACTGTGCAGGGAAAGGAAAGTGAGCTACATCGTAAGGTGGCATGATTTAGACCACAAGGAAAGATTGTGAAATGAATTAGAAAAAAAATCAAATCTTTCCTTTTAAGTAGATTATGCTCAGATTTGAGGAGGTCTTTATTTCTTCTCCTGGTCTTCTCCTCAGCCAGTAGCAATTTTGAAAACTTTCATTCAGTAGTAGCTAGTACTCTGTTTTAGGTAATAACTCACTCCTGAAGGATTGGTTTTGCTTTGCTTTTATCTCTATTCTTGACGATTGGATAAGTGACTCGAACGGACTTTATGTAACAGTATTGCTGTAGTGATAAACACGCTTAGAATATATATATACATATATATATATATACATACATGTATATATATGTATAGAACAAGTTTGTCTTTCCATATGACAAGAGATTTGAAACTTTCATAAAACCTAATTTAGGACATGATATCATCATCGACAAAAAGAAATGAATCTAACATAAGTCTTTTTCAAGAAAAATGAGTAATACGTTGAAGGTGAAGGTTTCTCATTCAAAAGCTGAGAGAGAAAGACATTTGATAAGAGAGAGATTTGATAAAGACAACCAAGAAACTGCAATGATCACCTTCCCTTAAATTACATCTTTAATAAAAATTTATGTAAAAATGTACCAGTTGTCAGCTAATACTAAATGTATATCCAGTACCACCAAAACACTAAAATATTTCGTGGAGTATCTCCATACTGAACCTAAAAATGGTGACTATTGAAATGCTGACTTTTGCTGATGTCACACAGCTATCGAATTAGGTCCGCTCACCCCGTAATACAGATTGTCCATTCTTTCTTTTCTTAGAGAAAAAAGAGCTGCACTGCTATAGACACTGGAAATCTAGATGAATTGTTGTGATCTATCTCTCAAGGAAGGTGGAGGGCAATAAGCCCTAATTTTAGCTCTATCTTTAGCTGCCGGCTACACAAATTCATGGGTTACATGTGAAAGTGTTCAATCTTTCTTCCTGTCAGACTTGCTTTCTCTGATTTTATTTATTTGTTTGTTTGTTTATTTATTTATCTATGTATCTATTTATTCATTTTTCTGCTTTAGAGGAAAACAAGTTCTTGGTAGAATTGGCAGTGATGTTCAGGAACGTGAGGACATAGTGTAGGATCTGCCGAACAGGCACTCCCCCCTTGTGGGCTCATATTCTGCAGTTGGGTTATTGCTGTCTCATCACGAAGCTTCATTTGAAAATGAAGAGCATGAAACAATATTCATAAGGAGTAGTGATTAAATAGAGGGGGAGAGAATCAATAATTTGTAACAAATATGGCTTCATGAGCTGAAACATCATACAAATAGGAGTTGTTACATTGTGGACACATGAAGGGAAAACTTTATTGTTCTTCAGCGGGTCTTGCAGATTCCCCACTTTCTCCTCCTCTGTCCCCGCCCACTGCCATCTTGCTCATGGACTATGTGGTCACCAACATTGCTCTACTTGAACTCATTCTTGAAACCCTAAAACGTGCCTTCTAATTCCAATCGCCAGCCCTTTGCACACTTCCCATTTCCTCTGCCCTTTGTTCTCATGATCCGTTTCTCGGTGAAGATGTATCTTCCTAGCTCATCTGCATTTTCTAGCTTTTTTTTTTTTTAAGATTTTCTTTATTTATTTAACAGACAGAGATCACAAGTAGGCAGAGAGGCAGGTGGAGAGAGGAGGAAGCAGGCTCCCTGCCGAGCAGAGAGCCTGATGCGGGGCTCCATCCCAAGACCCTGAGATCATGACCTGAGCCAAAGGCAGAGGCTTTAACCCACTAAGCCACCCAGGCACCCCTGCATTTTCTAGCTTCTTTTGTCTCCCCTGGTATCTTGCCTTTCCTTCTTGTGTGGACTCTTTCACGCTTCCCCTTTCAATTCCTGTCTTTTCAGCGATCAGCCCTGGGTAAGCTGTGTTCCCTTGTCCATTATTGAGTGTAGCAACCAGCCCTGAAGGGGCACCACAGTCTGTAGAAGGGAAATACGTAGAGACAGGCTGACTGTCTTCAGAGGAATGAGTAGGAATCATACTATACACACATTTCCTCCATCAGCAGAACAGTCTGTGAGAAGTTTAAGTACCTTGAATAAATTTACAGTCAATAACCAATGAGTCCAGAATTCAACAGCAGTGTTCTTAATGAGTTCCAGTGTTCTGTGACCATATATTGCTGTGGTGGTGGGATCATGAAGGGTTCACGTGAACTAAGCTCTGACAAGCCTCAGCTGGACTGTTGTACAGTCTGTATGGAACTTTTCCATCATCGCTGTTCCAAACCTCAAAATCCTCAAATGCATGATCCTAGTCGACTCTCACCCCATAGTTGACTTAATTTCTGTACTTTTCTTAGCCCAAGAAAATTCAAGCGACTTAATTAGCCATCTTCTAATGGAAAATTTCTCTGCATGTTTATTTTTCCCAGTTTTTGCCCCAACCCTCTTCTCCACGTGTTTCTAAGAGTTCCACTTTAATTTCTTTTGGCGGAAACTAGCCCTTTATTTATTAATTCATTATTCTTTTTCTCAGTTCTTGACTCAGATTTATACATTCTGCCTACCATTATGTCCCTCATCCTTAAAAATAACCACTCAAACTTCATATCATTATAGTCCGTTTCTTCCCTCTGACGCTGACTTCTCAAAGGATGAACTCAATACCTTCTCTGCCAGATGCCCACTGTTCTATTTTTCCTGTATCGGTAAGTAGCACTGCATTCCCTATGTGCAGCTCCTTTATAAGGGGGAGAACATTAATTCATTTCTGCATTACTTGGAGAGGAGGATTGAACTTTGTGCCAAAGAAAGGCAAATGATGAATAAAATTTCAAGTAAGTTTTTAATTTTGAGTTGACTTAATCATTGTGACATTAAATTTCAAAACATATTTTGGAATACTTGCACAAAATATTTCGAAGATGATGTAATACTGACATATTTTCTAACTGAATATATTTAGATTTACAGTAATATTTTCCACATACGTAGGGCACCTTGGTGTTTCTCAGTGCTCTGATACAGGTTCCAAAGTCGTGAATAATTATTTCCTACACCTCTCATCATTATTTTACTTAACACACGCACACAAACACAGACATACGATGCGCATAGGCACACATATGCACACAAGCTGGAGTGAATGTCAGAATTCTTTAGATAAACTTACCACTGGTTTAATCTGGATATATCTCTTAATACAAATGAAGCATGCATTATTATTCTAGGAATTGAGATAAACTGGATAGCTATGAATATATTCTGCAGGATATCTCACTTTCCTGGTATAATAAACCCTGTGTCTCCAGAAATAGTCCTAATGGTTAATGATTCACAGCATCCGTAACTCGGAAAGTCTGTGTACCATAGAGGTCAAGAGCACAGACCCTTGAGTTGAGATCCCAGCTTTGCCACCACATAGCTCTGTGACTAGGTAAATTTTATAATCTATTTGTGGGGTAGATAGTGATAGTACCTACCTCCTAAGTCTGTTGCGAGAACAGTGTAGAGCATTTAGTGCCCATCAACAGTAAGTGCCAGGCGAGCATTTTCCCTTGTTATTTAGAAAAAGCTACACTGAATCAATATCGATGTTACTCATTCATTTGTTAGTCCATGGCTTTGATTAGAAAAGGTGTATTTATAGAGTGATATTTCCTGATTAAAATAAGGGAAACTTACTCTTTTCAGGGAGCCATTTAAAAAAAAAAGATTTATTTATCCATTTTAAAGAGAGCAAGACAGAGAGAGAGAGAAAAGGAACGAGCAAGCAGGGGAAGGACAGAGGGAGAGGGAGAGAGAATCCTCAAGCCGACTCGCTACTGAGTGCAGAGCCCAATGTAGGGCTCGATCCAAGGACCCTGAGATCATGACCTGAGTCGAAATCAAGAGTTGGAAACTCAATCAACTGAACTACCCAGGTGCCCCCAGAAACCAAAAATTCATGAGTGCATATATATTCAAGATTTTATTTATTTATTTAAGAGAATGAGAGCACAAGCAGGAAGAATCAGAAGGACTGAGGGAGAGGGAGAAATAGACTCTTAGCTGATTAGGGAGCCCAACATTAGTCTCAATCCCAGGTCCCTGGGATCATGACCTGAGCCGAAGGCAGATGCTTAACTGACTGAGCCACCCAGGCACCCCATGACTGTATATTTTAAAGAACCAAAAATATAAACCAAAAAATATGGATCTCAAACTTTTAAAAAATAGTTTATCTTCTGATACAAATCATACATTTTTATAGAAAACTCACATTAAATGATATCATGGTAAATATTGATGTAGTTTTTTGTATATGTTGTGTACTAACATAATAGAGACTCAGCTCTTCTCATTTATTTTTTTCTTGATTTTTAGATCAATTTCTACAAATAAAGTTGCCTGTTGTGATTTTGTCCAAAAAATTAATAAATACAAGATGTGTGACCTATCATGGATACACACAGCTTTGTGAAAATTTTAGTAAATGTCTCTTCCAGTGTTTTCCATAATGATAAAATAATCTGATGAACATAATCATCATGAATCACTGATTCATTTACTACATTACTGATTTTTAGATGCTTCTATGTTCAATTTATGTTGCTATGCTGCTTGAAGACAATTAGCTCGTGTTTCCTCACAGCAGTCCAGCTAGCTTGGTATTATTATCTTTATTTTATAAGTAAAGAAATTAAAGATCGGGAAGCTTCGATAACTTGCCCAAGTTCACCCATTCAATATTTGGCAGAACTGGGATTCTGTCCAAGAACTGACTGACTCCAAACTCCTTGTATTTTCAAATAAAAAAATATTTTTACAAAGCTAAAATTGTAGATTTCTTCCAAATGTGTAAATCATGACAAACCTACATTTTATAAAGGGATTATTGGAGGTAGTCTGTAACATTAAGATATGTGCCACATTCTCCTGTTCTTGTTCATTTTAGTAATGTAGGGGAATGTGTTTTACTAAATGAAATACTCCAGAAATTGTACACTTTGCCATGCAGTTGCCAAGAATCCTAAGAAAAAGCTGATACTGTTTTAAAGTTCATGATACATGCAGTGTTTAAGATAATTTATTTTTTCTTATGGGAGAGTACTAATATGATTATAGATGGCTAGCAAAAAATTTGGAGAAAACAATCCTGTCTATTCTCAAGTTTATCACCACCTCTATGTACTTACATATATAAAATTCCATGTTTCAGTGTGCATGTAGGTTTTTGTAGCTGTTTTGCTGTTTTGTTCTAGCTCAGAGCTGAAGAATTTTCTATCCTTAAAGTCTGTTATTTTCCGATAGATACTTCTAAATGCGATGTGTGTTGCAAATTGTCATTGGAGAGATCCCTTTGAGTAGTTTTCATATCTTCATAATAACCCAACATGGAGCATTTGGTCACTCTAAGTAAAAAAACGGAGGTGAGAGTGTGGCTAATATGACTGTTCTGGAAATAAGTTGTGAATCAAGGAGATTTGAAGAAGAGAATGTATGTAGTGTTGATTGACAGACCGTTTCTTAAGTTATTAGAATGGCATTATATTTGGGGAAGAGAATTTCATAAACCCAAAGCAGAGTGTTGATGTTTATAAATTCTTTTTTTTGGATTTCTTATGAAATCGTATGAATCCGGAATCCTGCTTCCATGACGACCATTTTTATACATATTAGATTACTTTATATTGTAATTTACAACCCAAATGTGCACAACTCAACAGCAGTAGCAGAGTTGGAATCTAGCAGGTTTGTAGCTTTGCTTGGCCCTCAGCACAATAAAATCCCAGCTTTAAGTACCATTGGGGTTTATAGAATGAAAACATCTGCATTATTATATTAAAATGTTCCTTCGTGTAATAAATATAACTGACAGTAGTGCATGACTTTCTTTATGAAAAATATGTTGATGGCAATATAGTCTTAAATACTGAAGAAACTGCCGATTAAAATTTTATGTGCCTAGTTACCATCTAAATGCTCCACAGATGTCCTTATTAACAGTTTACTGCAGGATATTCCTAATAAAAGTCTTAGTTAAGATTATTTTAAAAATACCCATGAAAACACTGTATTAACCTACTATTTATTTTAATAGTGTTTCCTGTTTATTATTCTAATATGTTCTTTGGAGTTTTGTGGGTGTTTGGATGGATACAACTTTACATAAGTTTTCCGTGATAATGTCCTAGAAATTTGAGTGTCTCCTAAATAGTGTCTGACGGTTTTCCCTGAATCTGTGTGAGTGTTTGGAGGAGGCACAGACATACACCGCCTTCAGACTCTCAGCTTTATACCCTAATCTTGGGATGATTAGCCCTTGGGGTCTGCTGGGGTCTGAGGATTTTCCTCGTGGAGGAGACAGTTTGGCTAACACTGGGCAAATCCCAGCAAACCAGGTTTTTATCTCCTTGCTGCGGCCAGAAGAATTGTTTCCAACTAATATTCTGCTCATCTAGATCTTCTCAAATCAATCCTATACACAATCAACTTTCCAAAACTGTTGAGGACAAGGCAGAATGTCTACCCATTTACTTTTCGCAAGAAAAATGAAAATTACACAGAGTTACAAATTGATTACCAGCGTATATCATTTTAACTTCCGTCAGCAGTGACTACATGAAATGCCAGGAGGGGCAGAGGGAGAAGGAAAGAGAATCTCAAACCGACCCTGAGTTGAGCACAAATGGGAAGTTCAATCTTCTGACCCTGAGATCATGACCTGAGCAAAATCAAGAGCCAGATGCTTAACTGACTGTGCCACCCAGGTGCCCCAGATTGCATTTTTTTTTAAAACAAAAACACTCCAGACATTGCTACCCACACATCTTTGATTTTGTATGACTGAGAGTTGTAGTATCTATCTTGAGGTCACTAAGATAAATATTTGTGTTTTGGATGATGATGATGTGATAATCACGATCAATTATAATCATATCTCAAACAGTGCCTAGAAAGAGACATGTCAGAATTTGTGTAGTTAGAATTAATATGTATTTTCCAACCTTAATTTATTCTTTCTCAATCTAGAGTCATTTTATTTTTTGTAAAAGAATCTGTTGTCCTTTGGATTTTAAACATAGTAATAAATTTCTCAGTTACTCTGCAAGATGCAGCACAGGGAGTGTCTCCTCTTTGAGACTTTGCAAGGTAGATTTCTCCTTTCTGTGGCTTTTGCATATTTCAGACTATTTACACACTGAGTTACAATCATTGATGAATTACTAGCTGTTTGGCTTCTTGAGAAGAGGGAATTGATAATTAAAGATAAATCCTTATAAGTACTACTTTTATATTTAAATTTTATTGAGAAAAATAAATGCATTTGCAATTAGTATCTTGAATGTTTTCCTATGATTAAAATATACAAGACAAATCTATGTGCCTCTTATCTAAAAGAAAGGAAACAAAATGTACCCAACTGTATCCATATTAATCATTTACCAGACATCAAAAATCACTGACATATAAAACAGAACTCAAGAGTAAAGACTTTTTCTTAAATTAGGTAATAAAAAGACTACAATTATGCAATTCAAGCAGAGAGTAAAGAGTTTTTGATCAATTTTTATCCCTCATAAAAGAATAAAATTAACTTTCTAAACCATCCTTTTCTGTGTTTTTAATGATGATTTCACACAGAAAGACCAAAGGCAATGGCCAGAAATGCACCAAACCATGGTCAAGAATTATGGGTCTGCATCCATATCTCATTACACAGCCTATTCTATTAACTCGAGAAACCAGGAGGCAACCTCAGCACACAGGTTTTCACTTGAGTTGGGTAGCCACTTCTCAAGGCCATTTATCTTGTTACTACAACAATGAGTCTACCCTGATCTTGCTTGGTGTCATCCAATAACATGCCTTGTTGTCTTCCTGACACCTGGAGCTGAGCACATAGTTTTTCCTGGCACCATGGGTTTTATAAAAGGAGTTGTTAAGTCCAGGAGAACACTTGCTTAATACAAATAATTTTTTTTTTAACAGATTTTATTTATTCATTTAACAGAGAGAGAGAGAGAGAGAACACAAGTAGACAGAGAGGCAGGGACATGAAGAGGGAGAAGAAGGTTCACTGAGCTGGGAGCCCAATGTGGGGCTCGATCCCAGGACCCTGGGATCATGCCCAGGCCAAAGGCAACCGCTTAACTGACTGAGCCACCCAGGCACCCTAATACAAAGAATTTTTCAACATAGGATGTCATTTTTTTGTTAGGTAATCTCATAATTTAAATAGTCCCAGGATCACAATATTGGTTTAAGCTGAGTCTGAATGATTTGCTCAAATCTATCAGTCTAGAAGTAGCTTCAGGTTTTTTTGTGTTTTTTTTTTTTAGATTTATTTATTTATTTATTTATATGAGAGAGTGTGCACAAGTGGGAGGGGCAGTGGGAGAGGGAGAGAGAATTTCAAGCAGACTCTATGCTGAATGCAGAGCCCCACATGGGGCTCGATCTCAGCATCCCAAGATCACGACTCCAGATGAAAATGAGTTGGATGCTCAACCAACTGTACCACCCAAGAGCCCTGGGAATGCCTTCAAATTTTAAAATCAAGTTAACTGATTTTATGTAGTGATCTATAAACCACGGACCCAGAGTCAGCTGTCTTGGGGATAGGATGGTGGCATTCTGTTTGCTATTCTTCTAGTTAATTATCCTGTAAATGAGAGAAGGATCCGTGGTTGACATGTTTTTCCATTTCGTTGTGTAACAGCTGACTTTATGTCTTCCTGGTAAGGCTAGGGGACCCAGTTGCTTGGTCAAACATAGGCTTAGATGTCCTGAAGGTACTGACATTTCCAAGCACTTAGTTGGAAGTGAAGCAGATGCTTCAGTTACGTGGGTAAACCCCATTCAATCAGTGGAAGGCTATAAGAGCGAAGACCAAAGTTTCCTGAAGAAGCAGTTCTGTAAACTAGAAATTCTGCCTGAGTTTCCTTCCAGGTTGCAAGACTCAAGATCAGCTCTCACCTGAATTTCCAGCCTCCAAATTTACAAGGCCCCTCAGTCAAGTGAGTCAAATTCTGTGAAATATATCTTTTCCCACCACACTCCCATCTTTCTCTTTCTTTCATATTGGATTACAGCCTACCCATGTTGATTGACTTAACTTTAATTTCCATTTAAGGTCTCTACCTCTGAAAACAGTCATATTCAGAGGTCCTGGGGATTAGGACCTCAACATATGAATGTTAAGGGAATACAATTCTGTCCATACATTCATTCGTCAAGTCACAATCCTGACACATAGTATTCTTTAATAACATACCCAAAATCACCTCCAAGGAATTTCAAGAAATAGAGTACAAATCCAAGGAAGCTGTCACCAATATACCCTCTGCATGTCTAAGAATAAAATGATTGGAAATGGTATTTTATGATAATGAAATTTAAATTGTGTTGATGTTTGGAAATCCACAGAAACCAATTTCAAGTAACTAGTTTGTTTGTCTGTTTTCAAAATCTGAAATGTGGTATGTTCTCAAAGTAGATTCATTCTTTTTTTTTTTTTTTAAGATTGTATTTGTTTATTTGACAGACAGAGATCACAAGTAGGCAGAGAGGCAGGTAGAGAAAGAGGGGGAAGCAGGCTCCCTGCTGAGCAGAAAGCCTGATGCAGAGCTTGATCCCAGGACCCTGAGACCATGACCTGAGCTGAAGGCAGAGGCTTAACCCACTGAGCCACCCAGGTGCCCCCAAATAGATTAATTCTTAAGATTTAACTTGATATATAGCATTTCTTAAGATTAGATCCTGTCAGAAATCATATCATATCTCCTATGTATTGGGAGAGTGAAGATTTCAAGACCACAGTGTAATTTAGCTCCTAGAGGCAATGCCAATAATTGGACCAGTTCTCTTTGTTAGTGACCTTTCCCTCCTGTTCCTTTGGTTTCTAAGAGAGTCAGGTGTCCAGTGTGGCCTGAGGGTCAGCTCCTTTCAGTTGAAAAAAAATCAAAGAAACAACATGCTGTAGGAAGAGTATGTGTGTGCATTTGTCTGACTGTATCTTGGGTGAACTGGGCTTGGATATCTGATTTCCAGTCATCCAGTTATTTCTGCTTTGTGAAATCCAAAAAGAAATTTGAAAAAAAAAAAAGTATTTTTACACTCTGTTCATTCTAAAGAAATAAAACCCAAGAATCTCTCTTCATTTCATGGTCTCAAGACCATTACCACTACTACTTACTTTCTTTTCTTGGAATAATAATGGATGAGAACAATGATCATAGCAGGGACTATATTAGAGTACTAGACTCAAGATTAACCTGGTAAATAAGTTGAGAGCGCATGCATCTGAAATTTAAGAACCACAAAACCCTTGTCTGGTTATACCCACAATTCTGCAAACTTTCTTCTAAATAAAATGAGATGCAGAACTAAACTAATAAACTAATAAAATGCTGTTGCATGTGAATATATCCACTGGTTAGTTGCCCTGACCACATAACTGCATTACCAGAGAAATATATAAGGACATTATTAGACATAATCATGTAGAATAGCTATAATAAAAAGACCAAAATATGCTTTATGCTGTCAGCAGATATAGTCGCTACACCCTTAATATCTTTTGATAATAAACGTTCTAATTTTCAAACCAAGATACGTGCATAGTTTCTTAATGATTGCATAGATTCTATATTGATTACAAGTGATGTAGGTGAGAAAACAAGGCAACTATTTTCTGAATTTCTGATGTTGAAAATATAAATGTCTATATTCTAATTATAGTTACATCTCTGCCCACAGATATATGTGTGTGTGTGTGTGTGTGTGAGAGAGAGAGAGAGAGAGAGAGATGCAGGTGTGCAGAAATGGAAGGAGGAGTATCAGAAGATGTCACAGTGTAGAAAACCAAGAGGAGTATAAGAAATGCTACCAGAAGTTTCCTATGCTTTTCTAATGTTACTACTGGGAGTCACTAAGTACAAATTTCTTAGTTACTGCTGGCAATAACTAGTGCTCTCTGACATATTGGTGACTGCGTGCTCAATTTATTAAAAATTAAGCTATGCAACCATCATGTAGGATTTTCAAATGCTTTGTTCTGAGTAAGTTATTTCATAAAAAAAGAATTTTCTACTATGTTTGGGAGAATAGGCAGCAGGCTCTCTGGGATACTCAGGGCTGACATAAGCAACAGCTTCTGGTGGAGAAGTTAAATAAATAGGAACTTGTAGTGTATCAACATACACAAGGTACTAACTCGTTAGCAAGCTGAGACCTTGACAGAATGTATATTAATGTGTTTATTAATTAATTCTAGAAACCATAGCTCCTTGGCCTGACATTTCATGCACATCTTACCTAGAAGAGAGATTTTTTGTCCAGGCTTCGCAGATCTTAGCTATAAGAATAAGAACTTATTCTGCACAGATGTTATAAGGATTAAATGAGATTATACATGAAAATTGCTCAGCTGTCGGTTACAAATGTAGAAAAAAATATGTTAGCTGTTACACATTTACATATGATATCTATGGACCATTATTAAAATGCTTTTTGGCCTTTATGACTTGCTAACATGTAGAGAATATATCATGTATTAGACCAGCAGACTTTTATTGAACACCTATTATGTAGAAGGTGCTGTGCTATTTATGGGGAAGAACATAAAGCTTTGCAATGTGCAGCTTTTAATAGACTCTGCCAAACATAAGGCTGATCTGACCATGACAGTTATCACTGAGGGATCATTGTTCCGGCCCATGCGGTCTGGAAACAAATAATCCTCCTGGTACAGCATTGGAAGGTCAACCAACGGTAGCCTAGCGCCATGCCTCATTGCTGACATCCATCCTTCGTGTCACTGCATCTCATCACGCAGGCATTTCATCACCTCACATCATCCCAAGAAGGAAGATGAGTGCACTACAAGTTGTTTAAGAGAGAGAGAGAGTCTACATCCACAGAACTTTTATAACAGTTGATTATAACCATTCTGATTACTTACTGTGGTTAATCTCTTCCTGTTCCTAATTTATAGAGTGAGCTTTATCATTGGTATGTATGTAGGTAAGGAAGAAACATAGTAGATAGAGAGTTTGATGTGATCTGGGTTTCAGGCCTCCCCTGGGGGTGTTCCAAGACCCATGGTTAAAGGAGGATTTCTGTAGCGAGATGGGGCCCCGGCTGGTCTGGTCAATGAGATGTAGATGACAGAATGGGAATAGAAATGAGCCCCCCAGCTCTGGATTTAAAATTCGCTCGCTCACAGGACCATTTGGATTCTTGCCCCAGGGACCCTAGAATCCGTGTTCCTGGGAAAGCAGCTCCAGTATGAAGAAGACACCTCCTGATATGCACTGAACTTACATGAGTGAGAAATAAACCTACAGTTCATGAGGCTATTGAGATCCATGTGTTTGGGTGTTACCCAGGGGCCTGTGATTCCCAGCCGATTCCCAGACCAGCAGTACAGACATCATCTGGGTTCTTGTTAAAATGTAAAGTCTAGTTCTCCTCTCCAGACTCAGTGAATCACAAATTAGTATCTATACCTTCTTTTTTTTTCTTATTCCATGTGCTTGCTACTTGAAGCAATTTTTGGTTATAAATAAAGCTTTACTTGTTTGATATGAAGAAAAAGATTTAAGAAATGCAGAACACTAGGGTATTAATTATATGTTACAAAGAAAATTGATACCATAATCACACTAAATATATTCTAATTACCTATCAAATAGAAAAAAAAATACTTTATGTGGATGATTAACTTCACATCCCGAAGAGTATTCTAGCATCCTTTTTCTCCTACTAATTATAGACTCAGTACATTTTTCATCAGTTTTTAGAAATGGACTGTCAGCCTGGTTCAATAACAAATCAATGCCATGGTCCTTCTCATGTTATTATATGCCCAAACAGAAATGTGATTATTAGTCTAGCCATTAGAAGCTGCATGTTATTTAAGCAATTTTTAAAATTTATTTGAGAGAGAGAGAAAGAGCCAGCAAGAGAGAGCACAAACTGGGGAGGGGGCAGACTCCTCACTGAGCAGGGAGCCAGATGCGGTACTCAAATCCCAGGACTCCAGGATCATGACCTGAGCTGAAAGCAGATGTTTAACTGACTGAGCCACACAGGCGCCCCATTATTTAAACAATTTTATCAGGGAAAGCTAGTAGATTTGGGCATGATGCTAAACATGAACTCAGCTGGGTTATCTGAGATCAAACCCAGACTTTGATACTTTCCTATGAAAGGTATTAAACTTCTCTTTTTTCATTCTCTTTATAGGTAAAATAGGTATAGTAATAACACTCATGTCATAACTCAGTTATTGGATTAAATGTTAGCATATATAAAGTACCAAGAACAGCACCTGCTGCTTACTTAGCTCTTTATAATATTGACATCAGGGGATCTGATGAACTTTTTTGAAACAACCCCATAGATTCCCAAGAATGCATTTTTAAAAAATCTCAGAATTTTATTGCAGGAATTAAAACTCATTTATAGACAGTGTGTGTGCCTCATAGACACACACCATGATGTCATTGATACATTTAAAGCACCTCAGAGTCTTATTTTATAAAGACGTAGGAAAAAATGTGTTGTGCCTCAAATTATGCTAACATGTATAAAACCAACATTTTAGCCTTTAAAATTATTAGAATTCTTTTATATGAGTCAAACCTTATTCTTGGCATGGAATCAGCATGTACTCCATCTTCCTGTGTAGGAACCCTATTTATAAATCACATTTAAAAAGACTCTTAGTCTTTTGGAGGTTGATTTTTGTATCTTAACTTGTTTAAAAAGAATGTGAAGATTGTATTAGATACAAATTTAGGCACCTCTGTTGGTCCTGTTTGCTGACTTTGGTCTGAAGCTGGGGTTGAAGCTGAACTCCGTGGCCATGTTGTTCATCTTCAGAGAGACAAATTTTATTGCTTATCACTCACTGGGAGATGTTGTCTTTCTGTTAGCAGCTGGCTTTGGCCAGGACTTTGCCGACAAAGAGCACACTCAGGTCAGTGTATTAGGCAGTTTCTTTCTGGAGGACATTTCCCTAGGACCGGCTAATGCTTGGCAGCTGCAGGGTCAACACCAACGAAAACCATCTCATTCGCTTTTAAGCCTTGACTATTTTGTTCTTTGTAAAATGTGCAAACAATTTCATGAAATGGTTATTCATGAAAAAATATGTCTCATGAATATCATTTTATGCATGGTTTAACATAAGACATTTAGAAGCGAAATGTCTCATAAATTAGATGCCTTAAAAACCCTGAGTTAGACGATAGCACGAGTTAGGTTTTCAGTTAGTCTCTTCAGTTCTACTTTAGTTTCGTATGACATTGAACAAGTCTCTTCATCCTGGGTTGTTTCTGTTTTCTTTCTGTCATGACCACCAGACAGTATTTTCAGGAACAAAAATTACTATTAAGCACCTACTGTGTATGCAGTACTGCGTCAGCACTTAAAGGAACTATCTCGTCTTGGGAGTATAACAAAAATCTCTTTCAGACCCTATATACATCTGCCCATCTTCCTGGAAACAGAGCTCTCTTTCTGCATGGTGGTCACTCCTCTTATGCAACTTGTAGGACGAGGGTTTCTTTCTGGCTCTAGAGTTCATTTGTCATTGTTCTAATCCATTACTAGCAAGGCCCTTTTCTTTCTTGTTCAGTAATAGGTTCAGAAATATAGAAGGGTCCTAGTTCCTCTCAAGGAATGTGAAATGAAGGCTCCTGGGAATGGCCTTCTAAGTAGAAAATGCTGGGAGAAGGACTTCTTAGCCTCCAGATGTTGATGCATCTTCTTGCAATGCACGGAACCACCTCCAGGGGGCGCGGAGCCAAGAAGTGGGAAACACTTGGCTCCTTGATGTCACAGAGCAGTCCCTACCCACAGAATTCTATTTATGAAATAATATATTTCCTTCTTGTATAAGCAGTTTGATGTGGGATTCTTGATTATTCTAACTCATGTAAGAGTGACTTCCACTGATGGTGTGTGCATTTGTGGATTGTTGCATGTATATAGGGTCATTCTTAAACAGTATGCCGGCTAACGCTTTCAATCCGTTGCAAAACAGCATAAAATAAAACGACCTAAACGGACATATTGACTCCTCTGTTATTCAGGATGCTGGTAATAATAAAAACATTTATTTTTCATTGAGAGTTTAATACACACAGACAGTATTCTCAGCATTTTACCTGCAGTATCTTATTTAATCCTTATGACATGATGGAGTAAGAATTCTAATTAATGCAGTCTTACAGGTGACAAACTTGTAGTTGACAAAAGCTAAGTGTTACAGCACTATCAGAATTCTAGCTGAGGCTGTCTGACTGCATCATATAAGCGGAGCCACTGGGATATGCTGACTCTTCTTGGAGTAATAATCTATGGAAGGTTCTTTGTCTTAAAATGTTTCTAATTTCATGACAAAATGTGTCTTTTTTTTTTTTGAAGAAAATTCAGGAGCTAAATTTGCAAAATACATTGGTGGCCTTTTAACAATAGAAAATTGAAATTACTAGATATTAACTACAAATAATGTCCCTCCCCAAAGAACATCAGGTTTTATGGCAATAAAACAATATTGCTTGGGTGCTATGCAATTACTATGTGCTATTTCAAGAATTTCACATGTGTTGTATTTAACAGATGGAAGACACTTATGAGACAGATACTATTATTATTCTCATAGCATGGATAAGAAGAATAAGGCATAGAGACACTGAGTAGCTGTTGAGTGGATGGATGTGTATGGATTTTCACTGGAATCTACTTCCATAAGGGGTGCTCAGCCTCTAAGCTTTGCTGCCCCCCATGTTTGCTTATCAGAAGAAAGACTTATTTCTTTTAAATGTTTTCTTTTGCTTTGCTTTATAAACATATAATTTCATATTTATAAATTTTAAATAACTACATCATAATTTACCTTGCAGTTACAAACATAACCGATATGTACACTACAAAACTGAATAAGTTAGGCCCTATTCTTTTTACTTTTGACAGTCTCAAATGTTTCCATAGATTTATTACTTTAAGGGGAAATTTGCGGTTGCTTACCTTGGTGCTTTGGAAACAGAATGTTCTTGAAAACCACAATGAGATACCACCTTATACCAGTTAGAATGGCCAAAATTAACAAGAGAGTAAACAGTAAGTGTTGGAGAGGATGTGGAGAAAGTGGAACCCTCTTACACTGTTGGTGGGAATGCAAGTTGGTGCAGCCACTTTGGAAAACAGTGTGAAGATTCCTTAAGAAATTAAAAATAGAACTTCCCTATGATGCTGCAATTGCACTACTAGGTGTTTACCCCAAAGATACAGATGTAGTGAAAAGAAGGGCCATCTGTACCTCAATGTTCATAGCAGCAATGGCCACAGTCACCAAACTGTGGAAAGAGCAAAGATGCCCTTCACCAGACGAATGGATAAAGGAGATGTGGTCCATATATACAATGGAATATTATGCCTTCATCAGAAAGGATGAATACCCAACTTTTGTATCAACATGGACGGGACTGAGGGAGATTATGCTGAGTGAAATAAGTCAAGCAGAGAGAGTCAATTATCATATGGTTTCACTTACTTGTGGAGCATAAGGAATAACATGGAGGACATTAGAAGAAAGAAAGCAAAAGTGAGTTGGGAGAAATTGGAGGGGGAGACAAACCATGAGAGACTGTGGACTCTGAGAAACAAACTGAGAGTTTTGGAAAGGAGGGGGGTGGGGGATGGGTGAGCCTGGTGGTGGGTATTAAGGAGGGCACGGATTGCATAGAGCATGGATTGCATAGATTACTGGGTGTGGTGCATAAACAGAATATTGGAACACTGAAAAAATAAAATAAAATAAATAAATAAAACATTATTTTTTTTTAAAGATTTTATTTATTTATTTGACAGAGAGAGATCAGAAGTAGATGGAGAGGAAGGCAGAGAAAGAGAGAGGGAAGCAGGCTCCCTGCTGAGCAAAGAGCCTGATGTGGGACTCGATCCCAGGACCCTGAGATCATGACCTGAGCTGAAGGCAGCGGTTTAACCCACTGAGCCACCCAGGCGCCCCCAAATAAAATATTATTGATCAAATTAAAAATTAACTAAAGTCTCCACCAAAAGAAGAAAAAAAAAAACTCACCAACTTAGCCTTCTGTCTACAGAACCAGGCTTTAGTTCACAATGTGTATTTTAACATTAATCTGACACTGTATCATAGAAGTCTTCTTTAGAGAAGACACCATAGTAAAAGTATCTGGTGTTAAATGTCAGTGAATTTTGATACATTTTTCAGCAGTGCAGGGGTCTGTTAGTCTGAGTTTGGGGCTATTTCTATGCAATGTCATAACAAATTGATGGCATATGTGTTTCTGATTTACATAAATATCTTCTAACGTGTCAATATTGTGCCCTGGTGCCAAGGAATAATGCAGAGTGTATTTCAGATGTAAGAAGTTCAGCCAATATAGATTGAGAAAAATTGGTGTAGAAGGGTGGCTCTATGTCTTGGCTGTGTATTGGATGTGGAGAGCTTTCAAAAATCCTGCTGCCTAGTTCTGTCTCTCAAAGGTTCTGATTTGGGTCCTGGCCTGGGCTTTGGGACTTTTAAGAGCTCTGTGGATTTTGATACAAAGCCAACGCTGAGAATCCCTCATGTGGAATAACTCAGTGCAGAGGAGCCATCCTCAAATGGCTCGGCTATTAACTTTCAGTAACTGTCAAATGAAGACATCTAAAAATCAATAAAAAACTTGCTAATATGAAATAAAATCTTTAATTAAATAAATTGCAGGGATTTATAATGCAGGAGAACAAAACCACAAAATTTTGTCTCCTCTAGATTCATGGAACAAATGTAAAAAATAGGTTGACTTGGGTAAAATGAGCGAAATATAAGGACTCGAATAATTTCAAAGCCTTCTTTTATTATATGTGACTTTGGGGTTGTTAAGTTTAACTCTTTAGTGGGAGATTCTTTTGCCTTTAATGTATTGCTACTAAAGCATGTCGTAAGGAGGCTCCCAGAATCTCAATTTTTTTTTTCAGTATGAGAAGAACTCATCCTTTGTACTAATCTCCTTAATTGTCTCTATTTTTTGATAAGTGATTAATCAGGAAAAAGAATCTAGAGAAATTGAAGGAATGGTGGCCCAACCATGTTAGACTAAGCCAGTCTCCAAGGAAAGAAATACATCTGTGCTTTTGACACTTGTTTCTGAAAAGAGTAGACCTCTGTGCCTCAGCTGATTTGGGGAGCAAATAAAGAGGTTTTTTTTAGAAGATGTATGGGTAGATTCCTCAGAACCCCACAGGTCCCTCCTCAACAGTGTCCTCTTCCTTTGTGATTTCAAGACACAAATTTCAGCAGACAAGCCATTGGTCAGAGCAGATGTTGGTACGAGTTACCGTGGACTTGCTCTAACGTTCTTCTCAAACTGATCCCCATCCTTCCCCAGGAACCACACACTCCAGACAAAATCTTTAGTCACTGTGCTTTGAATATATGCATCTTCTTTCTCATCCTTTTGCCTCTTTTCATACGATTTTCTTCATTTGGAAATCCCCAGTGAGGCTGAATTTCTCCTTGTCAAAGCCATTCTTGTCACCTCTAGGCCACAGCAACTTCTTTCCATCATCCATGAAACACATTTTTCTATAGCTTTCAAATTGTGATCTTATTCTTCTCTCTGGCATCACTTAAGGTTTTCACTATTTTTCTATTTTAATGTTGTTTTTTTTTTTTTCTCTGAAAATGGACAATAAGCGTCCTGGAGACAGAAAGTGGACAATATATTTGGTACCACCTCAACACCTCCCAACCTCCCAAATCCCATGTCACTCTTGGTATAGTTCCTTGTCCATGTTGGGCATTAGGTGAAGTTAAGTCAGGGCCAAGCATATGCATGAATGTACAGAAAGGATCTACTCCATGTGCTGACCTGTTGAGGCAGGACCTAACCTGATAGATCTGAGGAAGAGTGTATGCTCTGCCTCCAGGCACCCATTTATTCTAGGGCCATTCAGAGGCCTAACAGGCTGGACATTAGATTCTGGAAGAGGGACCCCAACCCTTGGTCCATGGGGACTTTAAGCTTCATGAGTAGAGAAGCATGAGTCCCTCTCCTTGTGTGAGCAGGCACTGGATGCAATAGCACTGCAGAGCGGCAGAAACCTTGCTCTGGTCCTGGCCTGGTCGATTCAGGTGTAAGAGCTGTGGGAGCACCTGCTTCTTCCACCACACCACACCACACTGTTGTGTGGGCTTGGTGTTTATCTCGGAAGATAAAACGTGGCCCTGAGCTGGGTCCAGTCTCGGTGGTGATCATGAGTGTTTAAGCACTGGGCTCTTGTCAGTTTCTAGTCAATTTCCAGTCCAGTTGCTGGGAGGAAGCTCCTTCCATGCCTGCCTGCATAGGATCTGTCCCGTGTTGGAGATAGGGCTTCTCTCACGTTTGTTGTGTTCATGATGTGAAATTGCTGGTATTTGACCCTTTTCTGACCTACAAAATTCAATGTTATAAGGTTAAATCTATTATTTATAGATAATACGCACATTTATATGTGTAGTAACCAATAACAAGAAACTTACACAATGTAACAGAAAAATAAAAGAAACATAAGTTAATGTATTTCAAACTTGGAATAGCAGTCTCTGATCCACTTGACATATTTATACTTAGGTTAAGTTTTACTTTAACAGGATCTCTTTTGAGACTTTTTGTTTTGTTTTAATTCTGAAACTCCCTGTCATGTCCTCAGTTTCATCCTCAAGGACGTGGCCATAATATTCTGGGAAGTGTGGAAATCATATACAAACTCCTCTTTTGTTTGCATGCCTAAAAAACCCGCAATAATCCTTTAATAAAATTCTGGCATTTGCTCTTTGTGCCTGATCATTTCCCAACAGAGGTGCATTAAAAACCACAGCTCGTAGCTGTGAGCGAAAGCACCTTTGAGAATGCCACTCAGAGCAGGGTCCTTACTGCAAAGCCTCCTCCTCTGCCCACTTTTTTGTATCCTTTGGGTAAAAGGCACCTACTATGGACATGTGTATCTGCCAGGAGACCTTGGCTGAGTGAGTTAAATTTGGTATCTTGGTTTCTGTGGCTCAGTGAATGGGACTCACACTATGTAATTTGCGAAATATTTATTGGCTTAAGATGTTTTCCCATAACCAAATCAGTGAGGTAAGACATACAATGCCCAACACACAATACAAAGCAATTATAATTAGCTTTGTGACATGTGCAAATCAGTCATTTTGTGCATAGATAAATCATTTTCTGTATTTGAAGAGTATGTTGCTTTATGTACTTTTCCATTAACTATTCCCAATCCTTGGGAATTCCCATATCCCCAGATTCCTGACTCTCAAGTATGGCTTCCTAATAGCTACACAAAAAAATTGTCATCTTTATGGATAATATAACAATTTGATTGATTGTATTTTTTTTCCTTTTTATAAGTGGTGATAAAATTACTTGTACACAAATCTCCTAATTTCTCAGGAAAAAAAAAAAAACACATTCCTGTAAGTTGAATTATCAGGTCTGATGGTCTGAGCGTAAAATTAACTTAGGTACAAAATGTACTTAGCCACAGTGAAACTTCCAAAAAACAGAGATCTTTAAAGCCACACTCCATAACCACAATGAAATAAAATTAAAAATTAACAATAATAGAAACAACCAAATTTTTAGCCATTTTTGGATTAAAGATTAAAAGAATGTTACAAAAAGGTTAGAAATTTTCAAAATGAGAACACATTGTATAATGCCTATGAAACGTGATTTCAAGTATTTTGTTATTTAAGAAATACTTTTACTAAAGTATTTAAAAGAAATTAAAGGTTTAATTTAAAAGCTAGAACAAAGAAAATATTGTTAAATAAAAAATTGAAAATTAATAATAATTATGAATCAAATCAATAAATTAAAATTAAAAAATAAATAAAATCAATGAGTATAACCAAATGCTGGTTCTTTAAAAATAAGATGTCATTGGATTTGGTGATGACTTTTTATTTTTATTTTTTTATTTTTTATTTTTTATATTTTTTAAAGATTTTATTTATTTATTTGACAGGCAGAGATCACAAGTAGGCAGAGAGGCAGGCAGAGAGAGGAAGGGAAGCAGGCTCCCTGCTGTGCAGAGAGCCCGACGTGGGGCTCGATCCCAGGACCCCCGGATCATGACCTGAGCCGAAGGCAGCGGCTTAACCCACTGAGCCACCCAGGCGCCCCAACTTTTTATTTTTTATTATTTTTTTCAAATAAAATTTATTTTATGTATACACACACATACATACAGGAATATTTATTTATTTGTTTGCTTGTTTGTTTTGGTTTCAGGAGTAGAATTTAGTGATTCATCACTTACATATAGAACCTAGTGCTTGGTGATGGCTTTTTAGCTATAACACCTACTACGTGGTCCATGAAAGAAATCTTTGATAATATAGATGTCTTTAAAATTAAAAATTTCTGTGCTGCAGGAGACAGTGAATACAATGAAATACAATACAATGAAAGACAAGTTACAGACCAGGAGAAAGTATTTGCAAAAGATATATTTGGTAAAGAACCATTCTCCACAATATACAAATAACTCTTAAAACTCAATGATAAGAAGACAACTTGATTAGAAAGTGAGGTAAAGACGTTGATACCTCATGAAAGAAGATAAACAGATGGCAAATACGCATGTGAAAAGATGCCAACATCACACATCATCAGGGACGTGCGAAATAAAGGAACAATTAGACGCCACTGGACACCAGTGGGAATGGCCAGGATCCTCAGAACACTGACAACGCCAAATGCTGCTGAGACCATGGAGCAACAAGCACACTCGCAAACAGGCTGATGGGGAATGCAAGATGGTGCGGCTACTTTGGAAGACAGTTTGGCAGTTTCTTACAAAACTAAACATAATCTTTTCATATGATCTGGTGTTTACACTCCTTGGTATTTAACCAAAGAAGCTGATAACTTATGTCCGTACGAGTACCTGCACACAGATGTTTACAGGAGTTTCACTCATAATTACCAAGACCTGGAAGCAACCAAATAGTCCTTTGGTAGGTGATGGATAAACATGCTTTGGTAGATCAGATCATAGAATGTTATTCCACGCTGTAAAGATTGAGTTATTGAGCCATGGAAAGACAAGGGGGAACCTTAAATGCATATCATAAGTGCAAGAAACCACTCTGGAAAGAC
Organism: Lontra canadensis; assembly: GCF_010015895.1. Classification (NCBI taxonomy): domain Eukaryota; kingdom Metazoa; phylum Chordata; class Mammalia; order Carnivora; family Mustelidae; genus Lontra; species Lontra canadensis. The sequence goes on from NW_022631038.1 coordinate 5,834,552, forward strand.
TCGATACTGTATGACTTCAACAATATGGCATTCTGGAAAAGGTAAAAGTATGGAGACAGTAAAAAGATCAGTGGTTGCCAGGGGTGGGTTATGGAGGTAAGGGATAAAGGGGCACAGAGGGCTTTTAGGGTAGTTGAACTACTCTGTATGATACTATAATGGTGGACACACATCATTATACACTTGTCCAGAGCTATAGAATACACAAGAACAATGTAAACAAAATCAAGAAGCTTCTCTTAAGAATTAATAAAAAACGGTGTAGATTGGTCAGGAACTTTAGTCCCCAAGTATTCAAGTAAGCCAGTTTTAATTTTGTTTGTTTTGCTTGGAAAAACTCTTCCTTACATTGGCAGCAAGTGATCTCTGAGTCACCCAAAAAGATATTTTTCAAAAGTGGCACATCTTTATATTTTTATTTTTTGCAGGCAGATGTTAGATGCACCAAAAGATAGCAATTAAACTTTCAGTAAAGAAGACTGAAAAAGGAAACTAGGGTTTCCTACTAATTTTTGGCTGTTTTAGATGTTGGCTCGGGCCATTAATGGTTTCCAGTCTCTAAGTGCCTAACCCTTGATCTTGCCATTTCTGACTTAAAGACTTTCTTTTTTTTTTTTTTAATATTTTTTATTTATTTAACAGAGATCACAAGTAGGCAGAGAGGCAGGCAGAGAGAGAGGGGGAAGCAGGCTCCCTGCTGAGCAGAGAGCCCGATGTGGGGCTCGATCCCAGGACCCTGAGACCATGACCTGAGCCGAAGGCAGAGGCTTAACCCACTGAGCCACCCAGGTGCCCCACTTAAAGACTTTCTTAATTTTGTAATGTTGTATAACTTACCCTCTTGCCATTTGGAGCCCCAAGACTTTGCATTATAAGAGCTCAAAAAAAAAATGATGATTCAGATTTCTGGGCATAAAATAGGAGACGTATAGATTTATTTGTACAAGCTGTTGAATGAATATGCCTACTATTCCACTCCACGGTTTCTGAACTGGAACTATTAAAAACATACAATGAATCAAACATGGTGATTGATCTGAAAAAGTAAAAATTTCCTACCTTTTTTCAGTCTGAAATTCAGTTTTGCTCTGGCTTAGTTGCAATGTCCATCATACCAACTGAGGTGGGCTCAGGCTACTTAATGTTTTCCATTGCCTTGGAGTGCTTAACCTTTGTTCTAGCCATTTCTGGTATACAACCTTTGGGACACCCCATTCAGAAGAGATGTTGAACTCAGAGCTCTCATTGGTCCTTTCTATTATACAGCATTATCCTTATTCTCAGAAGAGTCCTGGTAGTAACTGAAAATGCTAGACATTTTCCGAAGGGAGAATTTGCTAGACCTACCCTCCCTCCTTCCTTGATTTTGACTCAGGACAGACTGAGAATTAGAATGATTATCAGAGAGGAAATGGGAATCACCAATGTTCAAGGAGTTCTCATTTTCTTCATGGTAATTCATTATGATAGGTATACACTTTATCACATATTAAGTCTAAAGTTAGTTTATAGGTTATAGGTCACTTCATTCTTCCTATACATTAATTAGAAATTTAGAATATTTTATCATGTTGTAAATATAGCACAAATAAATACTTTGTTGATGAGCATTTAGTTACTCTTCTAGGTTATGACTACTAAGCCTCTAAGCATTTTTAGATCTTAGGTAATATAAGATAAACTTTTTTTTTTTAAAGAAGAGTATATTGGTTGAAATATATATTGAAACCACTCCACTGAATGTTACATTCAACAACTAAAGTTCTGAAGTAAGGACACGTGAAGACAAAGTCTATATATAAAGGTTTGCCCATTTTGGTTTTATAAAAAAGTGACTTACAAGTAAAGGAGCAAATTCATTCAAAGAATAATTTAACTTTGTTTTATTCTTTCTCTTTTATTTAATTAACGGAATTGATTGGATTTTATATAGTACTTTATAGTTCTTGTCAAGTGTAAAATTCACAAAAAAGTGTCACTAACTTTCTTTTAAGTTTATTAGGCAGGACAATTATAAGCTCTTTTGTTCACACACGTTGATGTAACAATGAAAGTAGCCCTTCGATTGCTACTTTCCTGTGGTAATTTACAAAACATTATCAATAAAGTGATTTAACTTGTAGAGCAATTTCTGTGGCAATCAACCCAATGCAATTAGATTTTTCTCATAGGAATACTGTCAGCCTTTATTACTAAGTAGTTAGCCTACAGTGTAATATTACGTATTTAAAAAAATCAGCCACATGATTTCATGTTTAGGATTTAAGTTAAAAATCATACCCAGAATGAAATGTGTGGGGAACACATACACCGTCCTAATTTAAATTCTGTTATGAGGTTTTATTTTTTAAGCCAAGAGTGAATTTTGCTTTTATTACAAAAGAAACTATATATTATTCTTTAAGAACAGTGTATATAACTCCTGTAAGTGCCATTTATAAAATCTAATAAACTCCTCTGTAGTACTTGTAAATCAGCATAAATTTGACATTATTCCAAAAGATTGATATGATTTTGTATAACATGAGGAATATTTAGATCAATTCCTGGACATTATTTTGTGTATAATTTGTACATTTTCTGTAGACATGTGAGATTCAAATTACTAATCAATATTTTAAAAATTTACATTTCCAGAATGTAGAAATATAAATTGTTTATTTATTTACCATTAAAGAATTTATGTGGAATACTACTTCAAAAGGAAAAAATCTTAATTCTCTTTTTGTCTTTTAATTACAACTATACAAATCATATTTGTGGTCTGATTAATTATTTTGTAATACAAGGCTGATACTGTTAGCTCAGAAAATTTGCATACTTCAGACTATAAGATAATAATTTCAATACTACCAGATTATCATAAATAACAATTTATAAGGTATTTTCACAATATGGTTAAACTAATCCAAATACAATAGACCTCTAGGGGATACACCAATGGTCACAGGGATTCACAGAAGTCACAGAAATTCTATATCTAATGTTGATGTCCTTCCATTATTTTCCTTGAGAGAGAGAGAAAGCATGAGTGAGAGAGCAGAAGCAGGGGGAACAGCAGAGGGAGAGGGGGAAGCAGACTCCCCACTGAGCAGGGAACCTGACAGGGCACTGGATCCCAGGACCCTGGGATCATGGCCTGAGCTGAAGGCAGATGCTTAACTGACTGAGCCACCCAGGTGCCCCTCCTTCAATTATTTTTAACCTCCAGTTTGGGCTTTGTGTGATGTCAAAGAACAGGGAAGATTTCCTGAACTAAGCATGCAAACAAACAGCAGACAAGCCTTATTCACAGTCTAAACAAAAAATAATAATAATTTACCATACACAGGAACGGGAATTCATTTGGTCCAAATACATCATGTTACTAACTTACATTACTAATATCCGCTGCACTAAGTCCTTTGAATGGGACTGTTTCCTCTCTTCCCTTTCCTCTAAATCAGAGGGAAAATGTGAAAGTTACTCAGCCCCATAAGAAGCTATCGACTCTATACCCAAGACAGGAACACAAGTCTGGAGGCAAATTCAGGTAGACATGACAAGGAGGTGAGGAGCAAAGCACCAGTGGGATGAAAGGGTCCAGCCAAGTTTCTCCTATGACTTCATTTGGTTGGTTGCTAGCCAGGGGTGTCAGTGGACAGACCTGGGATAAAGGAACTGCTCAGAACCCAACTCAGTTGTACAGACTTCTGACTGAAATGGTGAAACGACTTCCAGTCTTGACACCTGAACAAGAATCCTAGTCTCCATCCATGTGGTGTTCGCCGTGACTGGTCTGGAAGCTAGCCCACTGTAGCATTCCCTGTGAACGCTTCTGTGGTCTGTGCAAGGCTGATCCTTCACTCTTGGCTTTTCATGTTGCAAAGTGGAAGTGGGAGTGAGCATGACTCGGGAGACAGCAGCTTGTCCCAAGATGTGTTTTTGAGTGTCAGTAACGTTCAGACTTCTGTTCATGTGGAGAGTGATCACAAACAAGTTTTCAGAAGGGTAGAAATGGGATTTCCTATTATCTGTCTATGGGACTGCTGCCAATTGACTGTCTGCCCACTACGACCTGCTTCACCATCAATCCATAAGTACAATGACATCACAAAACCACGAAAAGCACTTCAATATATCAGAGTCTATGCATAGTCATGGTTTCTAACTTCTATAAATCTACTGCTTATTAGCAGATTCCAGAAATACAAATGTAGGAATCAAGAGTGTACTGGAAAGCCCAACTATAGGACACCAGTGATTTATTAAAAAATTAGCATTCCCAGAGTCTCAGTGAAACTTTTTCCTGTCACTACATTTCATGATCTCTGCATATTTTGGTTTACTTTTGAGAAGAATTCCTTCCTTGGAAAAGTCTAGAAACTATATCCTTGTGCTCGTCATGGTGGGCAAGCAGGGCAGGTCAGTTACAACGAAGTTCCCTGGAACCAGCTTGTAGTCTTTAAATCTCAGCTCTACTGGTTTCTTGGTACTTCTACTCGGGACCTTACTTAGTCTGTATTTCAATTAAGTCATCTCTAAAATAGATACCATGTTTGTTACCTAATTAGTATGTTGTGAGGATCAAATGAGATAATATTCTCAAGTCTCAAAAAGCACTCAACTTAGTAAGAACAAAAAAGGAAGGAAAAAGAGCTATTATGGTGCCAATACCATGTCTTTTTTCAGTCAAAGAAAAAAAAATAACAATGGCTTTCATAGCTCCTGTCTGTCTTGTCCCTGTGGAATGTGAATGGGCAGCTGATTTTCTTGTTTTCAATCCTGTAACGTGAGACGGATGTCAGCTATAACACCTAGGGAATATTCTGGAAATGCCAGTTGTGTTAAATGGCTGTGTTGCCCCCAATAGTCCAGTAATAAGGTCATGACTAGGCTTTTTCTTGAACTGTTTCAGTCATCTTGGGGGAAAGGAAAAGCCACCCATCTCCCACCATCCCCCTCCCAATGAAATTTGGCCTAGGGAGAAACTACAATTAAATTAGAAGTTTACATGACTATTTTTGCTTGTAAGTGTAGTAATTAATTACACCAAATCTGAGGAGGAAGAGACTTATCAGAGGTAACATATTAGAACCAAAGATGGATAAGAGGAGATGCAGTTTTGTGACAGGAGGGCCAACCAATACCAACCACGTGATATTAAGGACCTGAAAGTGGCAATGACAAAGAGATCTATAGAAAAAACAAAACAAAATGAAACAAACAAACAAAAAATAGTTGTTTCAGGAAAAAAAAACAAACAAACAGCTTCTACATACAATTATTGAGGTGTAGATTTGGGTTCAAGTGAGAAAGCAAAGGAAATGTTCGTACAAATAGAATCATGTCATGTGTAGTGTTTTGTGACTGGCTTCTTTCACTCAGCGTAACGTTTTCAAGACTCATCTGAATTGCAGTATGCATCTGTACTTTTGTTGATCTGTACGCCCATTGATAGACTTTGGGTCATTTCTACTTTTTTGACGAGGAGGGGTAATGCTTCCATGAACATCTGTGTACAGATCACTGTGTGGGTGTATACTTTTGTTTTTTCGAGGACATATACCTAGAAGTGAAATTGCAAAGTCATATATGGTAAGTCCAAGTTCATCATTTTAATAAACGTCCAAACCATTTTCCAAAGTCACTGTGCCATTTTATATTCCCACTAGCGAAGTATGGGGCACCAACTTTCTCAACATCTTCAACACGTATTATTGCCTGGGTCTGGGTCTTAGCTGGAGTCTGTTGCCACCTGACAGCATTTGTAGGCTTCAACTTCATTGTGGAGAGGGAGGCTTCTGGGTCCTGTCATTGTCTGTCACTTGTAGGACAGAAACAGTGATTTGCCCAATCTACTTCGATGGCCGAATTTTGCTTGCTTTGAGAGAGGTGGGCTGGGAGAATAAAGAGATTGTGGGACCTGATCTGCTCCTTTTCCTTCCCTCAGAGAAGATTGCCTGATTTCCTGGCCATGGAGCTCAGCCTCAGTTCCTCTCTTTGCTCCTCTAGCCAAGGTAAGAACCTTGGCCAAGTCCAGTGTGAGAGGCCAGAGGACAGGAACTGATGCCTTACATGTTTGATCCAAACTGGCGTTATTCCCACCCATCTATTTTGTCTTTCTCCACTAGGAAGTGATCTCTGTGAGGGTAGAGATTTTGACTTATTGTCACTCCCGTTTCTGGATTATTGCCTCGTCTATAGGAGGCACTTGATAAACTTGATATTCACTATTGAGTGAATGAATGTTTGATACTTTCTACAGCAGCATACAATTCCAGAAGAAAGGAATAACACTGTGGGAAACTTCCTGAGAGAAAGAGGGATATCTGAGAATTTTAATTCCAAGCCAAAAAATCTGTATTTACACATATGATAGACCACTCAATGAATCAAAAGCCATACATGTATCTTAGGAGAAACAAATGAAAATTGAAGAAAAATCTACTAGACCATGTGGAATTGATACAAACAAAAGTTGATTTACAAAGGTGAATGAAAGAAAAGTAATTCAGGAGTGCAGAAGCTATGGAAAAGAACTGGTAAGTATTATTGAATTGTTCTACGTAGATAACTAAAATTAAATAACCATAAGAATCAGGACCACATAATACAATATAAAGGCCATATGCTCTCAAAAGGTAAATGTATAATCAATGGATTCAAGAGATAGGAAGGGAAATTAGTGGGCTAATTCTGTTATCATTCATAGCATTTAAATGTAATGCATAAAGTATAATTTAAATTTTTCATATTTAAAAATAAAAGCATTGCAACCAAACCTTCATAAGGACTTTTCTGATTGCCTTTCTTAAATGTAGATAAATATAAGATTTCAGAATTCTTAAGATAATGAAGCCTTTGGGTAAAATTCAGCAACTCTTCTGATTTTACACTAATTTCATTTTTAAACTGGCTTGATAAAGTTATTTAATTTAAATAAAAATGCATTCCATTAAGATGACCTTTATTAATTTTATGTATGGTACCATTTCTGGCTAATCAATCTAATCTATCAGTTTTGTTAGCTTCCCGTCTGACTACCCTTCAGGCCATCTTTCCTTTTACCTTTTTAGAAGTATGGAGTCATATTTGAGAAGAGGCTTACTAAATGTTCTGAGGGAGGAGATTTGAGATGTTTTCTTGTCCTTTTTACTCTTTTGTATTTCTTGAAATGTCTTTATAATGACCATAAATCATTTGTATAGCACGTGTTCAGGACATTTTCTCTTCAAAAATTAAAAAAAAAGAAGACATGTAAGGGAATGCAATATTAGGATAGAAACTTCAGCTGAAAATATAAGTGGTTTTACAATATAAAAATAGATTATTTAACACAAGCGATGCAAACTCAAGTATATTGCTTACCACTCATTTCCATAAAAATCGTATTGGTGACTCAGTCCAGTTTATCTTGGGTGCCCTGTCTATTTATCGTGTGTATCCTGACTAATACCATGACATGATTATTTTAGTATCAGTCTTTCAGAACTTACCATTTTAGTGTTTGGCTGGCCTAGCTATTAATTACATACTTTTTTTTTTTTTTTGGTATTTTGAACACTCAGTTTTTCTGAAGCTTTGGAATATTTACATTTTTATTTGTAAAGGAGAATGAAACTAAAAAACATAAGTCAGATGTGTTGGGGTCTGAGCAGATACTGTCTCTCTGCCCTTTGACACACGGCAAGCCACCAGAGGGAGCTGCAGGTGACACGTGGCTGGAGCTTGCCCACCCACGCCGACATGGACTGGCCTGAGGACCTGTGCTCTTTCAGTTCTGGCTGTGCCTTCTCTTTTGGTATGGAGTCCGCTCCTTCTTGGCCCTCAGTAGGCTGGGTAAAAATTTTACATACATCTGGTTCCACTTCATTTGCTATGGGATTTTTTTAAAAAAGATTTTATTGATCTATTTATGAGACACAGAGAGAGAGTGAGTTGGGGGGTGGAGGGAGAAGCAGACTTCCGGCTCAGTGAGAACCCTGACAGGGACTCTATCCCAGGGCCCCGAGATCATCACCTGAGCCGAAGGCAGACGCTTAACCAATGGAGTCACGCAGACTCCCCTGTTTTATGATTCTAAGCTCTACTTAAAACCACAGATATATACTTATCTCCAAATCTATCAGGTTGTATGTAATACACATGTGTGGTTTTGTATGTTCAACTTCAACTAAGGGGAAAAAACACAAAACAAAACAAAACAAAACAAAACAAAAACAAAAAACAAGCCTGAATGTCCTTTTACCAGACAATAGGGAATGAAAAACCCTCAGAGATTCCCAGGTACCAGGCTTCTCTGGGCTTCACTGTCATCCTGTGCATTTGAGCTCAGCAGTTTCTCTGAGATTCTGTCCATCTTTAAGTAGCCTTAGCCTGTCTGTGTTTTTATTACCCAGTAACCCAGACAGAGTTGGTTGGCTTTGTTTGCGTCCTGCTATAACTTACTGAGCAAACGCACACGCACACACGCCCTTTGCAAGAGAATCTCTTAATTTCCACAAAGAGAATCCATATTAAGAAGTAGAAATATTTTTCTAAAGGCAATTAAGTCCATGCAAGAAAAGAATCATTTTCTGTTCCTGACAAGAACTAATTTCCAACGATACTGACTCCCCAATTGTTATTAATTTTCTTAGTTATTTTTATAACCCAAATAATTTCCAGGATTAGGGTCTCATAAAATTTGTCTTGATTCGACCGTATTTCAAAAGATCAAGATTGACTGTTGTTTTTTTCATGTCAATTGTTAGCAATTACGGGACTTCAGTTTCTACCTGCATCGCACAGAAACATGTTTGTACTACCACTAACACAACCACTATCTTTACACACATACACACACACGCATCATAGACAATGAAGTCCTCCGAAAGCAGGCAGCTGATCTAGTGAACAGAGAACACTGTATTTCACACTTACACACATAGAAATGTTTATTATTATGAGCTTATTCTGAAAGTATGGTCTGCTACTATTGAGAGATACAACTATGATAAAAAAAAAACAACAAAACAACAAAAGCAAACAAAAACAAAAAACCGCACCAGATATTTCAATAAAAATACTCCAGACTTGGTTATTCTCAAAAAGTCTAAAATAACTCAGTCTGATAGGGAAGTAATATTATGCCATTTGTGTATCAAGACTATTTACTTCTAATTCATGTCTTCAGGTGATAATGATCACAGAGACACACTTTATCCCCATCCAAAGATATTTTTCCAGGTCCCTGATGGCATGTTTACTAGGTGCTATAACTGAAATGAACATTTTATAATTGAATATTCTGAGCACAAAAATTTGTTACAATTCTAAGTGCAATTGACAGATGAGTCATTTAGTGGATTCACTAGCATCTGAAGAAACTTAAGAACTTGAGACATTGACAAATATAACAATCAGGATTCTTTACATTCAATTTGTTATTGTAAAATATGAAAATAAAAAACAGCATCAAAATATAAGGAAAGTAAATCATTCGAGGACATATTAGGGCAGATATCTTCCTGAAGTCACATTTCTTTTCCTTTTCCCTTGTAAGTTACTAACCCAAGCAAGGTGAACTTTGCAGCCAGGATGCAGGGTTCATCAGAAAGGCAGTCAGCAAAGTGCTACAGTTGTTGATTGGTAGGTGGTTTTTGCTCTTCTTTTCTTCTGCCCCAGCAAAATCAGTTATGCAGTTGTCAATTTAGCATATAATCGCTCTCTCTGAAATCAATATTGGCTGACTGTATTAATGAGCTGAGCTATTGATAGATAGGCAGTAGGCCTATAATGGCTGTCACTTTTCAGGGCAACCTCAAATTCCAGTGCTTTATTGCGGCTATGATTTCCCCAGCTATTGATTTAGTCTTAGACAACTCTGTTTTTGGCAGAATCACTACATATTATTTTGATTTTGAGTATGACTAGATACTCAGTATTACCGAAAACATATAACGTAGAACCCATTCGTAAGAGCTACACTGGGTCTGGGCCACAGTGGAAGATTCCAAAATGATTCCATTACTTAAAAGGGGATGGACAGTTGCTGGAGCTTTCAGAATGCTATCTACAGTTAATTGCAGCACGGGGCAACGAGCGAGTGGTAATAGCGCATGGGACGGTTTATGGGGGCCTATTAGATTCAGACATTCTCTGTTTGTTCACACAACTAGACCTCCACAAAACTCTATAAGCTTGGAATTTCTGGAAGTTTTAATGCTTGAATAAATTTACCTAAATCATGGTTGGTGGTGGAAGAGTTGGATTTGGAGTCAAATCCAGAGACCTTGCCTCAAACAGGGATACTTGCAACTACACAGTACATCTCTGACTCAATCCGGCCTCCCATGCTAACATTCTATTAACCACCATCATCACATCACTACCACTCTATTTGTGCAGACATGCCATTTCAGCACCCTGCAGAGGACACTTTGCATATGCTCTTTTAACAATCACACAAGACTCTACATACTTTTATCTTCTATTTTATCTTTATTCTATTTTAATCTTCTGCATGATTCCAGAGGGAATCATTAAGTAATGCTTGAGGGTCACATACCTAGTAAAATTGTGACTCTGAACTAGGAGGGCTGCATTCTTAACTCAAATGTCATTTAGAAATAACTGATCATTTTGTATTAGTTTCCTTTTGCTGCTGTAACAAATTACTATGAATATAGCGGCGCAAAATGAGACAACCTTATTATCTTACATTTCCGGACGTCAGAAATCTAGAATGAGATGTTTGGGTTGCATCCCTACTGGAGTCTTTAAGGGAGAATCCATTTTTCCCCCACATTTTCCAGCTCTTAGAGGTTAGCCACATTCTTGTCTCATGGGCCCACATTATGCTGACTTCTGCTTCTGTTCTCATTTCCCTCTCTTGGATCCACCTGCCTTCCTCTTTCACTTATAAGGATCCTTGTGATCCTTGTCAATCCAGGTTATCTCCCCCTTTTCAAGGTCAGCTGACCAGTCATCTTAATTCTATCTGTAACTCTAATCCCTCTTGCCATGGAGCATGACATCCTCACAATTTTAGGGATTGGAATGTGGACATCTTTATGGGTAGCATTATTCTGTGGCCCACAGCTTCCTGGTTACATTGAGATGCACTTGGTTTCATGATTAGTTCCAAATTGATGGAGCCAGGTTTCCTAGGGGTTGAGTTCCAGATTTACCACTTACTAGCTGTGAATCTCAGAGCATATTAATGAACCTTCTTGGGCCTCAGTTTCCTCTTCAGTAAAATGTAGATAAATACCTAAATACCAGCATTTTCTTTTCAGATTGATGAGGGATACAGTAGTGGAGTATTTATTAAAAAGAAAATTAATACCTGATACCTACAAAGTCCCATATAATTCTTAGGTAAAAATAAGGATAATTTCCTCTATTGATGGGATATAAATTAAGGGCATCAGAATTACACAAGCCACATAAATATTTGACTGTATGGGTATAATACAGTCACATATAAGGTTTACATAATGATTAAATTATGTATGACTTTTCAATTCCCACCTTAAGTCTAACAATAAAAAAAAATGCTTACCTACAAGAAGGAACTACAATTATTCAGTTTAGGAAGATATACAAGTTGTCAGGAAGGCCAGTAATTGTGGGATAACTGACAAGATTTTCTGCCTGAAGCAAAGCTTCTGTCCTGGTCATCAGGAATCATCCCCCTGAGAGGAGAAAACAGCTCTAGGAGGTGATTCATTTAACTTCATATCCCCTAATAATAACCAAGTGACATTTTCATCCTCTCAGAAACAAGACACACTTCCCCTGTCAGATAGAAGGAAGAAGGATGGACAGTGCATGTAGGAGCCCCATATCATTTTCCTCATTGGCCCCCACTACAAATGCATACACATGTTCACACTCATCACCAAGCTTCATGAGTGACAGAGGGAAGAAAGCAGGAAACTGGTGGGAGGGGGGAGATCAGGATTCCTGAGGAGACTATCTACTTCCCAAGTTCTCAGAAATTGAATGAGGAAGATAGCTTCGCTTTCAGTAAAGCAACGTATCATTGGGTCTGTTGGACACATTGTGCAACTGGACCCCTATTACCTTAGTCTCTTTTCTTCAGAACCGAAGGGACTTATTTGAGCTCTGTTGTGCATCAGATTTAATGGGTAGGTCTAAAATCCCGTAGATGCTTTCCCCTTATCCCAAACCCACTTTCTAGATATCTGCTGTGAATGGCAAGCAGTGTATGGTTTTATTTATTTAAATAGAAATGCATAGTGTGATGATGGAGAGAAGAAGATGGGGTCAGAGTGAGCCTGGGCTCTGGACCTGATTGTCACACTCTGACAGGGTGACCTGGGACAGGACACATGATTCCAAATCTTGGAGCTTGAGCTTCCTGTATGTCTGCAGGGTAAAACAGTACCCAGCATGCAGATTTATGACAGGTTTAGAGTTCATCTTTGTAGAATGCCTATAACAGGCTCAGGGATATAAAGACAGAAAATGGGTTATCTACCATTACAAGAGTGAAAAAAGTTCTTAAGTTGAATATAGTCATTGGCTAATCTTTAGCAATGATAACTGACTCAGAGAGAGAGAGAGAAAGTCTGTAGTTAGACACAGACATGGAGATAGATAGATATCTATATCTATATCTATATCTATATCTATATATATCTATATATAGATAGATAGATATATAATTAAACATCAAATATTAAATACATGTTTTAAGTCTAGTGAATATGATAATAGCTTCTAATGGGTAGGAGCTGGAGATTATTTTAAATAATATTCAATATATATAAGAAGACCAGAGGTGCTTTATCTTGGTTTTTATGGTGCTATAATTTTCCATATATATAGTAAACCCATAAAATGATGTGCAAGATTTTTCTGGAAAAGAATCTAAGGCTTTTATCAAATTCTCAGTGATGCCTTTATCTGCTTAACAACTGCTAAGAACACTGGCCTAGAGCCCTTGATATGGCAAATGGAAAGCCACCTTAGAAATAAGTGTGGGAGAACATTCAGAGGTAGATCAGGTCTTGAGTAAAAATTAACCTTTGAACAAAATTCCAGAATTACAGAATATTAAAGCTGAAAGGAACCACTGAGGCAGCAAACGTTTTTATTGTGCAGATAATGCATCAAAGTCCACAGGCTAAAGTGACTGATCTAAGTGGACTGCTCATAGTTACCATAGTTGTCTTTGGAGTTCAAGTTGTCAAAAACCTAGTCTCCAAGTTTTCCCTCTGTAACTTACTTCTTGTTTGTGTATATCTCCAAAGACGGACCTAGATACCTGTGAAAATCACCATGGTCTCGGAAAAGCGTGTTAATACATTTTTAAAACAGTTCCTATAAAAACAGCTATAATCATGCTGCCAGCATAAGGAAGATTGTGGATGTCTAGCAAATTAACACTTGACAATTCCAAGTGCCAACTACTGCTAATTTCATTTACTGTAGTACTGTAAATGATGTGGGTATTTGGCAGGCATCAACTTAATACCATCTGGCCTGAGAAATTTATGATTCATTCACACAACTAGACATTTAAAAACTTTTATTTTGTTTTTTGGTTGGAGAATGCACTTGACTGCTGGTTTGAAGGATAGTCACTTGAAGCTTTTCAAATTGAATCTTCACTTTCATATACAGTAACTAGATATTTTCTCTAGGAGTATATGTGACTATCATAATCTTTAATAAGCATTAGTATTTGCAATAGGGATAAATTACACAAATATTTATCTGTTGTCTTTTCCTCTTATTTTTCCATATCATGTTTTTATGCAGCCCTCCACACTGGCTAAGCTATAGTCACAGGGAATGGAGACACTCATTCCACTGGGGCCAGAGATGCCATTTATGGACACTGAGTCTTGATGCTGACTAGCCTTTTAAATATGAGAACAGTTTTAAAAGCCAGACTTTTGGGGCAGAGAGGAATTCCTCAACAGTGAAGTTTTCCCTCTAGAAGTAAATCTGGAGGTTTAGATTACAGAGTGTGAATATAGGTGAAAATGTAGGTGAAAATATAGGAAGTGGAAGGTCATTCATTCCAATCTGAAATGAGTAGAACTAAGGAACTAAAAGACGTGGAACCAAGGAGCCATGAGATCACATAAGCTCTTACCCATTGACCCAGACACCATATTGGAAGGGAGTACATGCTGTACGAGGTGGATGAAGACCTGGACATTTATACAATCTAAATTAAATACCTAAAAATACTTAGCATTTATATACCTACAATTATTGGATAAGAACAAGATTACTAGGTTAGACTTAATCTAAATAGACAGAGGTAGGGATGGATGGTACATAAACGGTATATATGACCTGGGGGAGATAGAAAGATAATGAGGATGGTTAAATTATAGAATGAAAAATAAAACTCCTTGTTTTCATACAACTAAGAATAGCACAAGTAAATATTCAAAACCACAAAATAGCTACTATTTATTGAGAATTTATTAGGAAGGATGCTCTGTACTATGTATCTTCTCTAAATTATTTCATTTGATTGTTGATAACTCAATGAGATTATTATCATGTATTAAAACAAAATTGACTTCCAATATTTTTTTTAAAGCTCAGGAGAATTTAAGTAGAATATACTCTAGGTAAAAAATGTGACAATTGTCTTTAGTGGTCTCCCATTTGTGACCACTAGTCCTTGATTTTGACCTCACTGTGACAGGTGAGCAAAAGTTATCCCCAGATTGGCCAGAGGTGTCAGGTGCCTTTCCTTTCTTTTTATTCCGACTGACATTAAATGCTTCTAACTTTAATCACTGTCCCTGAGAATGCTTTTAGTTTTGAAAGATAAAATTTTTAAAAATACACCAGATACATATTTCTTTTATCATAGTTTATTTATTTATTTATTTTTCCTGAATGAATCATTCAAAAGGATTGGACACGAGGGTGGGAATTCCAGGCATTAAGTCAGCATAGGAAGAAACGTTTTCACATGAGGGATTTTTTGGCACACTTCAAAACACTCCCAGTCAGTTTTGTCTGCCTGGCTACTTGTATTTTAACTCTAGATTAGTTCATATTACACAGAATTAGGGATGAAGTTCATGATGCAATGGGGAAGTCAACTTTATTGCTAGAGATTGCTTAGACAAAAGCTCTATAAAATGCTCAATGCAAATTACCTGTTTATCAGAGATTCTATGTATGCTCAATTATTTTTAGAACAGAACAGTTCTTTTTAATCTCTTAGTATTTAATCTTTTGTGAAACAATTTTTAAGATTATTATTTTGTCCATTTGGCTGTACTACATGTGTGATAAAATGCTAGTTCTTCTTAAAAGGTGATCAAAGTTTTCCAAGGGACAAAATAATCTTACAGTGGTACAATCCAAATTGAGAACAAAGGAGGGCATCATAAATCAGTAAGAAGTCCTAAAGTTTGATCTTTAGTTGAAGGAGAAAACTATGTATGCAAGAACAATTTGTGAAATGTACATTTACAAGGACATATAGCTATGCATATGTTTTGGTAGCTTCTTCTTTACTCTTTTGGTTAAGGAAGGATACCTTCCCTAGGGTTATGGGGATGAGTGAACACATGACAATGACCCTGAGCAGCTGAGATTGACAACAATTTATTGGTCACATATACTCACAACCTGGAAGAGGAGGCATCACATGGCAGGTAAGGTCGCACAGAGACTCTACTCAGGCACAAGGTGAGCCATCAGGAGCTGTGGGAGGCAAGCTTGGTAGTAACAAGAAGGTGAGGTGCACCCTGGTGTGCTGTGATTAGCTTATTTTATTAATTGTCTGGGCTGGACCAGAAGTGAACCTACTACTTAATGGTAAGTAGGCACTGTGATTGGTCTTCATCATGAGGGTTGGCTGAAGACCTTACCCATGGGAGTAGAGAGAGCAGTGGAAGGGGTGGTCAGGCCATTGAAGGCTTTCCCAGTTTTCTCCCCTGATGTCAAAGCACACGTAATATTAGGCCTTAATTTTAACCCTTATATCACAGGATAGTATAGGTATACACAACCACACACACAGGCTTGGCTACCTAATCTCATGGCTTTGCTTATTTTCTCTATTTCCACTGATGGCTACCAAAATCACACCAAAATTTTTAAACTCAGTTGCAAAATAATTATTATGGGTATCACTAAATCATAGAAAACACTTATTTCATGTTACTCTAACTTTATACATTTTGTTGTCCCATATGCATTTAGTTATGACTTATATGAAGAGAGTGTGAAGTGTCAGAAAAAATATCTTATTGTTTAATTTCATAATTTGACATATTTTGTAGTAAAATTTTGAGGAATGTCTCAATGAGGCTATAACTGGATCACGTGATTTTGTATTTATAACATTCTTCTATTCTCAAAAGAACTTTTTTGGAAGATGTGCCCAAATGCTGCTCACACATTTAGCTTCTGATGTACAACAAATGTAACAGGTCCTTTTTTCCAGCAGAAGGCATAGATCTAGAGCGAGTACAAGGTCAAGTCCAGCCATACAAAACAAGTGATTTCAACAGGCCTGTGGAAACTTGGACAAGAAGTGAATTGGGATCAGCCTCTTGGTGTCTTCTAGGAAGCATCAAGTCAGAAGAACAGTGGACTCCATACTCAGCTTACAAAATTGAAAAAAAAAAAAAAATCTCGGTCACCAAATCACTGGCAGCAGGTACAGTGTTAAAGAACTGTTTCTGAAATAAGATAAAACGATTCTGAATCTTGAGACATGGGAGTCTTGAGATGCAGGAAGGAGGTTAGAGTAGGCACCCAGAGGGTCTTTCTTAACTATAGCTATAAGGAAGACTAAAATATTCCATTCCTTTCCAGCCTACAGAAAGTTCTATGAAGAATGCTTCTTCATAATTATACAGAAGATGAAGATTGTGTGTGTGTGTGTGTGTTTAAAAAAAAAAAAAAAGCAGTAGAGTCTAGCCCTTCTCTTTAGCTGTAGCCCTGTCATGGAGACTTAGGTCCTGGTGATGACATCTAAGGGAATGTGCATAGCTGCAACCCTAATTAATGGCCATCCTATTTAATTTACCCTACAGCACTGAGGTAGAAACCTGATTAAAAAGAGTGCCCTGAAGGCTACAGGGTTGGTTCACTATTGGGCCAGGAGAGAACACTTCAAAAGTACAACTCTAGATGGAAATTTGTGGAAACTTTTCTAGTTTCTCATAATTGAAATATGGAAATTGTACAGTGGATGGAGGAGCAGCATTTCACTACTGAGGGCAGGAGCATTTCAATGAGAAAGCAGCACTCAAATCTAGACCAGAGGTGTCATTGTGTCATCCTGACCTGCCAACATTTGACTACTTTACTTTGGAAGGTATGTGGCTCCCGATAATACATATAGGTCAAGTGCACAAAAATATCTCCTAACACAAACCTCTTAGAACAATCTCCTTTTGAACAAATTTTATTGTAAGAAACTCCCATACAGATGAGGAGATCGAAGTGTCTGTGAATTTTGCTTGACATTACTTCCTAGGGCTTCCTCAGAAACCCAAGGTTGTACATGACTCTTCAGAAGACTATCCTCTCCTTAGCCAGCTATCTAGCTATCTAACTAACTAATGAAAAAAGGAACATTTGAGCACCAAGGAGAATATAAACTGGGCAAGTGGACTGAAATCAAGATGATATTTTAATAGGTGTTGTCAATGGGAGGAGAGAAAAACCACTGGACAGCTTAGGATAGAGACGTGCATTTACTGAGTTTGGTAGGTTACATGGATATCAAAATATTGGGCTTTTATTCATTCATTATTCTTTCAACAACACTTTTTTTTTTTTTAAAGATTTTATTTATTTTACAGAGAGAGTAGGCAGAGAGGCAGGCAGAGAGAGAGGAGGAAGCAGGCTCCTGCTGAGAGAGAGCCCAATGTGGGGCTTGATCCCAGAACCCTGGGATCATGACCCAAGCCAAAGGAAGAGACTTTAACCCACTGAGCCACCCAGGCGCCCCTCAACAATAGCTTTTTATGTCCTTATTAGGCCAGTAGGTTTGTTACTAATGTTTAAAAATATCTTTTCACTGAAAATGTGATCTATACATTTCTTGATTATGGTGATGGTGTCATGGATGTATGCATATGTTGGAATTCATCAAATTGTATGCAATAAATACTGCATTTTTTTTTTGTATATCAAGTAACCTCAGTAATGCTATAAAAATAGACTCCCTGCATTTTGAAAAAGGAAAGATTTATTCTGAAATAGTTATTCTGTTGTCTTTTCACACACTTAGGGAAATACTTAGATTAAGATTAACTTAATTTGATATTTTGAAATAAGGCTGAAAGAAAATATATACCCATGTGTGAGCAAATGAAAGATTGACAGGTTCATATACGCTCAAAGACTTATTTTGGAAGACAATGAAAACTATGTCTTTTGGTGATGAATGATAGGAATGATATCTATCTTGCTTATCCTAGGAGAAGGCAATAATGAGACTTTAAATGAAATTGTTTATGTTAAAAGTGTTTTGAAAATTACAAATGGTAATATACATGAAATACCTTATTATTATTAAAAATGGAATGATGGTATTTTAAAATCTTATCTATGCTTCTATTTTATTGACTATGGTTTCTATTGTTTTTCAGTCTTGCCCCTGAAACCACAACAAAGTTAGATCAGGAAGAAAAATAAAGCAATGATCATGGAGAAAAATGGCAAAAGATAAAGGAGAGTAGAAGGAAGAGATAAGAATGGTATAATACAACCTATTCTGCTGGATGCGGGAATTACACAAGGAACATTTCCGTTTTAAAGAAATCACTTCTAAAAGTTGCTAGTGTAAATCATTTGAAGGTGACACTAGCTGAGAGCAGCCAGTACGCATGCAAAGAAACATATTCTATTGTGTTTTATAAGGGCAGTGATACATACAACACTGTATTTAGGGGATGTTCATGAGTCAGAAATCCACTTTTAACCTTCAGTGTTGAGAGGTTGTCCTGTCCTTCATTACTTGTAACCCTGTATTGGAAGCACATGAAATGTATTTAATCTGGCTTCCAGAGTATGGCACGGGCTCCTTCTCTCCCTACCTTGGTTCCTTCTTTGTTGCAGTGAGCTTTAAAAGTTCTTTGAAGCATCTGGCATCTAAATGCTACAGCTCTTGATTCTCATGTGATTCCCTTTGTCTCTCTCTCTCTCTCTCTCTCTCTCACACACACACACACACACACACATTGTTGCTACAGTTTATGTACCATCCTCCAAATAGTGTCCTTTACATTTGTGAGATACATAGTAACTAACATAACTTTTCACAATTCACTATGAATTTTAGGGGTTACTTATCAACGAGGAGAAGGGTTGATGCTGACTTTTATTTCTAGAAGTAATTAATTATGTTCTTTTGGACCCCTGAAAATAATCATTAATTCATTTGCTCATTAATCTAGTTGTTGAAATCTTCCTGTAAATCGAGAATTGTTCTATGTGCTCAAAACAAGGAGCTGAGCATGAGAAATGGAGTTCACACTATTGGTGGAGTTGATGTTCCTAATGGGGGAGAGGCAGAAAATAGACAAATAAGCAAATACAAAACTATGAACTTCCCTTTAGTGACAGATGAAAAAATGAGGCAAAATAAGGTACTAGATGGTGAGGGAGTAGAGACAGGAGTTGCCATTTAAATTACGAAGTTATGGGAGTCTTTTTGAGCAGAAACCTAAATGATTCAAAATTGCAAACCATCTCAAACTGATTGAGAGGTGTTTCGGGTAGATGGCACAACAGCTAAAGTTTGTGTCCAAAAGACCAAGCTCAGTGTGTGTGAGGGACAGAAAATAGGGCACAGTGGTAAGGGGTGAGGTCAGAGAAGTACGTGGAGTCATGTCTTCTGGAACATGACACCCAAGGTTAAGGAAATCCAGTTTCATTCTGTGTGAACACATCGGACCATACAAGCAGGGACGTGGTGTACTATGAGTTACGTTTTTAAAAGTGTGGTTGGGGGTGCCTGGGTGGCTCAGTGTGTTAAGCCTCTGCCTTTGGCTCAGGTCATGATCTCAGGGTCCTGGGATCGAGGCCCGCATTGGGCTCTCTGCTCAGCGGGGAGCCTGCTTTCTCCTCTCTCTCTCTATGCCTGCCTCTGCATACTTGTGGTCTCTCTCTCTCTGTTTCAAATAAATAAAATCTTAAAAAAAAAAATAAAAGTGTGGTTGGCCCACACACGCTAAAGTGGCAGGGTATACCGTGGTGGGAGGGGAAGTGGGAAGATGTGAGTTGGGACTGGCACGGTGACAGTACGGGAGTTTTGACGGAGTGCTGACTGATCAGCATGGGATGGGAGAGAAATATAGGACTGACACCCAGAGCTAGGTCCTTGGCATACAGGAGGCTGAGGAGGCCAAGCAGAAGGCTACTGGGAGAGCGTGTTCCGAGACTGTTATGGTTAGGATTCAGTTGCAAATAACAGAAAACATTCTGGGTTCTTTATCAGTGAGGGATTTCAGAATTGGTATTTGGCAACTGACAAAAGCTTTAGAAGAGCTTAAAGATCAACTGTTATGCTGGCCTTTATAGGAAAAGGTCCAGAATAGAATCACACGGTCTCTGCCCTGCTGAGGAAGCTCCCACGCTGCTACAGAAAGCCATGTGGTCTCATGCCTGTAGGCGCTTCATGTAAGTCCATCCCCAATCTAAGCCTCGTGCAAGTACGTGCATCTGGCAGACCCTAAGTTATACCAGGAAACCCGACTGTAAGGACCTCTTGAGGTCCTTAAGGAACTAACTCCGAAGTTAGCTCTGAATTCTTCAGAATTCAACACAGTATATTAGAAAAGAATTCCAATGGATATAGACCAAGCCCATCCACAATGGGGTGGAGGTACTGAGCAATGTGTTTTAGATTAATTGAAAATAAGCTGCCCATTTGACATATTTGGGAGGTCATAAGCAGTAGATGGTGAGATATGGAAGCTGGAAACTCCTGGAAGAAATCATGAACCAGAATAAAAGGCATCCTCATATCTGGAGGTGGGCATGTACAAGGGGCACTTACTGAGGTTATCTAGGGAATGGATACAGACAGATGAGAGAATAAAGTTACATGTCCTTCACATGAGGTCATGAGAAGGAGTGGGAGGAGAGAGAGGTCAGGAGAGAGAGGTAAATGGGTTAATAGGAAAACCTGAAGATGGTGTCCTGCCAAACAGACAGAGAAATGATTCTAAGGAGGCATGACCAATCATAAACATTTTTGGATGTGTTATACTCTATTGACAAAGACTTACACAAAGGCTTTGGCTAGGCATGTAGGATTTCATTGGAATGGCAGAGACAAGAGTCAGAGGAGATGAAGTACAAAATGTGAAGGGAGGAAGCAGCATCTTTGGGAATCTCACTATCTGTATTTGAGGTTGGACAAACCATCGGAAATGCTCTGATAGTTGGCTGGGGGACAAAGGACCAAAGGGAATACTTAAAAAAAAAAAAAAAAGAACACTATTACACAATAGTAGTTTGTTGATGGAAATAATGAGTTGAAACCTTGAGATTTCAGTCATCTCTTCATTGTGTTTCTCATTCTTGTCTGAGTATAATGTGTTCAGTCTATGCTGTCATTTGGTGCCTCGACTCAAAATAGATCTGGGACATGAAAATAACTCATCTTTACACATGTGTGTATTTTATTGTTTATGCAGCTAATGGGCTCTAACTACATAATTTTTTTTTTGTTTTTTAAAGTAAATTTCCTAATTTGAATTATGACATTTCAACTAATGAGGCAAGATCTCTTTATCTGAACAGTTAAGAGTCAATTATTTCAGAGGAAAATGAATTATCACTAAAAGGGGAAACAATATAGAAAATATCTCTTTACAATGTTTATTTTCTTTTTTTTCTTGGTATGACAGTATTGATTATAGTTTAAAACAAAGAAATCATATGATAGGGAAATAATAAGTTTCAGTTATGTTTTTCTCTATATAATTTGTTATCTTTTATTTCTTTAAGATTGTATTTATTTATTTGACACAGAGAGAGAAGCACAAGTAGGCAGAGTGGCAGGCAGAGGGAGAGGGAGAATCAGGCTCTCCACTGAGTAGAGAGCCCGATGAGATCATGACCTGGGCCAAAGGCAGATGTTTAGCGCTTAATCAACTGAGCCACCCCGGTGCTCTGCAATTTGTAATTTGTAACTTTATTTTCAGATTGGCCTTCCCAGGACTCAGGTTCACTTTGTTGTTGTGTCCAATCATGACAAACCTTTTAGGTTCTGTCTCAAACCTGGATTTGAATCTGATGAATGCACTTTCAGTTTTTGACATTTGTGATTTTGGGGAAATTATGCAGTTTCTCTGATCTTTATTTGTCTAGCGCTGGAGCTGATAATGTCTGTTTCACAGCACTGCTGTTAGAACCAATGAGAACTGATATGAAAGGGTTCGTGGTGATGGAAGGAGGGAGGAGGAAGCAGCCAACATGGCGCCGTGCACCAGTGGGAATTCTGGGGCTGAACATGCAGTCATTTGAAACCTAACTCTGTCTTAGAATGAGCGTGTGACCTGTAAGCTACAGTTTCTTTATGTGCGAGCTTCACTGGGATCTTATGAGGGGAACATAAGATAACAGATGTCAAACTCCTTGTGTAAAGTAGTACAATGAATGGTTTACTTTTCTAATTTTCCAATGATGGCACTTGAATGATGTTGCACAACAAACTTGTAATAGTTTGGTTTCTAGAAATACAAAGGTTCTTCTTATGGTTAAAGAGGGTAATGGGGAGAGGGGAGTTCCCTATAAATTATCTACCAGTATGTGTCCAAACATCCCCTGCTATGTCATACATTAATTCCCTATATATTCTTTCTCATTAGATTGATTGATTGCCTTTCCCAGACTCCCACTGTCCCCCTCCCATTCCCACAACAAGCTCCCTTAATTATTTTTATTGTTGAGATGATTTATAAGAAAATGTGAGAGTCAACAATAATGAGAAAAGCCAATATTGATAAGAACTTACTGTGTTTCAGGCAGTGATGGAAAGTAGTAGAAATAATGATTTTTATCTCATGCTACTGTAGAATTCTTCTACTGCCCAAAGTAGCACATTGTAGAGTCATCCCTCTTGGCATCTAGACTCCTAGGATGTTGAACTGGAGGGAGAATTCCACTAAGTGGCTCTCATGCCATGAGCAGCTTGTTGCCTTACCAAGTAAAAGTTGCACCAGGTAAAGTTATGCAGACAAAGGAGACTATTTCCCTATAGCAATAGGGGAAAGAGATTTAACTCAATAATTTAGGGAATTTTCAAGTCTGGGGTGGGGTCAATCACAGGCCACCTATTTTCTAATTGACCTTACTGAAGAAAAATATGCTCTTGAATCTTTAAACAGGAGGCATTTTTAAAACTTGGACCAAGACACCCGCTGAAGTTAGTCTCCTACCCTCCCACGGAGGTTGGAGACAGAGGTTCCATGTCCCTGTGATGTTTCCATATCAGAGAGAGGGTTCCCAGGTCCTTGAGAAAGACATTCCCTGTGTTGCAAAATTGTTAAGTTACTTTTAAGGAGATATGTATATTTTATTGGGACAGAGATAATTTGCAATTATAAAATGCAATTACATTTCAAAGCAAAAACTAGGAAAAAGGAGGTAAAGGATCTTTAGAAGAAAGAAGGCTGTCTAAGTTGCATCCAAGCAGTAAACCTCTCCAGCTCAGCCTTGTAGACTCAACTAATAGAAACCAGTAAGGGCCTTTGATAATGAATAACATGGCATGGACAATCTAACAGCTTGTATTGTAAGACAATTGAGAGAGCTTATCACTCAGTTTTGCCACAAATACACATCTCCTGCAATACCTCCCTAACCCATGTTAGTGTCAATACCAACTTTAGGGGCAATTGGAAGAAGATGTCACACTAAGCCACGATATTAATCCAGTAAGTCTGTTAGGTAAGTACAGTCTTCAGCATAAATACCTGCTTTCCAAGTGTATCTAAACACCCCAATGCTAGAAGGGACTGTTGCAGAACATAAACACAACCCTGACCTCCTGAGAACTGTGTGAAACTGCTGACGGCCAGGGCAGTCCCAGCATTCTGTACGCATTGTCACCCACATGCATTCTGCTCTGATGCTCTTAGATACCGATCTTTGGGATGACGGAGGCCATGTTTTGTGTCTCTGAAGCTCCCAGTGCGGTGCTGGGTGTCGGAGCTTGTGCAGAGTGGAGAGAGCCCTGCATGAACTAAATTGTAGCCCCTCCCCTCCAAACCTCCGATTTCCCATGCTGAAACCCTGCCCTTCAGTGTGACTGTACTTGGAGATAGAGCCTTTAAAGAGGCAAGTAGAGTGAAATGAGGTCATAAAGGTGAGGACTTGAGCCAACATGGTCGGTATTTTTATGAAAATAACAGACAGCAGGGATGTGCAGGCACCGAGAACAGGCCATGTGAGGACAGAAGGTGCTCGTCTGTGGGGCGCCCGGGTGGCTCAGTCGGTCAAACGTCTGCCTTTTGATTTCGGCTCAGGTCCTGACCTCAGGGTCATGAGATGTATTTCCACACTGGGCTCCACACTGGGCATGGAGGCTGCTTGAGATTCTTTCTCTCTGTCCCTCTGCCCCTCCCTGCCCCCCACCCCCACGCTCATGCTTGTTCTCTCTGTAAGTACATAAATGAAACGTGTCCAACTGCAAACCAAGGAATGAGACCTTAGGAGAAACCAACCAACCCCGCCTACATATTGATATTTGACTTCCAGCCCCCAGAACGGTGACAAATCAGTTTCTGTTGTTTAAGTGCACCCTACCCCCCGCCCCAGCCCCGGTCTGACAAGGCTGTTATGACAGCCCTAATAGAAAAACACTCAACCACCTTTGTTGCTAGGGCTTGGGTTCCAGTACTGGTTCTGCCTTCCAGGCTTCATCGGCAGTAACGAATTTGACCTCTCTGCCCTTCGACTTCCTGTTGTGTGAAACAGTAGTGTTTCCTCTCATGTATGGGTGTGGTGAAGATGAAGTCAAATATTATAGTATGTGCTGGCCAATAGTAAGTGCTCTGTATACTGGGATTATTAAATTCATCAAAACTGTTTTGCCAAATGAAGGAGAGCAAGAACATGATCAAGAATTAGAAAAAAAATATATATATATATGTATATATACATATATATGTAGTTGTTGTTGTTTGTTTCTTTGTTTCTTTGTTTCCTCCCTGGCAAATGTACTTTTATTATTATTCCACTTAAATTTTTTTTCTTGCTTGAGAATTTCTGTCTAGAAGTTTGGTTTACCACCCTTCAAAAATTATAAAGTAAATTACAAACGGGTACCTGCTCCCACAACGCACTCTTAGTGTTCATCTGGGGGAGGAAAATGCTGGGCTCAAGTGACGGTGACCCTGATGCATTCTGGCAGCTCGTAAAGAACAGGACCAAAAATTGACTCAGGTACCATTTCCGTTTTAATGGTCGTTGGATAATTCAGATCTCAGACTGATAAATTCAACTGCATGATTGTTGACCTCACAATAGATGACTTGACCAGTTGGTAGTTGATGTTTGATGCATGTTGATGTCAGGTGATTTTTTAAAAATAGATAGATAGGGCTAAAATTGCTTGGAATTACCCATCATTTACATCTGAGTCTTTTTAAAGTTTCCAATTTTTGAAGTGATTTCAGAGAATGGATATGGAATTACAGTCGGGTGGTTTATTTGTTGTCAATTAACTCGAAGCAGGTTATGTTTCCTATTTATGGGTGAGCATGTATAACTGGGTTATATATGCAAGCTGTTGTTTAATTTACCTGATAAAGGGCTGCTCAAAATTCTCCTCACTGAGGCTATTTGAAAAATGTGATTCAAAATTAATTTATTAATTAAAAGTCCTAGTAACTCAAAACAAAATATAATTTTGCATGATGATATTCTAGTCAGCTCTAACCACAGGAGATCAGATAAAAGAACAAGTGATAAGTGTGGGCTTAGTAGCATCACAGACATTTAATCATTCAATCCTTCTGTGACCTGGGACTGTGGAAGGCATCAGAATATAGATAAATATAAATTGAACTATTAAAAAAGTATTAAATGTGTTTCATTGTATTAAATCCTCCTTCTGGGGGCACTGGGGTGGCTCTATTAGTCATCAGTCCTCAGTTCAGAATTCAAGAGTTCAAGGGTTCTTGATCCCAGAGTCCTGGGTTCAAGCCCCACATCAGGCCCCCTGCTCAGCGGGGAGGCTCCTTCTTCCTCTCCCTCCACCTCTGCTTGTGCTCTCTCTCCCTCTCTCTCTCACTCACTCTCTCCCTCAAATAAATAAATAAAATCTTTAAAAAAATTAAAAAAACTAAATCCTTCTCTGGGGTCTAATTTTCTTAGTAGTATTTGTGCTTATTGAAAAGTTTTCTGTTGATAATTTACCTTTAATTAAAGAATAAACACAAACAGCAAAAAGAATGAGGGGATGATTATCTGTAGGGTTTGCTAATAATCCAGGGTTATTCTGGGCTCTGTTGATGTGAAGAAAGACACAGGCTCTTACTGAAGTGAAGAGTTTGATTCCCTCTCACCTGAGCGACAGGTAGTGGGACCAGGGAATTCTTTGCAATTTTCAGAATACAGGCCCACCTGAACATGGTAATGTGTCTTATTTTATACCTTACACTTACATATTTTAATTTTTCTTTTAAAGTAAATCCGTTCATTTGCAAGTGTATCTAGGTATCACAGGACAGAGATAAAACCACTTCCCTGTCTGAAAAGGAATGTTTAAACCAAGTCAATGCTCAAAGTTTTGCCCTCCTGTACCCTCTGCTCACTTTAGGAATTGTGACTCTAAGATTGTTCTCATTGTGATAAAATAATACTGTATGTATTATTTTGTACATTATGTATGTATGGTACATTATATAATTTTGTACATTATATTATTCATTATTATATTATTACATTATTTAATGTACATTAAATATGGTACGTTATATTATTTTGTACATTATGTATGTATGGTACATTATATAATGATGTCATCAACAGTAGGATATTAATATTATTTGGTCATATGTCACCACTAACGCAAAGACAAAAGCTTCATGTTAGTGAACTTGAAGAAGTAAGTAAAGTAAGTAAAAGGGATCGGTGCTAATTAGAAGTATTGTATTTCTACCTTGAGATCATGTGGATATGGTACACATTCATTTCATAGGTTTGCTTTAGATAGAACAACAAGCTTTCATAGAAGCTTTTCACTGACATACTGTGTTCTCAAAATCAATGTGGCACTGACCAAGTTTACTTGGGGAAAAGCTGCATAAGCTTTTTTTTTTTTTTTTTTTTTTTATGTTTCCAACAAGGAAAAATTGAAGAGCAGGGGGCTATGATGTAAGGCATTACATTCTACTCTTCTATAAAGAGATATAAAACCCTTTCAAATATCCCTGCTTGATAACAGACCTTGAATGTTTGCTACAACGCTAATTATTTCTAGTTGGCCTCTTCCAGCTGTTATGGAAAATTTTAAGTCTCCTAGGCTTTCCCATTATAATATTTTGAGGTAAGATAAATAATGTCACTTAAATAATATCATATATTATCCAAATAATGTCTCCATTTTGTAGTACTTGATTTCATTAGGTTGGTGCCATCCTTTTTTATTTTTTTTAATTAATATATAATTGACATAACATTAAGCTTAGTGCCATTTTAAGGACTTATTCATAATGATATTTTCCCTTCTACATATAATACTTTCTTAAGAAATACTGATGTCATTATATCCGTACAGAGAGAATGTTCATTAAAACAAAATTATAGGGATAAGAAATGAAAAAAAAGGAGGGGTCTGACTTTTGAAAATTACTTTTCAAGTGAAGTTATAATGCCAATTATTATTATTTCTTCTAGATGAAACTTTGCCAAAGTAATGGAAAGATGTGCCTCCTGTGACCCTCTGTTACTCACCAAATTATAGGAACAACTTCCTTGGAAAAGCCACCATATTGAGGGCTGATAAAGTCATCAAATGTTTTTATTGTGACGTATTTTTATTTATTTTTAAACATATTTTTAAATTTTATTTATTTATTTGACAGAGAGACAGATCACAAGTAGGCAGAGAGGCAGGCAGAGAGAGAGAAGGAAGCAGGCTCCCCACTGAGCAGAGAACCCGATGTGGAGCTCCATCCCAGGACCCTGAGATCATGACCTGAGCCCAAGGCAGAGGCTTAACCCACTGAGCCACTCAAGCAGCCCTGTGACGTATTTTTAAAACCAAAACACTCCCTTATGGAACCCTTGAATTTTCCAGGATATTTCTCAGAGTGATGTGTGTAATATTCCAATAACCAACAGTCTTGTTTTTTGGAAATAAGAACAGATTCTTTAAGAACAATGAAGTGAGCAATTCCTATTTATTAGATCAGATTAAAAATTTTCAAATTCTGAAAAACAGTTTGTTTTCAATGTATTATTGTAGCCACAGTCATTTATATATGGAAAACAGTATGGAGGTTCCTCCAAAAGTTGAAAATAGAGCTACCCTATAACCCAGCAATTGCACTACTGGGTATTTATCCCAAAGATACAAATGGAGTGATCTGAAGGGGCACCTGCACCCCAGTGTTTACAGCAGCAATGTCCGCAACAGCCAAACTATAGAAAGAGCCTAGATATCCATCGACAAATGAATGGATAAAGAAGAGGTGAGATACATACATACATATACATGTATATATATATGTATGCAGCTATCAAAAATGAAATCATGTCATTTGCAAAGATGTGGATGGAACTAGAAGGTATTATTATGCTAAGCAAAAATGTCAATCAGAGAAACACAATTTTCATATGATCTCATTGGTATGTGGAATTTAAGAAGCAAGGCAGAGGATCATAAGGGAAGAGAGGAAAAAAATGAAACAAGATGAAACCAGAGAGGGAGACAAACCATAAGAGACTTTTACTCTCTTGCTGGAATGGAGGGGGGTCGGGGGATGGAGTGGCTGGGCGATGGAGATTGGGGAGGGTATGTGTTGTGGGGAGCGCTGTGTATTGTGTAAGACTGGTGAATCACAGACCTGTACCCCTGAAACAAGTAATACATTATGTGTTAATAAAAACAAACAAACAAGTAAGAATCTACAGGAAAAAAGAAAAAGAAAAAACAGTTGGGGAAAAGCTTATAGGTGAGACAAAATCCACCGTATGATTAAACCTAATAACCATCATACATGGTAGAGTGAATTTTGTCTCATTTTGTGTTTGTATTTTAAAATCTGTTTAATCTAAAAAAAAATAATAATGAAATAAAGTAAAACCCATTTAATCTGACCTGGTGACTGGAAGACAGCCTTCCGCATCCCAGTGGTTTGGGTGCAAGCGTCTTACATGGTTTATCTCCAGGGGATGAAATTATGGGTGACTTTTATGTTTTTTTTCCTTATCTTAATTTTTGTACTTTATCTTCACGAATATGTAAAATATATAAAATAAGTAAAAGTTTGTGAATGCTTTCAAAAAAAGACACAAACCATTTAAAAACTTCAGTAACAAAGGTCTGTTTGTGATATTAAGCTTTTAGCTGGACTTCACCGTGAGAAGTAGGAAATTAAAACTTTGTTTGGCCTTTGTCTCTTGGAGATATACCTGTATCGCTTCAGAACACACTAGATACACGGGTACTAACATCTCTATTTTTTCAATTAAAATTATCACATCGTGTAAATTCATCGCTCTGTCCAGTTACCTCTGGTTTTACATATTTTTTTCATTTCTAGTTTGGATGATTCTGGTAATTCACTATACCACCCATTTAGAAATAATGAAAACAGGGGCGTCTGTGTGGCTCCGTCGGTTAAGTATCTGCCTTCAGCTCAGGTCATGATCTCAAGGTCTTGGGACTGAGCTCCTCAACAGGCTCTCTGCTCAGCAGGGAGCCTGCTTCTCCCTCTCCTGCTGCTCCTTCCCCCACTGGTTCTCTCTTTGTCTCACATAAATAAATTAGTTAACTAATTAATCTTTAAAAAAAAAAGAAGGAACGAAAACAATATTTAGGTACCCATTTCTTTTGGTAAACACAAAAGGCTTCCTGAACGTGTTCCTCCTAACATTGCCAAGACTGCCTCATTAGGTCTGTTGACTATGTTATAGCTCTTTGGTTCCGTGAACTTTTAATGTTCTTGAAAAGCACCTTCGAAACAATTGCACATGCTGAGAGCTACACCAGATGCAGAAGGACACCTGGGGTGAATGCCTGACAGATCACAAGGCAGGACAGCCTGAGAGCATCTGTCTGCGGCTTACCTGCACGGAGCGCCCCTGCGCCTAGCTGGCCTGTGTGTGCAAGCTTGCTGTTTGGGAGACACCTGAGATTAAAGCTGCTGCTAGGTATTTCTTCTTTCACATAAGCCTTTTGATCCCCTGCCCCCTGCCCCCAGCTTTTACAGTCTGGATCTTAATCTCAATTCCTTTTACTGCTTTCCCACCTTTCTTTAAGAAAGAAAAAAAAAAAAAAATCTGCTGTTAGGGCTCTAAAGAGAAGACCAAACATTGCAGCTTTAAATGTCCTTTTTTTTAAGAGGATCAGTGTGAAAATCACATCGCTGCGCTCTCTCCTCTACTCGGGGCACTTTGATGCCAGCCTCCTGAAGCACTAAGCATCTACTGGTTTTCCCAATATCTTTTCAGAGGAAATGAGGACTTAAAAAGGAATCAATCCATGTCATGCTGAAGTTCAAGCCTGTCTGGGGAGAGTGGTCTCACGAACATAAGAGCCATTTGCAGATTTATTTCTTTCTTCCTTTCTTTCTTTCTTTCTTTCTTTCTTTCTTTCTTTCTTTCTTTCTTTTTTTTTGTATAAAGTATTTTAGAATTCAATATTTTTATAAAAGGAATAAATAATGCATGGAAAAATATATTTTCCTCTACACTTCTTATTCTCCAAGCGCTCCATAGGGGCGATGGGTACAAATCACTCTCCTTACCAATCATGCAGTAGAAAGCTCTGGGTCTCAGATTTACTATGCATCTGTCTCCTGGAGGGTTTGTTACAAGGCAGACCACTGGGTCCAACTCAGAGTGTTTCTGATTCAGTACATCTGGAGTGGGTCCCTGCAAAGTGTCACGGATCCTCTTTGAGAACCGCTGTATAGACAACTGCATATCCTATGGCAATTTGAGATTTGAGTCCTTGGCCAGGTAACATGCAGCTGTCACCACAAGGAAGGAAGGAGAGAGAAAAGTATGAGCATGAGCCCCCGAGTTCACCCGGAAGCAGCTTAGTTTTCCAGAAAGCTTGGAAAATTGAGAGCAAGCATGAAAAACCCGCGAATTAAAAAATCAAGAGGAAGAGAGGGGAGTGAAGTTCAAGTCACTCCGGGATGTTGCTAGCTGTAGGAGGCTAAGAGAAAATGCATATTAAATAATCTAGTGTATTTCATTGGTATTATTGGTATTTAAAAATTTATTTAAGATCTAAACCAACCAATACTTGTTTTGCTCTAATTGGGTTGACATAAAGGGAAGGAAGAAATGCAGATACAGATCTATTTTCACAGTTTTGCCTTGAGCTCATCTTTTGCTGAATGCATGATAGATGTGGATCTTGCAAAATTTAATTTCCTTTAGAGTTATATATATATCTTAACGAAAATTTATTCAGAGGTGTGTTGGTAAATGTTTAATGCCAGGGAGGTGAGGATGAGGCCTGGTAGTGATTGTCCGTAGCCAGTCTGAAGCTTTCAGTGTTTTAAAATCTGGCTCTCACAAAATTCTTGAAAATTTAATAATTAGCTTTTGTGATCCAACCTAAGCCAGCTCCAGATCAGTTTTTCTTAAATCTGGTCATTTACATCTGCTTTGGTTTAGCTATTTGAAACGTAGATGTGTTTATTGCAAACTTGTCATTTTAACGGAGAAAAAGGCAACTTAATATTTAAAGAACACCTCTTCAAATATTAAATATTCTAATAATTAAACTGTCACAAGCAAAGGCGTCCATGAACTTTGTGAGGCTGGAGACTATTTTAAACCTTTTCCCTCAGAGGCATGCAAAAATTAATTATCTTAACCGAACCTAATAATATGCACAGCCTATATTTTTAGAACTTCATTTTCTTCAAAATGTACTCCTTGGACCCTTTTGGGGTGCCTGGCAACAAGCAAAGCTCCATCGACATTTGGATGCACGGGAAGCTCTCACAGGTGTAGGGAGAGGACAAACAGATCGATGTGGAAGCGAGATGAGAGGATGGGCATTGCACTGGTGAGGACAGCCCCATCCCAGTGAGGCGAGCAGAGTTCATTCACAGCCCTGTTTATATTCTTTCAGGCATGGGACTGTAGACTGAATGCTGTGTCCCCCTCTGAATTCATCTGTGAAAATCATAACCCTTATCCGAGAGACTTTACAGAGCTCCCTTGTCCCTATGAGTACCCCCGTAAGGAGGCATCATTTATGAACCAGGAAGAGGGCTCTCCCCAGACATGGAATCACTGTGTCTTGACCTTGGACATGCAGCCTCTTGGATGAGTCTCCTATAAGAAATAAATCCGCGGTTTTCTGGGTTATCCAATATATCGTATTTTATTATAGCATCTGGGCAGACTAAGACACGTGATATGACTCTGTCAGGTCTGGTTTATCTGATAGGAGCGTTCACAAATCTGGGAGAGCTTTAACTTGGGATTTAGGAAGATAATACAATTATATATTGAGAGTGACTGAAATTGCATCCAGATGTTGTGATGAGGCCCATATATTGTTTATCGTAAGACCTGTTTAGAAAACTAAATTTTCTGCTATTATCTGGCATTGATTTTCAGTTTTTAACACTACACACTGGGGTAACTCTTAAGAAGTTTACAGAAATTATTCAGGTTTGCCCTTTTTTGTTGGCCCCTAAACCATTCTCGTCAGACCTTGTTGACTCTATTCTGGCCAATGTGTGTCTTGTTTCAGGGCCTTTGAAGTTGACCTGGGATAGACTTAGCAGCTCTGGCTTGATGAACCAGTGAATCACCAAGGGACAGTCCAGCTCACTTAAAAAAAAAAAAAAAATCAATTTTCTAATGTAAGCCCACTCCATTGATGTCTGCATGGCCGTGGACTCCTCTTGCCGGGATTAAAATTCCTGTTCTTCACCATGCTGAGAAGTTGTTTTTTTTTTGTTTGTTTGTTTGTTTTAACTTCTATTTAAATAATCCATAAGCCCAAAGTGGGGCTCGAGCTCACAACCCCAAGATCAAGAGTTGTATGCTCTTCTGGCTGAGCTAGCCAGGCACCCCAGGAGTTTAAAATGTTAAACGTATATACTGGAATGGGGGAGAACAATCTTCGGGCCTCACCACACCCGCGGGCATGCCCAGTTCACAGTGATTGAACTACGGTGCTGTCACACTAAGTTATAGTTTGCAGGGGTTTGTGACATTTATAATTTGTCTTTTAAAGATATTTTTGGTGCCCAGGTGGCTTAGTTGGTTAATCCTCTGCCTTGCTCAGGTCCGCGTGGGGCTCCCTGCTCAGCAGGGACTCTGCTTCTCTCTGTCCCTCTGCCCCTCCTCACCTCCCCTGCTGGTGCTCTCTCTCATGCTCTCCCTCTCTCTCAAATAAATAAAATCTTTTAAAAAAATAAACATATTTTGAGGATTGGAGATAAACCTTAATTACCTATTCCAGGAATCAACTTTGAACATATTCATGACACCATAGGGCTTCCGCCATTCCTATAATTTTGAAACAGGTTTCAGATTTCAACAGATAAAGGAAATAAATTGCTGATTTAAAATTAATATTAATTCTATATTACATGAACAATGCATATACAGTGCATAGATTGTGCTATATGAAATAGTCAGAATTCAGAGTATTATTATGTCTTCTCTGTAACTGGTATAAAGACACTTCCGAGATTAACTCCTAACTCTTTCCAAATAATGTGCTTTGGCATAAGTTCTAACCGAGGACTTTGGGATCCATGAGTCCCTGTATATACTAAAAAACGTGGACAAATAGACATACCAAGAAAATAAAACACATGCTTCCTGTATAACTCCCAGTCTTTCCAAAAGCAATTAAACTTTAAAAACTTGGTTGTTTTTATTTGTCTGTTGGAAAACTTAATATTTCTGAGTAATAACCTTATTCAAATAATATCTGTCTTTACTCTCCTTGTGTAGACTTCCTAGTGTGGTGGGTAGAGATGGAAGAAATGACAACTGATTTACTTATCAGTAGTTTATTGTATAAAATGATCATGCATGATACTAACACCACCAGCTGTAATTCCTCTGTGGGTTGATTTTAAATGAGACATGGCAGCTTTGTACCTCATGACGTCACCTGTGCCTGGACAGATAGTGTCTCTCCGTTGTTCACACTGAAATGGTTAGCGCTCCAGCTCTCTTCCCTGACTCTAACCTTCCTCTTCTCTTGTATGCACATTAAGTTTTGTGATGCCACAGTCAATAATATCTACATTTTATGATGTAAGCATGATTGATTTTATGCTGTATCTATAGGCAAAATCTTAGGATTGAAATTGAAAACACCCACGATGTGTTGTATTGTCGATATCATTTACTGCAGAGAGAAGTCGTGTACTAGTATCACATGATTTTTTTTTTTCTGCAATACTTGGTGTTTTCTTCCCCAACAGAGCCCTTTTTCCCCCATGAGTTCTCCTCCTCCACTGATATCCTTGAACTCCTCCTCATTGCCTTCCCAGTGTTTCTCCAACTTTGTCTTGGGGCCAACATTATCCTCTTTTGATATCATTGTTGTTCCCTCACAGTACCCCTCACTAAACTTCCTTAGAAATGACATGGGTAGGAATTCTTCATTTTTTGTACGCCTGAAAACTTGTGTTCTATCCTGACATTGGTTTGACCGTGTAGCTGAGCACACAACCATAGGTTGTTGACATTTTTCCTCATTAAAGTGAAAGGACATATTCGTTGTGGATTAGCCTGCTGTCTTGTCTGCGCCCAGTGTGACACGCATCTGACCTGCCTCATATCTTTGCTGGTCATTGGTTTCACTTATTGTCGGTGTTACTGTTTTCTTTTTGAAAGCTTTTAGAATTCTTCCTTTGCTCTAGGTCTGATGACAATGTGGGCTAAATGGGGTTTGGATTTAGATAGATCTTTCACGTCCTAGTTCCTCTGACTGTCTTTTGGTTGTTTTATTTCCTCTTAGGCCCTCGTGGGAGATTGGTTTTCTATGTCCTGGTACGTTTTTTCATTCATCTCTGTCTCCCTCTCTCTATGCTTTTTTAAGTTTCTGGGAGATGTTCTGCAACGTTTTAATCCAACCTAAAACAAAAATCCAACACACTTAATTTTGGCCACCATTTTTTAAAAATATTTTATTTATTTTAGAGAGAAAGCACACAAGTTGAGGGAAGGAGAAGGACAAACAGACGACGCTGAGCACAGAGCCCCATGCGGGGCTCCATCCCACCACTCCCATGACCCAGAGATCAGCACCAGAGCCAAAAATCAAGAGTCCAATGCTCGACCAACTGAGCCACCGAGGGGCCCTGGCAATCATGCTATAGGTTCCCAAGTAGCCCTGCTTCGTTTTGGTGTTTGCTCATCATGGTATTTTGTGATCTGTGAATATTATTTTTTCTTTCTTTCTT
This sequence comes from Lontra canadensis, assembly GCF_010015895.1. NCBI lineage: Eukaryota > Metazoa > Chordata > Mammalia > Carnivora > Mustelidae > Lontra > Lontra canadensis. The sequence continues at coordinate 5,870,134 of NW_022631038.1, forward strand.
TTAATTCCTGAATTTATCTATGAATCCACTTACTTGTTTGCTTATTTTGTCGATTTATCTCTTTATTTCATGTTGAACACTCTGCTCAAAGGTCTGACGCTTTGAGGCTGACTTTTCCTATTGAAGCCTGGATGGGGATAGTCTGCATGGACTCTTGTACGCATGCAGCCATCTTCCTTCTGGAAGGCCTACGTCCATTTGGATGAAGACCAGCCGTTCAGATGTGTGATCCTTAAATCCATAATGTGAAGGTCTTTTACCTTCAGTATTTATTTCTATTTCTTATAAAAATGATCTTTGATTTTCCACATTGGACTAGAAATTGTGTGGCTGTTTAACGTCCAGACTTTCCATTTAAATGGGTTTTCAGCCTACAGTTTTGTTGTTCTTTGCTTGTTTTAACACAAATTCACACCTGGGATTTCCAAGTCTCAGGGCTCTCTGAGCCTCTGTTCCTGGGACTCCATCAACTGGTTTAGCGGGGACCCTAGGTTGTCTCCTCCCTTACTATGTCTATCCTTATTCAGTTTCCACAAATGTTTTAAGTTTCATTTGAAAATGATACTTCTCTGTATCACATCTTTTTATTACTTCTTTACATTAGTTTTTAGAGGGAGAGGAATTACATGCCTGTTTTCCATATGCTATTGTATACTTCTAGGACATACTAGTCATACCAAGTCATTATTCAAACTTTTTAATTTATTTTAAAATTTTCTAACAAACAAAAAACCACAGAGAAGTGAAAGTTTACTACAAAAATAAAATTTCCCACAAGTATTTGAGTAATTTGAGTAATTTGCCAACTGATGCCTTTTTACTCTTGACCAATGTATTTCTTACAAACAAGGACATTTTTCTTACAGGACCATAGTACAACCATCACCATGAGAAAATTAACATTGATGTAACACCCAATCCTCATGTCTCATTCACGTTTAACCACTTTTACCAATAATGTCTTTTACAGCGAAGGAACAAGTTCAGAATCAAATACTGCATTTCCTTGCCATTTCTCTTTGGTCTCCTTCAGATTGAAAGATACTCTGGCCATTCTTTGACCTTCATGACCTTGACACCTTAAAGATTAGAGGTCAGCCATTGGTTAGAATGTCACTCTGGGTTTCTCAGACCTGTTCTCCTGATTAGATTCAGGCTACGCCTCTTTAGCAGGAATGGCACATAAAAGGTGCCACGCCCTTTCCACATGACAAGATTTCCTTTTTTTCTGTTGCTCGTTGATGTCATTTTGAAGGTTTGATGAAAGTGATGAAGGTTTGATGAAAGCGCCTTTGCTGTAAAGTTACTCTTTTTCCCTTTGTAATTAATTATTTATAAGAAAGTAATTTGAAACTCTGTTAACATTCCCCTTCTTATCTTAGCTATCAATCTTTGCATATCAATATGGACACATCGATTCTTTTATTCATTGATTATAATAGAACACATTATATATTGGAATGCTCAAGCTTAAGAGGTGTGGTCAAGTGGGTTTGGGGGTGTCAATTTCACATGTTGCCATCACTCTTGGAACACTTCTTTGCTCTCTGACAGATATAATCTCCTCTTGAATTTTTTGTGACAGCTCTGGAATAAGTCATTTTTACGAGGATTCCTGGTTCTATTTATTTACTTATTTATTTATTTTTTAAAAGATTTTATTTATTTATTTGACAGACAGAGATCACAAGTAGGCAGAGAGGCAGGCAGAGAGGGGGGAAGCAGGCCTCCTGCTGAGCAGAGACAGCCCCCCACCCCCGACTCGGGGCTCGACCGACCCCAGGACACTGGGATCATGACCTGAGCTGAAGACAGAGGCTTTAACCCACTGAGCCACCCAGGCGCCCCTCCTGGTTCTTTTTAGTAGAGATGGGTTCTTAGACAAGATCAGAATGTGGGCACGTGCATTGCTATTGATTTGACACTGTTTCTAAGTATATAATTGTGCACTGAATTTCTATGTGCGATTGTTAGGAGAAGGAGCAGTAGGTTATAGGAAAATTTTCTCATGAAGATCACAAGTTAAGAGGAGTTTTTTAAGAATTTGTATTTATTTGACATTGAGCAGTAATCTGTCATAATGTGTTTAAAGAAAGTCATAATTGTCTCTTAGCATGGATAGAATGGATGCTTACATGTACTAAATAGTTCACTCTACATTCACATATTGATCTCTGATCAAAAGTATTTTTGCTACATAGATATTTATAATTCAGTGTGAATTTGTAAAGTCTAATCTTTCAAAAAAAGAGAAAACATAGGCATTAGAATAAAATATACTACTCTGAAATGTCTTTTGCTCATTCAGTGAATGGGACTATTTATGAGTTTGTTATGATTTAACTTCATACATAAATGCAAAACCTATAATAACTATTTTTTCTTTGTTACACAACAGATATTTGTTCAAATAGATATAAGTTCTTTTTTAGCTTACTTCTCCCAAAACGAACAAATGAACCAATATCTTCCATTTATCCTGTGTAGTTGGTATTTTCAGGATTATCACCAGTATATGTGTGAGTGATTTTTTTTTTTTGTAACATAACAAAGGAAACAGATTTTATGCAAATATTTATTTGGGTATCCAGGAATACTGAGTACTCTGAGCTGATTTCTAATCAGATAAGTGGTTGATTTAAGCACAATTATAAATATTAAAATACATGTAGGGCTTTAGGAGATCATAGAAAACAAAATATCCATTACTCTACAACTGAAATGAGATGAACATTGACACCTCCTGGTGAAACAGACTTGCACCCAGCGTTCTGTGGGCCCTGATCTGATCTACTGGCTCTCCCTGAGCAGGGTCCACGTCCCCCCTCCCCATTTTGTCTTCAGCCTCTGGGCTAGCTGTTCACACTTGGAATTTCAAAGTTACTGAAGCTAGTAGATTATGAAATGAATCTTCCTCACTTTGTGTAACTGTAGAATATAACCCATTTCCTCTTCCCACAGAGAGAGAGACCTATCTCTATGTGTTCCTAATGTGATTTCCAATGAACTGAACAACACAGAAACGTGGAGGCTTATAGACTCTTCTGCTCTTAATTCCTGGACCATGTTTCATTCTGTTGGAGTGAAATGAATAAACCGTGCTCTTATTAAACTCCTGAGTTCATTTTTTGATGGATCACTTCTCCAATTGGGCCCAGCAGAATTTGGCAAATTTATTCTCATTTTGCTGAATCTATCATTATTTTTATAGATTATTTTTTCTTTCCAGCCTCTTTCTTAACTGTGATATACAAAACGGAGTCACCCAATTTACATTTCTTTTAAATGTAATTCTTTTGAATGTAATTAAACAGATTAATGTCTTACAGGGAAAATAAATTAGATTGTCTGTCAAGGAATTTGCAATTTATTACACATTTGTTGTTATCTTTGTTATTTGTTATTTTAGCTTTGAGGAACTTTCAGCTTTTAATGGTCTCCCCAATTTTAGGCACTTTCCCTGGAAAATAAGAGCTTGAACAAATACAAGTTGTAACTATGGAAAAACATTACTTTTAGCAGACCTATATAATTGTTATCCTTTAACTTATTTTAAAATATCATTTAAAATTTTTCTTTCTGTAGAATTATCTATTCTTTCTATAGCTACAGTATTGATACAAAATTCTTAGAAATAGATTTTTAACTGCTATAATGAAAAGGTTGGCAAGTAAATGGAGGCAAGGGATAGTTCTTTGCTCTTAGCTAGTTTTCACCCAGGATCATGAGGTAGAGAATTTGTCATGGGTGTAACAGGAATACCCACTAAACTCAACTTGAGAGATTGCTGTATTTTTATTTATTAAATAATCTTTTCCATAAGAATGAACCAGAGAAACAAGTATTTTGGATATATTTCATAGTAGCTGTTCTACTGAAGTAATTATGCTCATTAGTTCCCAAATATTTATGTTATCTTAAAATGCAAATGAGAAACATCTCATAACTGAAAAAGCTGACCAACCAACCAGAAACATACATTCCTCATAGAACTCAGGAAGAATTCTTTATTGTTTTAATCTGAAGTTCATAAGGCATTCTCATATCCTGAAATTTGCATCTTCAAAAAATGCATTTAAAATTCAGTATATATATATATATATATACATATACATATATATATGCATATATAGAGATATCATATGATTAGTCATGTAACTATTTAGTTTTTCAAGCAATAGGGGAGTATGATTTATTTAAACAAAGGAAAAATGTATGAACATTCAAGCAATAATTGTCATGACCTACCTTTATAACCATTTTTTGTTTTACCTCATGATTACTCATACAAAGCATTTGGTCTAGCAGAAACCATGTTTTAAATTGTCATTTTTCAGTTTGGATGTAATAACTTTCTATGAAACACTATAGTTGCAATGTTTTATTTAACTGGCATAGGAATATATTTATAGTAGTACATTTTAAATATAAGCAGTATGTAAATTATATGAACAGAAAAACTGTTCCCAGCTCTAGTATTATCCTAAATACTTTTATACTCTGATTCAGTAAATAATTATTATTTTTTAAATTCCCCAAAAAATCTATTGAAGCTCTGAGTACTGTAGTTTCATGTTCAACCTTACATTTTCTCTTAATGATGGTAGTTATTTCACTTACGTATTCACAGGTAGTGAAAGTTTACTATGTATTTTAATAATTGTTATTAACAACATATGTGGATATAACTTAGTAAAGATAAAGTTATTAAACATGAGAAAGTAATTTACAATAATTATCAAATCATAGACTAGACTAGCAAGAAAGGCCAATAGACTTTCTCCTCTTGTGCTATTTCAAAATAAAATTGATATCTCAGTATTTGGATAAATAAATACTTATCTTTTTAAGAACTAGAGGCTTGACTAGAAAATTTCTCTAGGCGATAATACTAGTTCAAATTATTTATTAACTCTTAAGAAAGCTGTTCTTTAGGGGCGCCTGGGTGGCTCAGTGGGTTAAAGCCTCTGTCTTCGGCTCAGGTCACGATCTCAGGGTCCTGGGATCGAGCCCAGCTTCGGGCTCTCTGCTCAGCGGGGAGCCAGCTTCCCCCTCTCTCTCTGCCTGCCTCTCTGCCTACTTGCGATCTCTGTCAAATAAATAAATAAAATCTTAAAAAAGAAAGAAAGAGAAAGAAAGAAAGAAAGCAAGCAAGCAAGCAAGCAAGCTGCCCTTTAGCATTTAATTAAAGCCAGTTTATTCCATTCTGCAAGTTTAACATTTGGAGGTCTACTTGGTTTTGAAGTAAGGCTTCACTTCAGTTCCCTATGAATTCCATATGGTTTGCCAATTACTGGAGGTGTTCTTTGAAAATACAGTCGATGCTCACCGGCACGCCTGGCTAAATGATGTCATCTTCTGCCTGGTTTATGTAGTGCCTCTCATTGATCTCCAAAGACGGGGAAGTATGGATTAAGTCATAGAGTGGCCCTGAGAGCATGGGCACATTTTCACCCCTTTCCGTCACAGAACTGAGCCAATGGCTCACAGGGGCTACCATTTCATTTCCTCAAGTTGATGTTCATTTACCTGGGATGTAAATTCAGTCAACCCCCAGAACATCTAAAATACTTAGCAGCTGTTCTGAGTGGACCTGGTTATACATCTACCCTTTGAAACCTAGAAAGAAAACACTTAGAAAAATGTTCAGTTTATTTTGCATTGAAATTGTTTTAAAAGTTTAAAAGGAATAGCACATGAGCTAAAGGAGTTTTGAATTCCTGCAATGAAGTTGATAAGTTTGATTGCTAAGTTTAATAAAAAAAAAAAAATCTGGAGAGTCCTAGTGGAACGATTTCTTCCCCCTAACGACATCTGAAAAAGGTAATTAAATTATGACATTATATTTCAGTAAAGGTTTATAGTGTCAGGATTATATATTTCTGTTTGCAGTGCAAAGCCTGGTATTGATAACAGAAAACATCTTAACCTAGTGAAGTGTTGGTACACATTCCACACCCATCTGTTGGAGGGTCGGGGGTAGAGCCTTGGTCTGTAGGACTTGCTGATTTCCACGGTGTAAATACTTCCACTAGGGCTGATTTTAAGCTAGTGACGTGCCAATGAGGATTCACTGGACACAGGGTTGTGAAGAAAGGCAGAGTAGCACGTCTTTAAATAGTTTGTATTTCTATCTTACAGGTACATAGATGTAAATAACTTCAAGATTATACCTAATAGTGAAATGGGTCTAAACATATAAAATGGTGATGATTTTTGCATCTTACCTTTGGTTTGGCAGAATGTACTTAGTTATAAGTTTACATAATTTAATGTTTAATAATGTGTGTATTTCATAACCGGCTCCCCAAATTCCTAAAATTTTAACCACTAGCCCTCATGACTGGCACAGGCCACTCAGCAAACAATGACTTACCGATGGCAGGGAGCTTCTCCGGAGAGATGCTGAAAGCAATGAAATGTCATTGTGAGAGGTGAGTTTAGCAAATTGTGTGTTTATCAACAATAGACCCCACTGACTGATCTGGTGGGTGGCACATTTGGAGAATTTTTCCTCTCATCTTTGGGGATTGTGTGTGTGTGTGTGTGTGTGTGTGTGTGTTTGGGGAGGTGTGTGCAAATTGTAGAGAACGGTTTAAAGCGAGGAGCTGCATCTCCTCAAAGAACACAATTTTCACACTACCCAAGCATGTCTTTCAAAGATGCTCATTTCGTTTTTGCCTTTAACATTTAGGGAGCTGTCCTTCTGGGCTTGTTTTTGTCAGGTTTATGTCAGACTGCTTTTCGACCCAACTTCCATGTTCACTGCCACATTCCCTATAATCTCCCCCTATACTGACTGGCTGTGTTTATTACCTTTTATATGAAGGCTCTGTGTTGAAAGCCTGTTATGAGTTTCTGTCCCAGTGGATAATATGATGAAGTTGAAGTGGGCTATCATCCAAAGCCGTTTCATAGCCTCAGATGGGGAATACAGAAGTGCCATGGATTATTGATAGAGTCATATCTGCAGTTCTGCTGACAGATTTGATGTCTCCTTTGCTAGGTTTCTAATAGTAAGAAATATTTCTGGTAGCATGTCATTGCACGGCGTCACTGGGAGAGGAGACGACGACTTAGATTTCTAACCGTTTATTCTGATAGTCCTGATAATATGCAAGTATGTAAACAATATAGCACAACCAAACAATTAAGCAGAAATGTAGGTCCATATTAAATTTGTAGAAACTAATGGTAGCAATGTCTCAGTTGTGTCAAAATCATCATTAATCATTGTAATGGAAGGAATTTTTCGAGTTAAACTATTCACTGTCTAAATAATGCACACATCCTGGAAAGTGAGCAATTATTTTCTAAGCTCTTGAGGTAGAAATGGAAAGACAGTCTTTAAAAGAATACATTGTTTTGTTTTGTTTTGCTTTGCGGTTGACAAGCAGATTGATGCCACTGCACACCTAAGCAACATAGTTACTATTCGGAAGTATTTTCTAGCTTGGCATACATTTTTAATTTGTTTTTTAATGCCACTCCACGACAAAACTGGTGTGGGTAAAAAAAAAAATCTCTTTTTGACATTATAAAATGCTATTTTAAAGACCTAGTGATGACATCTCCCAGGAAACTCTGAAAAATCATTCTATTTAGAACTTCCTTATGCTATATTATCTATTCATTCTTTAGATTGTTATCATGATATCTTATTATAAGCTTAGAAATTATTGTGATATCACAAATAAAGAATCAAACCTCACAAAGCAGGATAAATATGAGGTTAACGATATGGCTAAGACTGACGAAGGCTAATGTTTGTGTGAGAAACTGAGCGGTTTTACATTTTTCCCCTCTTTTCTTGACAGTATAACTAGCCAGCTATTGGGGGAAAAAAGAGCATTGAAATATTACAGAACACATAGTTTTCTCCTCAGAAAGCACAGCTCTTCAGTCAATAGGTTCCACAAGCCTCATTCTCCTCCCCCTGCTCTCCTTCTTCCCCTTTACTCCAGCCGGATTGTAGCTTTCACACCCTCATCTGGTTGGAAACAAAACCGATGCTATGAAATAAAAATGTGATTTGCTTAATTGATATGTACTCACAACTTTCTTGGCCTGGCACATGTATGTACGTGCACACACATGTGTGTCTATTATTTTCCCTGGATTTCTGGTTCTAGTACATTCCTCAGTAGCATACAATAAATTTTTAATCAGTGAATGTAACTTATTTAGAGTCGGAATTACAAACGTGACCATGATAAGGAGTTAGAGTTCTGTACTATTCCACCTCTCCAGGTACATTCAGCATGGGCATCGAACAAGCTGTTGAAAAGTGGGTGAAAATAAGCCTGCTTAAAAATGAGAGGAAATGGAGGGGGGGCTGGGTTGCTCAGTCAGTTAAGCATCCGACTTTTGGTTTGGCTTCAAGTCATGATCTCAGGGTCGTGACATTGAGCCCTGTATGGGCTCTGTGCTCAGCGGGGAGTCTGCTTAAGATTCTCTCTCTTTTTCTCTCTCTCTCTCTCCTTCTGCCACTCTTCCTGTGCTTAAGATTCTCTCTCTCTCCCACTCTCTCTTTCAAATAAATAAATAAATCTTTCAAAGAAAATTAGGGGAATTGGAGGTAATAAAAATATTACATACCCTATCATTTAAATTCGATATCATTTAAAATCAAATTTATTGGACGATTCTAAAGAAAAGGATTACTTTTTTAGTGTCATGGTGTGCATGGCATTGTGTCAGGCAAGGTTTGTTTGGATTGAGTTAACTCTGTAAAGTTTGTAAATTAGTTGGAGGGAAGAGAGGAGTGTTTGACAAATGGATTATTACATTATCACTTTTTATTACTTGATTTGGTTATTGTGATGGTTTTATGTTAGCCAAAAATTTTGCATCATTTGGGTACCTATAATGCAACAAATAATACAGGTGCTTTGCTGGTAATGACCTAGTAGAATGAGATAATGATTCTAAGAGAGAACCACAGTCTGTATATAATTTATCTTGTGTCTGCTTCCAAAATATTGGCATTGGCTTAACACAAATTAAGAAAATGCAAAATAGGAAATCTCGAGATAAAAACAGAGTGAATAGATAGCAAGCTTATTAAACAAATAAAATTTTTTCTGTATTTTTGACAGCTAAGGTGGAAATTAGTGAATTCAGTTCAGCACATTTACAGAAGCGGGGGTATGTAAGGAATAAGGGCAAGCATTTCAGATGACACAAAGATGAGTAATGTGAAGTCATTTTATCATCTGAAACAGAAAACAAATTTGCTTGTAGAGAAAAACCTTCCTAAAATCTTAACATTGGTGCCTTTGTAAACAGGACACTGTAAAAGACTTGCCATCACTTCTACCATATTTGGGTCAAAAGGCAGAGACATTTTAAAATTTATTACTGGTTGCATGGTAGGATCTCAGCTAACATCTGTTGAATAAATTCATGACCAGACAAGTGTTTGGATGATTCATGTAAATGTGTATGTATACCTATGTGTGCATATATAATGTATTTATTAAAACTGATGACATCATGGTGAGTCAATGTTCTATGGAACAAATATATTCAAGCATTTTTTAAATAGAAAAAATCCGATAGAAATAAGAGAAAATAAATATTTTATCTCTTCACGAAATGCCTTCTCTGAAATTTTAAAATGCTTCAGTAAGTCTTAGCAGGAAGTAATTGAAAATATATTGATGATTGAAATATCTATGTCAATTAACTTTGGTTAACTTAAGCTGTAGTGATAGATTGCCCCCAAATCTTAGTAACTTGCAAAATTGCAGATATTATATGCTCATCAAGTTTGCACGGGTTGAAGTCTGGCTAGGGTTGTGCCGTGGGTCCTAAGGTAGAGCCCCTATTTGGAGAATGCCTTGTCATGTCAGAGGAGAAGGAATCAGAGGGATCAAAAGGAATCAAAGTTCTGCCTGGAAGGACCACAAGTCATTTTATACACACATTTTATTGTCCAGAGCAAGTCATAGGACCAATCTTGACATGACCTGGGTGGGAAGGATAATTCTCCCACAAGACTAGGCCCAATGGGGGTTAGTAGCAAATATTGTTAAAATAATGTAATCTATCATACTGCAAATACTGACTTTGATAAATACACGTTTGATGATAAAAAGTGTCATAGAGCCATGGTTGCACAAATGGGTAGGACTCTGAGGGATCCTGCCCCCAAACCACTGGGCTACAGACTATTTTAAACTTTTGAGAGAAAGCCAATGACACCTGTTAGACACAGAACAAATTACTAGCTGGAGATCGCACTTGTGATATAATCAAGTGATTCTCCTTTCAATGATGTCTTTTTAGCAAAACAATTTTTGGTGGTTGCTCTTTTGCTCTGTGAGAAAATCAGTTGAAAAGGGAAAGGGGAGTATGTAATCTGATTCCACAATTTAAGGAGTCACATACATCCCATGAATCTCTAACTATGGGGACTGAAGCATGAAATAAAACTGTTATTTTTTAACAGTTAAAAATTTAAGAATTTATTATTTTTATTTTTTTAAATAGCTACTCAAATAATTATAAGTTGTTTAGACCTAACTACTTGATACATGGAACTAATATGTATTTATTTTGGCTAGGGATTGCCATAAAAACAAAAATAAAAACAAAAACAAAAAAACACTGAGACACTTACGAACACCTTGACCTGAGAAAGTATGGGAACCGCTATGCTAGGCTTTAAATGCTAGTTAAAGATGTGCTCTTCTTTTGGAAATTTTGAGTCAGATTCGTATTTTACCCTAAAGTGGAAATCCATCTGTTTCACCCTATGTGTAGGAAAGAATATTCCCGTAGATGACCGTGTGATTGAAATCAATATTTATCGTTCACTAAAAGACAGACACCTGCAAATCCAAACAAATGTGAGCCATATAGAAATGGTAACTGGCATTCCTATGTGCACATACAATTTTCTTTGGGGGGGAAAGAAAAAAGCTTTGAATTAACTCAAGACGTTGCAAAAGTACCCAATGGCATCTCCATGTATTGCCAACAGAGTTCTTCATTTTTAAAAGGGGTCTTAGTGATGACATCCACAGAGCAGATAGAATGAAGGTTTTTCACAGGTTACAATGTGTTTTTGGCAAATACTTGCCTTTTGGAATGTACATATCTCTCCATATAGGTCAATTCTCATATTGCTTTATCTCATATATGCTGACAAATCAATAGTACCTAAGGTTTGTTGATGAAATTTCCTCCATAACAAACATCTCATAAAACACAGACTAGACGTGGGAGATACCTCCTGTCAAGGTCAGCAGTCTGCTGCACAGGTGCCTGTGAGGGGGAGGCTTCCATCCGGGCTTTTTCAGGTGTTCTTAACACAGTGGTTGACCCTCCTTATTACCATTAGCTCCTGTGATTTCCGTGTATTTTAACAACTGTAAAGATTGAAATGCACACATAATGTTTAAAGACTACATATATGTAAGAGTGAATTGGACTTTAAAGTTTATGTGTCGTAGGCAACAAAGGCTTGGAGTTGTTGAAGATGCTTACACCTCATTCACGTGCGTATCGATCACAGAATGTTTGTTACTCAAGGCTCTCTGACTGAGAGCGAGGAGAAAATATGGAACACTCTAGTTTTGGAGACAAATGTTTGATTTAATAATCATATTCAGTGAAAGAAATTACACACACACAAGAAAGGAATGACTTTGTTTTAAGAATGCATCAAAGGAGAAATTGTAAGTCAGCACCTTAGCTGGACCTAAGACTGACTTGAGAATCTTCTAGATGGATAAGCCTGTGGTGACTCAGGCGAGTAATTGAAACAGAGCACAGACGTTTTCATAGACAGGAATGACTGAGGAACAAGGATGCAGGTGGCAGACCGCACGGCCTTCTGCGTGGCTAGCCCATAGGGTTTGTGCTGGAGAGTGACAAGAATATGTATCTAGAAAGAAAGGCAAAAACCAAAATATAAATTTCTGTGTGTATTCATGCAAATATTTGATCTTGAATTTAATGCAATGGTGGGCCACGGAAGGGCCTTAAGGAGGGGGTAATTAATCATATTTGTAATGTAGAAACAAGTATCTCATCACTTAGGAAAACCGAAAAGGAGAGCAACAGAGACATGTCACTTCTAAGCTCTCCATCAACCCAGAAGTTCTATTACTTAGATGTCTTACCATTTGGCTCATATCTACGGGGAATCTGGAAGGGATCTGACCTCTTAAGTTTATTGGACACATCTTTGGCTCAGTGGGCACTACTATAGTACATTGCACCTTCACTTCCTGTCCTGGAGAGCTGCTCAAATTACTAAAATTTCGAAGGTAATAAATAAGAAGTGCTGAGTACATAAACAAAATTAGGAAGATAATAGTTTTGCCTTGTCCCTGCTCAACATCAGGATTGGAAAATACCCTTAAGCTAACACAAGAGAGGATTTTTCAAATTGTGTCAGTTTAAATCAAATGCATATGAAAGAGAAGAAAAAGGAACCCACGCCAGTTTCGTGAGCAGGAGAAGAATTTAAACGCTGATTACTTGGATTTTTATTTTGTTAGCACTCATTTTTCCTGTGGTCATAAAAAGTTTAAAAATTAATTAATGCTTAAACCGTTACCTTCGGCAAACAATTTTAATGTTGTTGTTTTTTTTTTAACCATCTTGGAAATATAATAATGAAAAAAATGCAATCAAAGCTTTATGTGTGTTCTATATTTTTAACTTAGAAAATTTTTTGTCATCAGTTTTATCCTTATATGTCTAAAGGGTAGCTTTAAAAATGTGTTAAGCTTTTTTGAATCACCTTTAATTTTTACTTCCCATTGTACGACCTAATGAAAGCGGAAAAGTATTCAGAACAGAAATTACTTACACTACCATTCTATCTACCTTGTTTTGAAATTTCACTGTTTCAATAAGACCACTACACACTGAATACCAGAGAAAAGTAGAGAAAATATTCCTCCTAACTTGTCATTTCTGAAGAGATTTTTAAATCCTCTCATAGACCTGTAAGTTCATAACTCATACGCATATGTGGGACAATGCTTCAGATGTCTAGGGTCTCTCTTCTGTAAATCAAATTCCATACGGGAAATCAACCTAGCTGCTTAAGGTTATTGAGAAGTGAAGGGAACCAGGTTTGTCTTGAGTTTACAGGGGTTCGTAGATTGGCCTTCACAAGTTGCAAGTATCCTAGGCTCTGTTTCTTTTTTTAGTATATGTGTTGCTGAAGTGAGCACACTAGGCTCTGTTTCTTAGTAGAGACTATAAATCTCTCCTTATGTGATTTGATTTCTAGACTATTTTGACAAATAAAATATTCTTGATCATTTCATCAAAATAAACAAGGATATGTCAAATGAAATGTATATAGAATAGGGTGTGTAAATGTGTATTTCATGTATTTTATATATATATATACATATGTCTCAATACAAATTTACATTTAATTAAGATGCTTTTAAATTAATGATTTTAATATGCCTTTCTTCTAGATTCCCCATCATACATGCTTTTTCTATTTCTTTCTCCAGTACCTTTCTATGTTCCTCTGCTCCTTTCCACTTTTCTAGTCTTTCTCTACTGTAATATAGTAGACCATTAAAAAAGCAGGATAAGTACATTTACAGCTTTCTTACTGCTGCCCGCAGGGTGCCATAAAGGCACAAACTGGATATAATTGAGGCACATATTAACTTACCTTCTGTTGTACAGGAAGAACATAAGCAGGCTGTTAATGTGCACTCTGTTGAAACTCTTAACTTGGGGGATGAGAATTAGCTTGCAGTAGTAATTTGGTAAGCACCTGGGAAAATTGCAAGCTTCATTTCTTGCAACGTGGAATATGATTAAAAAGAGAATATATTATTATCATGGGCACCATTAAAAAATGTGTAGACAGCATTCTATGATGTTAAAATGGAAATTGGAAGTTGCACTCAAATGTTGAAGATGCTGCATGTTAATTACTGTCTACCACAGTGCACTGCAAGTGCAATTCAATTATTTGCTTTGTCAAGCAATATTTTGATTAACCTGAACTTTAATTTTGTGCATCTAGTGTTTTCATATTGTGATAAAACTGTGGAAGGGCACGTTGCCCTGCCAAGAGTTCTCTGAAACCACCAGAAATGGATTCACTACCATAGGAATCCACATCTAAATCTTGATACAAAACATTTCTCAAATTAAGGGAATTTCTTTTTAAATATCAGATAGGGAGTTTTTAGAAAATCTGATCAACAGTGTAACATTATGATGGGCGCTTGTAAAAACTCTCGTTCTTCTCTGCACATTTTGGAAGTAGGTGTTGTATTGTCCATGTTTGATTTAAAGAAACTGTCGAAGAGAAGGTGAGGTAAGTCATGTACACAAGGTCACCTGGCTAGTTCTTAGTAGAATCAAACATTATACTGAGGCTTACCTTCATCCAAAACTCAAGTTCTCAGAGATATGACCTGTCTGGGTTTTAAATCTTATTTGCTAACTTTGGGATTTTTGAGGCAGATTCTGGATAGCTCCTGTTTTATATTTTATAGTATTTTCCCACAACCTAGGGTGATATAAATAAGATATTGAAAAAGCACCACTTATTTGCAATTTGGGACTCACATTCAGATAATCATTTTAATGGTTAGTGAATAAATGACCTTTTATTTGCTGATTACTCAGTTCTACTTAAAGTCGGTAGCCACATCTGACGACACATCTGATTGCTTGGATTCTGGCCAAACTGACTGCAAAGAAATGATAATGATCTGTCCTGTATTTAGTTGGTCAATTAATTCTGTTATGGAAAATGATATAATCATGTACTTTTACATTTAACTAGGATAACCAGAAGGATGCATAACATAATTTCTCTAGTCAAGCTTTGAACAAAATTTGTTTTCAGCATCAACCAATTATCTCTCAAACCATTGTTTATATAGGTAAAATGATGTACTTATCTTTTTTTTTCCTAAAGAAATCCATAGTTTAGCTGTGTAAACAGACATATAAATGGTCCATCATGTAAAAATGCTCTTAATGACATGAGATAAGACAGAACAAAATGCTAACTGCCTACAGAGGAGAGAGTCAGGAACTCTGCTTGAGGGAGTGCCGTCCACCCAAAGGAAGAATTGGGCCATGTGTGGGGATCAGGACGTGGTGCAGAGAGTGGGGTGAGGGGGTTATGGAACAGCTGCTAGAGAGCAGTGTGGCTTGTTTCAAGTGAGGGGAAGGAGTTTGATGAGAGAGAGGAGAAATCTAGTGCACATACGTACACGGAGTCCGTAATGTACATGCCCGTATACTCCTACCCACACGTACCAATAGCAAGTGTCTTGGTTTTTCTATTTGTCTGTGGTTAGGTATGTGACTCTTTAAACATACAACAAAACGAGGGAAGTGTGCGTGTGAGTGTGTGCGGGAGTGTGCATGCACATGTTCATGTAAAATCATGGATGGCATCAATTCTTTAGAAGTGGAGTTTAAGAAACAAAGCAAATGAACAAAGGAGGAAAAGAGAGACAAAGCAAAAAGCAGACTCTTAACTGCAGAGAACAAACGTAGGGTTACCAGAGGGGAGGTGGGTGGGGGACGGGTGCAGTAGGTGATGGGGATTAAGAGTGCACATCTCTTGACAAGCCCCAGGTGATATGTGGAATTGTTGAATCACAATACGATGTGCTTGAGGTGACTATGACACTGTATGTTAATGACGCTGGAATTAAATCTTTTTAAATTAAGCCTAGGGACTCCTGGGTGGCTCAGTTGTTGAGGTCTGACTTTTGATTTAGGCTCATGTCATGGTCTCAGGGTCCCGGGATACAGCTCAGCCCGTAGGGATCCCTGTTCAGTGGGAGTCTGCATCTCTCTCTCTGCCTCTGCCTTTCACCCCATTTGTGCTCTCTCTTTCTCTCTCGCTCACTCTCTAACATAAATAAAATCTTTTTTTTTCTCACCATAGCACATACCCTCCCCAATGTCCATCACCCAGCCACCCCATCCCTCCGAACTCCCTCCCCACCAGCAACTCTCAGTTTGTTTCCTGAAATTAAGAGTCTCTTATGGTTTGTCTTTCTCTCTGGTTTCATCTGGTTTCATTTTTCCCTCCCTTCCCCTATGATCCTCTGTCTTGTTTCTCAAATTCCTCATATCAGTGAGATCATATGATAACTGTCTTCCTCAATTGACTTATTTCTCTTAGTATGATACCCTCTAAATAAAATCTTTAAAAAATTAAGCCCAATAAAATTTAATAAGACATAATGTTTTAATTCTCTGTTTTTGAGCAGGATCCTTGGTATATGATTTATTTAAGGGGCTACAAATCTAGGGTCTATCATTTATCCATTAGTAAAATTCAGATTGACAAGGCTTTGGTACGAAAGCACAATGTTGGGGGAAAAAAAAAAAGGCTATAGAATGGCTTCCTTGAAATTTAACCAATAAATGAGTCAACTTTATTTGATCTGATGCTAGGCATAATAAGTAGAGCAACTTTGATCCCACTTTACAAATCTTATATAACACCAAGTACTTAAAGATAATTTAAACAAGTAAACGTTTACTTGTATTTGGTGGATGTCTGTCTATATTTATTTTCTATCATCCTTTTCTGCCATTTTCTATTTTTTTCCAAAAACTATAGTTATTTTGTTGTTAAGAAAGCATTTGTATCAAAAAGAGAAAATAAAGTATTTGTATCTATCATTTTGAATTTATCATTAAAATTTATTCATCAATCCAAGGGTAGAATGAAGATGGGAAGATCCAGCAAACATTCTTCAGATGTCAAAGGTAAATAATGATTATGGATTCTTAAAAATGCCAAAAGGTTTTTTAATAATATAGCAATTTAACACTAATGACTGTAGTATTTATCATGCTAAGCATTACAAGGTTAATGATTTTGTGTATTATATGATTCAATGAATACTATCTGATCTGTTTACTACTTTTTATTGAAAGTTCTATTTCTTAAAAAAGATCTGATTTTTTAAAAGATTTACTTATTTATTTTACAGAAAGAGAGCAAGCCCGTGCTCAGGGCTTGATCCCAACAACACTGAGATCATGATCTAAACTGAAACCAAGAGTTGGATGCTTAACCAACTAAGCCAGCCAGGCACACTTTAAAGAAAGATCTTAAATGTAGGATCTGTATCCTCATTCTAGCTTCCTTCCGGGCATACGCCCATACATACACACACATACCCCGCATATTTGACTACATAACAGGCGTTCACATTGAACTAAAAACCACAAGTAACATATTTAGGTAGGGAATCAGATAATTATTAGAAAGTATTTTAACAGATACACCGGTACACGAGTGTGTCCAATATTCTGATAACGTGCCATATTCACAATGTTATTCTGAATATAATAATGAAGTCACACTTTCATACAATAATAAAGACATATTTTTCACACCACTCAGAAATCTTGGAAAGTTGTCCACCTCATCATGCTTTCTTCCTATTCAATTAATCCTCAGTCTTTATGGAAATCAGTAACATCACCTGGGAAACTGACCCAAATGCACAGTCTAAGCATATTTGCCCTCTTTCTCATTAAGTTTGCTGTCTGTCTAGCTCATAATGACCCCAGGTTGGGAGCGGTAATTAAGTGATTTGGTTTAATAAAAGACCTTCCTTTTTAGCTCTTGCTAACTGGCTTTCACTGAACAGCTCTCACGGGTTTATAAAATGTAAGGAAGGATCTCACATTTGCAATCAAAATAAATTAAATCCTGCAACTGAAAGTTGTTTCCCATGAAAGCTCCTTTTAAACTCATCAGTTGAAAGTGTAAGCTTAATAATAATTTATTTGCTTCCTTATTTATTCACAAATATTGTGTCTTCACAGCTATGCGTACACAGACTGTGCACGTAGTCTCCTTATCACCACATATCTATACAAGACATATGATTATTTACTCATGATTAGTAGGTGATGAACAGCTTTCAGTCAAGGGCTTCATCATAAAATGTCCTGATGCCTTGGATTGGGACTACCTGATACCTGACCCTGTAGAACATTAGCAGACGAGATGCACTAAACAAGACCTTCAGAACAGATGATACGTCTCCTATCTTAAAATAATATTCTGTAAATTTTCTTCGTAACACATCATGGTTTAGAACTTGACCTAATTTTTGGTGTGACTGTACTTATTCTAACTTCGGACAACTCTGGTTAGGTAATAAAAAGAATTGTCAAACTTCATTAACTTTAACACACACATATACATACACACATGCGTACACATACAGACCACAAATGTGAAATTTGAGATAATTAGTAAATATAATACTTTGGGCCTAATTTGTCTATTTTTCTTCCAATAGCCGTGAAAACATTCATTTTAATTTTAAAGTTATCATAATTTAGTAATACCCTATTTATCTATTTCAGATTTTAGAAAATGTTAGGGAACATCATTTTAGAACTTGAGTTATTTTCAATAAATGACAGATGACCCCTCTCCATCTATAGGTGAAGGGGGAAAGAGTTCCCTTATGTAAGAATGACTTTAGCATGTCCAATTCCCAGCACACTGGTCTCCTATAGTCAAAGTTCCATGGAAACTTACCGTAGTTAAATACTTAAGACAATTCATTCATAGGCCTAAGATTCTTGCACACAGCACAACTACAGTCACAAGACTTGATCCCATCTCTCCAGCAGCAACTGTGGAGAGTCTGGTACCACGACCCAGAGTCTGAAGTGGCGTAAGCATGTTGAATGTCAATGGTACTGCACCGAACAATTCCTAGCAAAAATTCATATCCACCTGGAATCTCCAGAATGTGACCTTATTTAGAAACAGGGTCTCTGTAGATGTAATTGTCTAAATCAAGGTGAGGTCATACTGGATGTGTTGGCCCTAAATCGAATGACCATTTGTCCTTATAGAAAGGCCATGGGAAGAGACACACTCATGGGAAGGTTATGTGAAGAAGGATGTCCCAGGATCTCTGGCTGTCACCAGAAGATGAGAGAGAATGTGCTAACCCTGTCAACCTACTGATTTTGGACCCCTAGGAGCAGAACTATGAGAGAGTAAGTTTATGTTGTTTTAAGCCTCACATTTAGGGTAATTCGTTAAGGCAGTCCAAGAAGACTAACACAGATCTTGACACCAGGAAGTGGGATTTCGTGGTAACAAAAGCCTATGAGTGTAGAGAGGCTGTGAAATTGGACCGTGGGTGAAAATAGGAAGACTTTTTTAGTGTATAGAAAAAACTAGTTTCCGTAGAGACTGTTGGTAGAAACGTGGAGGTTAAAGGCAATCTGGTGATGACTCAGAAGGAAGTGAAGAGGAAGGACAACGAAGAAAATGCCCTCTTAGAGAATTCATACATTGTCATCAAAGAATATAATCACTAAAGGTGCTGCTGGCGAGGTCTTGTAAAGAAATGAAGGGCGTTATTGGACACTGGATGAAAGGGATCCTTGTGATAAAGTGTCAGAGAACTTGGACAAGTTGTCTTCTAGCATAGGATGGAAGAGAGAACTTGTACATAATGAGCTTGTCTACTTAGCTGAGGAGATTTCCTGGCATCATAGAGAACATGTGGCCTTATTTCTCTTTGATGCTTATAGTAAAATGTGAGAAGAGTGAGACAAATTGAGGAACCATCTTATAAGCAAGAAGGAACCAGGATTTGATGATTTGAAAAATTCTCATTGTCTCTGTTTTGAAAAACAAAAAATGAGAATGTATGTTATAGAGAGAACATCAAGGGTGGACAGCCTTTTACTAAATAATAGAGTAAGTTCATGACTCTCTGATCTAATCAACCAGCACAGCACAAGCCAAGAATAGAGATGAGGTTACCAGGAAAGGAGCTGTCCTGTGTAATCCCCCTGACATCACAGACCAACAAGATTTTTAAATGTTGAATCAACAAAACCACGGCCAGCTTGGGTTGCAAAGGGAGGAGGATGAAAAGAAGGAAGCAGGCTGCTCAGGGGCCTGGGGATAGGCCCTTCTTGAACATAAAGCAGGGGCTGACTGGGGCTTCATGGGCCCAGTGGGCAGATCAAGCCATAGGGAATTATTATCAAACCTTGAAACCTGAAGAAAATTGCCCTGCAGAGTCTTAGACTTGCTTTGCGTGATGTCTTCTCTATTTTTCCAATTTCCTCTCTGTGGAATGGGAATTTCTATCCTATGTCTGTCCCTTTGTTTTATTTTGGAAGGAGATAACTCATTTTCTAGTTTCACAGGTTGACAGATGGAGAAAAATGTTTCCTTTGGAAGGATCATATCCAGAGTCTCTCCATACTTGATTTAAATGATTTAGATGATAAGATTTGGAACTTCTTGAATTGACATTTAGATGTGATTTGGGGTTTATGATTAATTCTGGAATGGGTTACAAGTTCAGGAAATGTTGGGATGGATGTCAATTTTGAAGGGCCAGATAAAACACACTCTACTGGCAGAATAGCATCTCTTCCAAGTTCATGTCCATCTGGAACCTCAGAATGTGACAAAGTGTACAAAGGTAATGACTTAAGATAAATCATACTGGATTGGGTAGGCCTAAGTCTAAAGATAGTTGTGCTTATAAAAAGGCCTTATGAAGACACACAGAGAATAGGACACTGTGTGATGTAGTGATGCTTCTATAAGCCAAGGAATGCCAGGGATGGTCCACACAGCCCCAGAAGCCAGCAGGGAGGCATGGAACAGACAGATGGTCCCTCACAGTTTAAGCTTTAAGGACTTAAACCTACCGAACCCTTGATTTTAGGCTTCTGGTCTCCAGGACCATGAGAAAATCAGTTCTTGCTATTTGAAACCACTTAGTTTCTGGTGGCTAGTTATGGTGGCCCCCGAAAACTAATACATCAGTCCCTGTCACATCTACAGCTGCGACTTTAATGCTTAGGACCCAGGACTGTGAGGACACCAGCCAGGGAGGTTCTCCCTTAGGGAGAGTTTACCTAAGCTTCTCCACAGTATCCCTGACTGTCCATTTTGTTGTGAGTGGCCTGCAGACCCTTAAACTGATGCTCACCTTTTGTGTGACTATAGGACCCAGACAGCAGCCTGCAGAGATATAAGCAAATATAAGTTCTTGCCATGACTTCTCTAAAAGCCCTTGTGATCAAAAGCCTCCCTTGCCCCCAAGACCCTCCCCTTGTGCACTTCTTATCTAAGACCCCTTTGGGGCTTACCAAAACTGCTCTTTTAGGTTTGAATTGATCCATCCAGGCTTAGTTCAGGAACCTCAAAGCCTTCCACACATGGACCCTAAAAAAGACATGTGCCCCAGTCTCTGCCTCTCTCTGCTTGTGCCCTGTCTTGACCTCATTGTGTAGTCACTTGAAGGGTGGGTGCCATGTACTTCCTCCAGGACCTCTGAGTCATAAACTTGTCTATTTGTTGAATCACAGCTCACTGTCTGGTCCCTGGTGCTCCACTTAATAAATGTTAACTTAGCAAAATCATGACATCCCTCAGTCTTAAATTCTGATGATCTAGATTAGTGCCAGACCCAGGGTCCTACCATATCATACTCCTGTTCAGTTCCTTCTGATGGGTTGTGTCCTTCTCTCTGAATTGTGGTCTGACCCTGGCAGATCTGTAAACACTGTCCTAGAAAGCTATGAACAGCAGGACCCTTTTCCTGTGTTATCCAATTCAGACAGACTTGGCTTGTATGCTGTCATCCTTTGTTTGTTTAGCTTGACAACAGATTCTAGGAACTGCGGGAAAAAGTTATTAATTTTTCATACCTTAGGCTTTCCCAAGATGTATAATTTCTATTTATTTGTTTTCTGTTATTGTGGCTAAAAAACAATGTGACTCTTTTTTAAATCATTTTTTTAAGATTTTATCTATTTGTCAGAGAGACATAGAGAGAGAAACAGAACAAGCCCGCATAAGCAGGGGGAACAGCAGAAAGAGAAGCAGGGTCCCTGCTGAGCAAGGAGCCTGATGCAGGACTCAATTCCAGGACCTTAGGATCATGCCCTGAGCCAAAGGAAGATGCTTAACCAACCGAGCTAGACAGGCGTTCCAAGCAATGTGGCTCTTATCTTCAGTTTCAAATATATATTAAGACTGCAGAGGTGCAAGTCTTATGGTTTCTTTCTGTAGCTGACTTTCTAACATCAAAATAAAAATGTGAAATCCTCTTTATCAAAACTGTTAATTTTGGTAAATGATCTATTATTGCTTAGGAAAACCAAATAAAATAAATAGTATCAAGTGATAATGTTTATATCTTCCTTACTTGTATAGAGGCCCCATCCCCATTTTATAGTAAATATTTTTAGTAGCTATCTTTCCCCTTTGAATTCCCTAATTATTTTTTATGTAACGGCTTTGCCAGTGTTGCTGAGGACAAATACACATTACTTTGAGCATACACAGCAAAAATATTTTGCTGATGCTCTCTGATTTTTGTCCTTTAGATAGTTTGATCTATTTTTAGTACTTTTATTAGTTCTGTCTAGAACATTTGTTTTCCCATGGACATACAAATATTATGAAGCTATGAGATTTTATTCCAGGCACATTTTTTATTTCTAAAAATACATCAGGACTTCAATCGTTCAAATTTCCAGGATCAGTAACACATGAAATTATTGCCTATGTCTGTGAGTCAGGCAAGAAGCTGGTTATGCAGGGATATTTTCAACATTCTTCCCTTCACCATAAAAAAATGGGATGATTACTTTTAATTGGGCAAAGTTTGATTTGATTTCCCATTTCAAGATATCAAATTAAAAATATTCATCATCCTTATACATTTCATTATTCACAACTCTGATCCAACATGACTTTAGATCTTATCCTTTTGATTTCAGACTCTTAATGATAATATGCATATCTTATTTGGAGCCACGTAGAAATGATCACCATTGGTATTTCTCTTTGAGATGAGTGGGAAATTCCCACTTAGATGTGGCCTAATATGGTTGCTGGGAAATGGGACCTATTCCTGATCAACCTGCATTACTTTCTTCAATGATGTTATCAAGAAGCTACTTGAGGTTTTATCCCAATACACTCAAGGAAGCCAAAAACATATTCTTAGGTGGAATTTACAGAAGATAAATAATATCACTATTACTGTACTTTTGATGCATGGGTCTCATGTAATTTACATCAATGCTCTCCTTTGATATTAAGTGACAGATTTAGTGACATTTATCAAGGCTGTTTAGATCAGAGGAAAATACAGAGAGCCCTCGGTCCATAGTGCAGAACTCTTTGTATGTGGTTGCTGTTTGTTTTCATTATTCTAACTTGCAGGAAGGGCATGATAGTAAATAACTAAGAGAGTGGGGCAGTAATTCCTCTTCAGCTCTCTCCAGACAGCAGCAGAGCTGATGCCAAGATGGGGTGACTTTGGAACCCATCACATGGCTTTGGTTTACTTACTGCCCTGGCGAGCACCACTACTGGCACCGGGTGTGTGTGTGTGTGTGTGTGTGTGTGTGTGTGTGTGTGTGTCTTGGCTGGGGTGTGAAGTATTCCCTCCTGCAGCTGGGAATGAGAAGATTGGTCTCAGTGGTTTGGAAGGACATATTCTGCACTTAACGTTCTCTGCAGCTCTCTTCCTGGCATCTGCACCCACTCCTTTAACACTTCTTGCCGTGTGTGTTCTGTCCTCATATTCCTAGAAGCTCAGCTGATTGGTTTTCTGATTCACTTTTCCTGGATACTTGACGCTATCACAGCAACAGCAAGAGGGAATTCTTCCTTCTTACTATATGGAAATAGGCCTTGTATTTGTTTTTTATTGATCGGTAACAAATTATGGCTTAAGACATCATAACACATCATTTGACTGTTTCCGTAAGTCAGCGCCTCCCCAGGGTTAAATAAAGGTATTGACCAGTGGTGTGCTTTTCTGGAGGCTCAAATCAGAGAAAAATCTTCATGCTCCCTGCTTCTCAGCAGAATTCATTTCCTTGTGTTCTTGTTGGTTGTTGACTGGTGACCCTGTCAGCTACCCGAGGTTGCATTTAGGTCATCATTCTATGGTCCCCCCACAACTTGACAGGCACCTTAGTTCTTCAAGACCATCAGGAAAACACCTCACTTTATTCTGCTGAGACAGAGTCTTGTGTAATGTGGTGGTATCATGGGGAGTAAATACTGCTTCTTATTCACAGGTGTTAACCACTTTCAAGGGCATGGTTTTTATAGCTGGTACACCAAGGAGCAGGGAGTTCAAGGGTCACGTCAGAATTCCATTTGTATCACAGGTAATACACTGCAGTTTGTAATAACGCATAGATGTGTGGGAATGCTAGCAACATGGTGGAGTAACACCAGCTTAGGGGATTACCCACGGGTGAGAGAGAAGTTGGGGAGTCCAGTGGAGAAGGTCCAGCAAACTGCTGAAGCAGGAAACACTGAAGAGGGTGAGAGCAATAGCTTCATTAACCCAGGTCCCCTCCCTCATCGTCGACAGGACTTGGGGCCAGAAGAGACCTTCTTGGCAGGTTACTTCTCCCATGGTGGGAGGTGAGGGGTGGAAAGTGAGATGTGAGTGCCGGGCTTCCCCAACTGTGCCAGATGCTGTCGAAGAAGTCTACTCTGCAGAGTGCCACACATGTGGGGGCAAGGAGCCATAAGACAAGGGCAGCCAGTTGTCCTCTGGGAGGGCACCAGAGGAACAAGGGTCCTACTAACCCCTCTGTGGTCTAAAAAAAGACCAAGTGAACTATAGGGTACCATTTAGAGAAACAAGCTAGGTACTATTGGAGTCCCAGCAGGAGAAAAGAAGGAGAAAGTGTCTGAGAGCCATTTAAAGATATAACTCCCCAAATCTGGGAAGAGATTTGGACATACAAGTTCATGAAATGCACAGGTCTGTAAACAATTTCAATGCAAAAACGTCTTCTCCAAGACACTTTATAATAAAATTATCTAAAATCAAAGACAGAGAAAATCTCAAAAGCAACAACAACAACAACAAAAGAAAATAAAACAAAAAACAAAAAACATAAAAACATAAAAACAAAACCTTCCTCATATACAATAGAACATCAAGCCCCCCCACCCACCCCGATAAGGCTGAGAAATCTCCTGCAGGCCAGGAGAGGGTGGGGTCAGGCTCCCAATTATCTGGTGGACAAGACATGCTCCTCAGCTGTAAGTCAGCATCATTGTGCAGTCATGCTTTCAGAATGGGTTATGGACAAAGTTGGCAGAGTATTTGGATGTTACGCATTCACATAATCCCATGATTCCTATCCCTGGAGTTGCTCTGATGACAACCAGCACCGGATGGAAAAGATGGCTAAGTCAGATATGTCTCCATGCCAAGGGGCCAGCCTCTAGGTGGCAGGTTGATTATGTTAGAACTTTTCATCAAGGGCACACTGTGGTTCTTCCTCACTGGAATGGGCACTTCTTCTGGTTATGGATCTACCTTCCCTCTCCACCGTGACCAGGTTTTAATAGGTAATTAATTAGTATATTACCTTTTAAAAGAAGCCAACACGAATATGCATTTCCCATTGGCAAGGTCAAGTACTTTGCAATCCACCGCACTCCTAGTGCCCATCCCAGGTCTTGGGTCATTAGTAGAAGATCAATAAGTATTTGTTGAAATGATAGATATATAAAATGCATTAAGGTGTCCTAGAATAAAAGCAGGTGGGAAAGATAAGAGGAATATGAAGTTAGGGACTCATGAAATGGATCCCCAAATTAGACTAATACAAAAATCGATTTGTAAAAACCTTTCACGTTTGCTGTGAGTGGGCCATGAAGTTAGCTTTCAGCTTTCTAGAAGCCAACCTGGAGAAGGAAATGGCGTCCATCACACAAGTCACCACGTCCATAACTCATGGGCTCCATAGGTATTCCTGATTTGGAAACATCTGATTTTAGAGCATCCCTTAATATAGGTCTATTTCGATCATAAGACAACACAGCATTTCTTTCAAGGACCCTCATAAATTATACAGTATTTAATGGAATCAAAAACATCTGCTTTTAGAACATCTCTCAATGTAGGCTTCTGGAATAAGTGCAAGAGACACAAATGTTTAAGTGGCCATCCTTTTTCTTCTCTGATTCAATCAAGTGGAATATTTTAAAGGTGCTTTTATTTTTTTCAACTTTTCCACTTTTACTGATAGAACATTTCTTTGAATAAAAGTTACTTCAATATGTAAAGCAAATAAAAAATATACTGCAGGGATTAAAGTACAATGGTAGTATTTCCAGGGCATTCCCTTCAAATTTCCAGTGGAGAGCCCTTAATTACCTCTGTAGCACATTTCAAGGAATACATGAAGTACAGGTATTTTGAGCAACTTTATTGTTATTTCTGCTGACTTACTGAAAGCTAATTAGCATCAAAGAGCATGAGATGTTTACTGTCTTTCAAGTGCTTGGGGTTTAGCTATCTGAGTTCAAATAAGCATAAAAACTACAGGGAAGAATAATAATACCCGTTTTTGAATACGTATAAATGTCCGGATACCACAATAAGTATTTTACATATATGGTGTCATTGATTCTTTCACAAAAGCTTCCTGAGGTTAAGCTCTATGTTTTTAATGTATAGATGAAAAACTGATTCCCTTATATATTATATTGACAGAGGTCACATATCTAGACAATGTAGTTAGAATTAAATCCAGGTCTGTTTGACTCCAAATCTGTGCCCTTAATGTGCATCTAATACGATTTTTTCCTATATGACAATGAAACTGGTTATAATAATAATAATTTCTTCTTAAAATTAAGATGTAAGAATAAATCTGTAAGCCTGGCCAGAATTTTCTTTAGAAAATATTTTTGGCCATTTTAATTTACATATAGTGGATAATTGGAAGGTTCAAATTTTATCATTCAATGCTGATAATAATCTTGCTATGTAAACTAAAATGTTCCTGGTGAGTATTTTAAAATTAATTTTTATTTTATTTTATTTATTTATTTGACAGATTGAGAGAGCACAAGCAGGAGGAGCAGCAGGCAGAGGGAGAAGAAGCAGGCTCCCTGCTGAGTAAGGAACCCAACATGGGGTTTAACCCCAGAACCCTCGGATCACGACCTGAGCTGAAGACAGATGTTCAACCAACTGAGCCACCCAGGCACTCCTTAAAATTAATTTTTTTTTGAACAGTGCAAATGGTTACACAATAACACACCATTTTACTCCAGTGCCTCACCAATGGCACAGTTTTAAGGCTTTCTGGAATTCCTTATTCAACCATTCAACGATTCTCTCTCTCACACTCAATACATACACACACAAACACACACTGAGACACTACCTTGTGTGCCTGTAGTTTGATTTCATTTTAAATACTGTTATGTTGCTGTACATAATTTATTTATCCAATGCTATGTTGATAGATGCCTAGCAGGTTTCCTGATTGTTTCTATGGCAAACAATGTGTCAAAAAATACTTCCCATGTACACTGTTGTGCCTTTGTGTGAGTTCATCTTTAGACGAGATTCCTGGAAATAAAACAACTGGTGTTTGGAAATGAGTAATTGAAAATATGGCAGCTACTACAGTGTTCCTTTCAGTGAAGTTGATGTATTATTTTTACATGTGTATAAAATACTTATTTATTATTTTGGGGGATGAATGTCATTTTTAAAGCAAACACAGAGGTTTTTTATATATGATTTGAAAGAACTCTATGTATTGTAAAGAAATGTATCTTTTAGCATATATATTGTGAAATTTTTTCATATTTTTGAACGTTTTTCTTGGTATCTAAGAAGCAGTTGACAATTTTCGCTCTGCAAATCCATAGGTTTTGTTTCATTTCATTCCTAGGTAGTGTATATTTTTCATGGCTACTATAACTTTGAACTTGATCCTATATATCTTCCAGCCTTCTGTTTATACTTTTTGTAGTGAAAGTTATTGATTTTATATATATTAAATTTATAACCAGTTCTAAACAATTTTAAAGAGATTTTTCTCATATTTTCCAGAAAGAAAATAACAATTTATAATGTATACTTTGTAATTTTAAGGGAATATTTATTTTAATTACATAGTTCATACATAAATACATTATTGTAGTAATGGCTTCAGAGAAAAGTCTAAAGAAAAACACCAAAATGCTGTCTTTGAGAAAATTGATGTTATCTTTCTTTAGTTTCTCCTACCATTTTCTTTGCTTTAAAATATATATAAGTAACTTAGAAATGTATAATTTAATTGTAAATAAGTATATAATAATAACCTGTAGATATTATATTGCAATTACTTTTTTTCTCTACACAATTATACTTAATTTAATTATGTAAATACATATTTTTAAGTGCCTGCTTAGTATTCATATTTTGAAAGTACCATTTTTTATTAAACTTATCAATTTGACAATTCCTACCAATGGAAATTTAGATGGTTTTAAACTTTACACTCAAAACAATCCTGAATGATCATCTCTTTGCAGGCCTTTTTGCATATATACGATTTTATTCTCTACTCCACTTCCTGATTCACATGATGTAAAAAATCGGTTTGGATGCTCATTTTGAATTCCAAGGCATATTTTCAGATTGTAAAATATCATTTCTTTGTGGCTGCTTTCCCTTTGGGGAAGAACCCCATCTCCACCTGGTTTGGGGCAGGGTGTAGATGTCAAGCTAGGTAGGTGATTCAAATGAAATAAATCAATTAGGTTTCAGATATACAAATGAAAGCAACATTGACAAAAAAACACAGAACTGAGAGATTAAGGAGGAGACACAGAATTTCGATCATATCATTTGAATCCCTGCGTAAGTCAATGCTAACTGCACTCCTGGGCTTCCTGATTCCATGGGCCAATACATAGTTTTGCTCAACCTAAGTTCAGATTCTGTACTTGGTGCCCAAGAAATCCAGACCAATATAACCGAAGGCACATAAAAAAGAAGAGTAGAAAGAGACACTGAGACATGTAGTGGTCTGAGCAAGAGGGGGAAATAGGGAGTATTATTTCTTTGTCCTCAACTAGGAAGTTAGGACTCCTGTTTAACATTAATAAAACGTCTAGCGGTTTGTCACCTACAATAACTCGAGACTCATATTTTTGCATACCAAATCTGAGGCATTAGAAAATTTAGTAAAATGACATCAATACTTTGACATACTTCTTGTTGATTACTTCTTGCTACATTTAGTAGAATTTTACAGGAGAGAAACTATGATCAATCTATGTTGACATATCTGGAAACAAAGAGGAAAAATAATCAGGTACAACCTTGACAAAAGAAGTCTTTCAGCCTGATGTGAAGTCCAGGATGGCAGGCCTTTGTATCATGAGGAGCTTTGGTTAAAAGAAACAATTAACTACTCCCCCCCAGCACCCTGCCCCAAATTAGTGCCTAGAAGCAGAAACACAGAGAAGGTCTTAGGAGTAGGGAGGAGCTAAGGGCTGATTGGAAGGCAGCCTCATCCTGACTCCTTCCCCTCTCCTTCTATAAAGAATAAGATGTCTACTGGTGGTAAGGGAGATGCCCCCATTCTTCAGGAGATGGTTTTTGGCTTTTCCAGTATTAGTGCATAAAAGGAGGGTTCTGCAGATAAACAGAAATCCAAAAGCAACTGCTAAAATGGCAGAAGACCCCAAACTGGCACCTAGATCAGGAGTGGCAAGCTGTTTTTGTAAAGAGCTCAACAGTAAATAGTTGAGATCTTTCTAGGGCTCAGTCTCTGTCACAAGGAACATATCTCTGCCACCTCAGCGGGAAAGAAGCTGTAGACACTGAGCAGATGAACGAAGGCTACGGTGGTCCACGAAAAGTTTCTATGGATGCTGAAACGTAAACTTCACATAATTTTAATGTAATGAATTGTAATTTTTCTTTTGATTTTTAAGTACAATTTAAACGCAAAAAAAAAAAAAATTGTTGATAGCAGGCTACACGAAAAATAGGCGGCTGAATAGCTTTGGCCCAAGTTCACTGACCCCTGGGCTGGATAATCACTTTAAGGGGCAGTTGGGACCCCAGAAGCCCAGGCAGTGTGTGTGATTGCTCAGCCTCCAAGAGAAGTTTCCTTATCCTCCAAACCTGCCCTAGCAGGGGTTGAATCTCTCACACAGTGTATTTCCCGAAGACGAAAGTGCCACCATTTAATCTCTGTGTACAGGCAGGCAGGGGGTGTGGAGGGGGCAGGGATTATCTCCCAATGTGCAGGACCAGGGACAGACTGGTTACAATAGAAAGCATTTGATTGCATACAATGGCATCAACTCTTTGTTACCACTTTTCAGCAAATTATGGCAACATAATATGTGATTTCCCCTGTTCACCTTTTCTAACTGGCAGTTTTCATTGCAGTTATTTTGTTTTCTATATATTCCATGATCCTAGGCATTTTACGAAGTCTTTATATTCATTCTGGAGCCACAGATTTTCAGATCACAAGAAGCCAGTGTGGGAACTAGGAGAAATGGACATCATCTAGTGATCTGATCTCTGGGTTTGAACAACGGGGCTGTTATGCCGTCTAAATGTCCCCACGTGGGGACACTATTAAGAAAAGGAGGAGGTCTGTGAAGGTTGAGCTATCAAGGAGCAGCACCTGAAACATCTCTGTGGTCTGCTGACCAGTGTTTCTCCCTGCTGGAATTCTTCTGGTCTCCTTGTGAGTAGCAGAGGGATAGCTAGACAAACGTGCTCGTCTCTCTGATCCCTAATAGTATTTTTCTCTATTTAACCTCTTTCACTTGTCTAATTGTCATGACTAATACTTCCTTCATTTACTTTCGCCATTATCACTTACCAGTAGCCAATGAGACACAGGGGTAAGCCAGGGATAGGGAAGATTTACTTTCCTGAACTTGAGCTTGGAAGTTCCGTCTAATGAGGAAGCATGAAAAGACATTGAAAAAAAAAATGTACCGTAAGCTTGACTTTGAGAAAAAATTCCCTTGCTTCGAGATAACTTAATTAGGCATAAGGAAAAATAACAGGTTGCCTTGTTTTAACAAATAAAGAATCTATACAGAGGTTTAAAATGAGGCACCTTAAAAAATACAGAATAACTTTGGGTTTGAAACGGATTCCTTACGACACTTCTTTTTTAAATCAGATTGCAGTGCAAATTTCTCACTCTCCGATATTTTCCTTCTTGGGGATATATATCTAGATATGTTGTATATTTGTATATTTATGTACCTTGTAAAACTTAGGATCAAATACTGTAATAGTTTATTGATTCACTGTTAAAATATGATGTCTTAAAATGAGACTTTTTCAATATTATTTCTGTCACCAAAGTTTCTGAAGGCTAGATGAATATAAATTTAATTTCTAAAAGTTATGTTTGACAATGTAAGAAAATATTTAAGAAGCTAAGTGTTAGGTGCCAGTTTTGTGATCTGGCTTCTATTCAAAACAGCTTCTCCTGTGGCTGTCACTATTTTTAGTATGATTAATGATG
The DNA here is from genome assembly GCF_010015895.1 of Lontra canadensis. Taxonomy (NCBI): domain Eukaryota; kingdom Metazoa; phylum Chordata; class Mammalia; order Carnivora; family Mustelidae; genus Lontra; species Lontra canadensis. The sequence continues at coordinate 5,901,472 of NW_022631038.1, forward strand.
ATGAGATGCTTTTTTCACAATTTATTCATTTATCATTTATTCATTTATCTTTCAACGGAAAGCTGACAAGTAAAGGCAGGACCTCTGTGAATCACTGGGTAGGATTACTTTGGGACTCTGTCGGGCCTGCTACTCATGCCCCCAAATGTAAATGCAGAACAGTGTATTGTTTTTAAGCATCTTTGTCTCTATCTTTATCCATTGAAAACGCCTATGAGCACCCACCCTTTGTCCTGAAGCAGAGTGGTTTGAACGCCCTCCTATTGAAAGGCAAGGTGCAAATCTCAACTTCCTCTAGGGTGTGACATTCCTTCCATCTGCAAATAAGGAATCAAATATTCTTAACAGAGTACTGTGTCCCATATAGAATTCCATATACTAATGAGACAGTGAATTTGCTGGAAAACCCTATTGAGTAAAGACATAGGCACACGGGGCTATAAGGAAAGGTTCTGTGAACACTAGACTGCAGAGAGGGACTTGATAATGATTTTTAAATCAGTGAATGATTGCTGTAGGAGAAGTGGTAAGCATCTGTTCTGCACTTTTATGAAAGAACGAAAACAAAGGTAATAAACCAAACCTCTAATTTTAGGAATTTATATAAGAGATAAAGAACTATTTACTAAAAATTAATACTGTCAGACTCTGGGAAAAAAAAATTAATACTGTTAAACCCCGGGAAATACTACATAGAGAGATGATATGAGTGTCTCTTGACTTTATAAAGCAGCCTCACCTGACTTTTTATTTTCTTACAGAGGGTCAAACCTCTGTGAGGATCACAATTCTGGTGGGGTCACCTCCAGTGTCACAATTTTGCATATAGGTAGGTTTATATAGAAAGTTACATATATGTCAATATATGTGCATTTGTAAAATTGAAAAATATATATCAAGATTTTAAGAACAATTACCTTTGGACCAATGGGTAAATATAAACTTATTCTTTAAAGTTTACTTTATGGTACTCATCAAAATTTTACAATAAATATAAATTACATGTACAACTGCAAGGGAAGTGTTTAAAAATAATATTTAATGATATACAGGGAACATATAGCACTATATTTTTGCAAAATATATTTTAAAGCCACATAATTTTTATGCAATGTTAAACATTAATATAAACATAGATGGTTTGTTTAACAATTAAAATTCCAGATCATTACTATCCTGTAACCCCTCTCACTACAAGGTTTCATGAAAATTTTCATAAGAGAATTATTAGCAGAAACAACAATGAAACTTGGTGCTGAGCTTGATGTGAGGTAAAGGAAAAGGGTCATATTCTAGAGGATTCCCTCTTTCCTTTAAGGAAGTAAATTGGTAACGTTAGAGGCCACTGAAATGGGGAAGACTTGAACATAGCCAATGTTGAATTCAAGTTGTCTTTAAGATAGTTAGAACCGTGAAATAGTGGTATGTAGGAACCTAGATTTATTAGACGATATCTAGACTTCAGATATAAATGAGATGTGAGAAGAAATAAAATTATGGGAATGACAGGAATAGACCTAATCTCATTCACTCACTATCTTCCATGATTTCTATGTATAACATGGTCTTAGATACAGGGGAATACAGAAAAAAAAAAAAAAAAAAAAAAAAAAAAAGGAAAGGAAAGGAAAAAAATGGAAGGCATTTATTTCTTAATTTTCCTGGAAAGAGAAAACCAAAAACCTTACCAATGCATACAATCATGCACAACTCTGAGGGGCTGAGGGATGGGTCAGCACGTCAGAAACACTCCGTATTCACTAACGTCATCAACCACAAAGTTTAAGGTATCTGAGGACTAGTTAATGACTCAACTTGAGTTACCATTTCCATAGTGCTTGATAGGCTCCAGGTTTCTCAGGAAGGGCTTTCGATGCTGTAACTAACTTAAACCTTAGAGCTGCCCTAGGAAATATTATTCTCTCATCCACATTTTGTAGAAGAAAAACCTAAGCCACAGACAGGACTGTCCATAAATTCATGGGGTTAGTGTCAGAAAAGGAATGCCAACCAGCATACACTACTGGGCTCAGTTCTCCAGTCTGTGTTACAGACCAATGGAATGATGACTCTGAATTACTCTTCATCAAAAAGTACATGGAATCAGAAAACAACAGCAAAAAAGTAATATGATCGTTTTATAAAGCTGTTTTAGTGTTCATTCTTAAGGCAAATCCACATGAAGTGATTAAAAAAAAATATTTTGAAGTAAGAATACGGGGGAAATTCTTTTTTTTTTTTAAAGATTTTATTTATTTATTTGACAGAGAGAGAGATCACAAGTAGGCAGAAAGGCAGGCAGAGAGAGAGGAGGAGGAAGCAGGCTCCCCGCTGAGCAGAGAGCCTGATGCGGGCCTGGATCCCAGGACCCTGGGACCATGACCTGAGCCTAAGGCAGAGGCTTTAACCCACTGAGCCACCCAGGCACTCATATGGGGGAAATTCTTCACAAGAATCCCAGCAGAGTCAAGAAGGGGGAGCAGCCGTCAGCAGTGCTGCTTTCAGGAGAAAGGGTCAGAGTCCGCTGCTGGAATCCATTGCTCAGGGGCCTCTCAGTGGTGTGAGAATCAGGTACCAGGAGAGCCAGTGTGGGAGGACACAGAGCCCGAATGAGAGAGAGCAGGGCGGGAAGGAAAGAAACCTCGTGCTCCTATTTGGTGAGTCCTCTTGCTGCCTCTCAGGAAAGCTGTTCCTCTAAGAAAGGCTACGTGTGTTTGGATTTCCTAAAAAATGTCGTGAAGATCAAGTTACAAATTTAGGATTTTGTGCAGGTGAAAGAGCCCAGTCGAATGTGGAATCAGAGAGATGCAAGAATTCTAGGAAATTACTAGAAACTTAGTTCTGGTTGATCCACATTTCTTAGGGGTCAGAGAAACTTCATACACACACACACACACACACACACACACACACACACACACACAGAAATAAGGAAACAGCAACAAATCAGTATACAACTATGGGCAAGTCACACAGGAATCTAATGCCTGGGGAAAAAAATAAAGAAAAGAAGATAAGAAAAGAGAAAAGAAAAGAAAAGGAAAAAGAAAAAGGAAAGGAAGAAAAAAAAGAAAAGAAAAGGAAGGAAGGAAGGAAGGAAGGAAGGGAGAGAAAGAAAGAAAAGGAAAGGAAGAAAAGAAAGAAAGAGAAATCTAATGCCTGAGCTGTAGCCAGGACATCACGTTCCTGAAAAGGGATACAGAACTGTTGATACTACATTATATTTGCTTTTTGGGTACCAGGTGAACTTACCATTAAATATAATTTAAAATGAGGACGTTATTTCTGTAAATTGCAGTAATTAGATAGCTAACCTCATTTAATAAAGTTGTTATGAAATTAAGTATTTCCTGAATATCTTCTTGAATTATTTGACAAAATGTTACAGAAATTACTAAATTCATTTCTGATTCATTCAAGATAGATTTTATTAATGAAAATTTCTGAGATTTATGTACTCAGTGTGAATAGTGTGATGGCATTAATATTAAATGTAACATAATTTAATATAAATATATAAATATAATAGTATTAATTAAATAAGGTAAGATAAATAAATAAATATAAATTAAATGAAATATAAATTTTAAGTGCTCAAGGAAGTGGAAGCATTTAAAAACTTTCTTACATGGAACATGAAATGGGAAGGAAAGAGGACCACTAGATCCAGGAATGTGGAAAAATGCAAAGCTGTTTCTGCTTCAGCACAATCTTGCTGGGAGAGGCTTAGCGTCTATGTGTCCTGATTCATATGGAAAGCCAAAAAAAAAAAAAAATCAGAATTGATCTCACCTTTGCTTAAAACAGCACTTAACATTTGCCATACTTACCTGCTGCATTTTGAAAACTGCGCCTGCGTGCCCGTTCAGAGTTTTCTAGGCATGCGCAGAAATGACAGGGACTCTGCCCTTCCTTTAGCTGTGTTTAGCCTCATCTCCTTGACATCCCCTCATTACTCACTGTGCACAAGGCAGGCCCGCTGTGAGAGTGATTCCAGTATTAAAAGCTGTTGTCACCACATTTTATTAATGCTCCCCAAGATATTCAGTGATTTCTACACTCCCTTGAAATTGTAAAAATGAGCTATCTAAACTCACGCACTTCTCAGGGAAAAACTATCGAGTCATTTATTAACCCTGCAAGTCTAGGAAAAATCATCACCCTGCCACTCCCAGCCTATAAATTCAGAGTTTAGGATTGAAATTAATATTTATTGCTGAAAGATATGTGCTGTAAATACTTTTTTCATAGGTTAACCTAGAATGAGATATGTCAATTTCATTAAAATATGGTTAATCCTTGATATTTGATTAATATACGAGGTTCACAGAATAATAGTCTTAGGATGATTGTTAAAATATGTAGGAGGAAATACAAAATGCTGAAGTAAATAAAAAAGTTTCCTTTTTTAATTCTTTCAATGTGTTGTGAGTTTACATATTTAAAAGTATCCACTTATCTATTTATCTTCTATCATTGATTACCTATCTATCATCTCTCTATCGTTCTATCATCCATCATCTATCTATCCATCTGTCTATCATCTATCATCTAGCTAGCTAACTGTCCATCTATCTAATCTGCGCATTTTCTTCTTGGACCAGAGATCTCTGCTGGATGTTAACACACGGCATTATCAATAACTTGTAGTCAGCCTGGTTTTATAGCGTCTTCGCACTATGGATGACAATTGTGTTTTTGCTTGTTTGTTTTATTTTTAAATTTTGACAAGTAGCATAGGCTCCCTCAGTCTCAATTTTCCAAACACAGAAATTTTAAACTTAAAGAAATGTCAAAAAGAATACTACCATACAAATAAAAGAAAATTGCCGTAATCAGCCATATTTGTCTTCCCTCTTTGTCTCACCCCTGCACACACCCCCACACACATGATGATATATATGTACAAAGCAGAGGTCACCCCACATCCTGTCCAAAGGCACTGGCATTCATCTATTGAAGAATGAGGGCAATGACCTCCCTTTAACAATAATTTCCTGAAGAAATTATTACATGCAGAGTTGCAAAAAGCAGGGTTTTCTCCACCTGTTCTACATTAATTAAATAGTAGTTTTCTTGAAAAAGAAGATTTTCATACCTCCCCATTTTATCCCTTATACTGTATCATGCTATGGATACTAAGATTTTTGAATATTTAGAATACCCACCAATAGCAGTACATTTATCAAAATTAAAAAAACATAAAAAGTTTAATGTCGTTTAGTATTGAGTTCTCATTTGAATATACCCAATTGCTGTGAGAATATTTGTTCTCTTTCAAATTCAAATCAAGATTTAATCTAGTTTTAATCTTTTCTCTTTTAGCCTTGAAGGGGCCCACACCTTGCTTAGGACACTGACTTTTTAAAGGCTCATGAAAGGTTAGTTTTCTTATAGACTCTCTCACTCTTTGTTTGATTCTCTTGATGTTTAATTCCACGGTTCATGCCTGCTTTTCCTACAAACTGGAAAGAAGTCTGGAGGCATGACTGTATTTCATGAAAGTATTGGGGGATTCGGGGTGATTTTATGCATGACTTTACTGCATTCCATCAGGGACTGCTCTAGTAGATTTCCCGCTATGTGTGATGTTCAATTTGACCAGTTGGCTGAAGGCGGTAAAGGGCAGTTCCCTCCAAGGATTCTTGGAGAGTATCACGTATCTGCATTTGCAGTTCCTCTTGTGCTCTCTACCTCAACAGCCCTCTGATGTCCTTAAAAGGTGACTTTTCTGTGTTTTATTTGTATTTCTTCTCATTCCCGTTAGGACCTTTGGCGTGCTGCAAGCTACTCTGTCTCGCCCAGATCAGCATGTTTCTTTCCTTTGATTTGCCTCTTTAAATTTTGAGCCTTTTCTCTGATTTCTGGCATGAGGAGCTATCACAGACTAGTGTTTGCTCTTCCCCAGACTTTTAATCAGACATTTCCCTTGGAACTCCTGATTCTTTTTATGGGGAGTGGTAGATAGAAGTGAAGCAGCAGTGTTCTCATTACAAAGAGAATGTTGTTGCTTCCAGCCTTTTTAGTGCAGGGTTTTGATTTTCCTATTTCTAAATACCTCTCAGATATGTTACTGGTCTCCATGTCCATCGTTTTGACCATCTCTCATCTACTCTCCACATTTCATGGGCTCCCACCTTGTTTTCTTTCTTTCTTTCGCCATACAGACCCAGGGCTGTGTATTCAAGAGGAAAATCCCATGTCACAGTTACTCTTGGATCAAGATGAAAATGTGCAGCATGGTCATCAAATGTCACATTTCAGGCCTCTCCCAACTCCTAGGTTCCAACTCTTATCTAGGGTCATTTTCTCCTCCTTTTTCAACTCTGCCATGATGTTCATTCATCATTCATCTTGTCAGGTACTATGAAGTCATCACTGATGGAGCTTTAAATAAGTCATTCTTTGTGATTGGAATGCTCTTTTCTCTCCCCACCCCCAACCTTTGCTTTTTGGATACAGGACATGTAACAAACAAAAGCATATTAAATATGTTTGCCCAATTTGAGAGATAATTCGACATGACTACTGGGGACTCACCACCTAACTTATCACGGGGAATGAATGCCGGGCCTCCTACATGAAGATTCATCACCATGCTGAACTTTATGCTAGGGATGTCCTTGCTTTATTTGACTTTTTTATCATAAGGGTAAAGATCCTATAACTGCATTGTTTATATATACATATTTATAATATTTATATGACCAACCTCCCTTCTCTGCAACCTCCCTTCATTGGAAATTTCGTTTTTAAGATTATTTTATATAATTTTGTTGCGGTTTATTTTCATTGCTTTATAATGTTCTGCTTCATAAATTAAATTATCTATCCTCTTGCCAATGGAGTTGTCATTCCCTAACATTTTCTTTCCTTCCTTCCTCCCTTTCTCCCTCCCTTCCTTCTTCCTTTACTTCCTCCTTCCTTCCTTTCTTCCTTCTTGACTTCCTTCTTTTCTTCCTTCCTTCCCTCCTTCCTTCCTTCCTTCCTTCCTCTTTCGTTCTTTCATACATATTCCATGGGGGAATATCATGTTTCTGTCCAGCACATTCTTATGAGTGAAATTGTTGGTTCATAGACAATGGAGATATTCAACAATGTTAGATGATAACAAAAACTTCTAATGATTTAAATTATTTATATTTACAGAATTTTAAAATTATTCTAATTTTCTTGTGTTCTTAAAAACAAATGATGTTGCCTGACATTAATTTTTAGAAATATAGTGTTCTTAAAAATCATATATTATTATGTATTTAGTATACCTTATATACATTTTCCTGATTCCTAATGACAGAAGTCAACATTTCATATTTTTATCTGCCATCCATGTTTTGTTTTGTTTTATGTCTGAAATGCCTATTCATGTTTTTACTTTATTCCAATGAGTCATTTGTCATTCTCTTACTTTTTTTTTAATCTAACATATATCTGGGATTCTGTACACTGATATTTCATTGGCTATATTACATTTTCCCTCACTTTGTGCATGTGTGTTTTCATCTTATCTATCATGACATATGATAAACAAAAGCCTTAAATTTCTAGTACTTTTATTTATATTTTACTGGGGCACCCAGGTGGATCAGTTGGTCAAGCATCTGCCTTTGGCTCAGGTCATGATTCCAGGGTCCTGGGATGGAGCCCCTTGTGTCAGGCTCCTTGATCAGCAGGGAGCCTGCTTCTCCCTCTCCCTCTACCTCTTCACTCTGCTTGTGCTTTCTCTCTCTTAAATAAATAAATCTTTTTTAAAAATCTTACTTATATTTTCTTTTTTTTTTTTAAGATTTATTTATTTATTGGGACACCTGGGTGCTCAGTTGGTTAAGTGTCTGCCTTCAGCTCAGGTCATAATCCAGGGTCCTGAGATGGAGCCTGAGTGGGGCTCCTTGCTCAGTGGGGAACCTGCTTCTTCCTCTGCCTATTGCTCTGCCTGCTTGTGTGCTCTGTCTCCCTCTGTCTCTGATGAATAAATAAATTAACTAATTAAAAAGAACACATTTAAAAATATTTATTTATTTATTTTAGAGAGAAAGAGAGCTGAAGGAGAAGCAGAAGGAGAGGGAGAGAATTCTCAAGCAAACCCCATCCCCTACCCCGCTGAGCAAAGAGCCAGGTGTAGGGCTTAAATCTCATGACTTTGTGCATATTTTTGGGCTCTCTGTTCTATTCTATTATTCTATTTTACTATCTGTATCCATACATATGTATAATCTTAATTACTCTAATATCTTAATTCCTATTGGAATATTAAGGTCTGGATATTTGATTGAAGAAGATCATCTGATTAGTTATTTTTCAGAGTTTTCATGACTTTTCTTAGTCTTTTGTTTTTCTAAATATATTTTAGGATAATCTTATCAACTTTTCCAGTGGGAGGGATAAACTACTCTACTAAATTGGAATTTCATTAACTCTATAGTGTGTTTGTGGTAAGTTGACATCTTTACACTATTATTTTTTCTGTCCATAATTGCAATTTCTTTTATTAAAGGCTTATAATGATCTCTGTAAAATCATGTCTACCTTTACCTAGATTTGTCCTTTTGTATCTTATATATTATCTTTTATTTGTTGATGAACTTAACATTTTCTCCCAGTTCAATAGTATTGAATAGAAGTACAATTAACTTCTATATTGATATCACAACTCAAACTAATAAAATCTTTTTTTTGTCTAAAGATCATTTGTGGCTTGGCTTCTGTCTACATAGTCATATCATCTCTAAACTTCCCAGCAGCACTTCTTCTCTGATCTTTACACTCATGTTTTTCGTTTTTTATTTTATATATTTACTTTAGAAAAATTTCTACTGCAATGTTGAATGTAATTTGCTACAGTAAACATTCTGTGGAGTTCCCCCCCTTAACTTTAGAGTGAACTACTTACCTTTTCTCTGTAAGTACCATGCTTGCATAAAACAATGTTAGAGCCCCATTTTCAGATTAAGGAGTTTGCTTATTGCTTGTTTCCTGCAAGAAAAAATTACTCATATTCTTTGAAATTTGTCCAAATACTTTCTCTGCATCTCATTAACGTTTGGTGAATCTTGGGTTGCTAATGTTCATTTGTGTCACTCATTTTTTAAATTAGTTTTGACAAAATTTTCTCAATTTGTTAATATTTTACAAAAACTGACTTTAGTTTTGTTGATCTTCATTTTTTCTGTTTTACAAATTTCTGTTGCTCTTATTTTACTTTCTGTGTTTTAAGATTTATTCTCTTCTTTAATTTCTTAAGTTGGATGTCCTATCTCATCAGTTTCAGGAATTTATTTTCTGCTGAAGATGCTTAAGTCTAAAGTACTTCCTCTAAGGTTTTAGTTATTTTAAAAAATACATTAAAATATTTTTTTGCTCTCTGAGTTTTTCAGTTATTAAACAATTATCAAACTTTAGCCTCATTGTACATTTTATTAAATTTGCCTACCTGATTCTAATCCTTTGAAATGTGTTAAGTTTTGATATGTGGCCTACTGTGATCAAAATTTATATATGTTATCTGTGCTGAAATGTATTTACGTGCATTGAAAGAAATGAGTATTTTCCAATTTGTGGTGAAATGGTTTCCGTATGAACATGTGTGAAGCTAATTAGCTATGTTGTCCTGACTTCTTTATAAACTGTGATTTTTTTTTTCTGGTTGATTTATCAATTATTGATAGACTGCAAGACTGCTCTCCACCCCAGATGCCAATGGCAAGTTCAGGTTTATCACCTGTCATTTTGATCTACTGGCTAGAGATTAGAGACTGCCATGACCTCCTCCTTGAGCTCAATTAATTTGTTAAAGTGGCTCACAGAACTCAGAAAAACCATTTGTTCACTAGAGTAGCACTTTATTACAAAGGATTTTGAAGGGAATCAATCAATGGTCTGATGAAGAAATACATAGGGTGAGCAAAGCAGGTTCTGAAGCTTGTCTTTTTTGGGCTTTTATTGAAGCTTTATGGAAGAATTGATTAAAGCATTGGCCATTGGTGATTGGTCCAACAACCAGCTCTTGTCCCCTCCCCAGAAAGGTCTAACCCTGTAATCACATGGTTGGGCTTCTTAGGCGACCAGCCTTAATTCCTAGGTATTTTCCAAAAGTCACCTCATTAACCTAACAAAAGATACTTTATTGTGCTCATCACTTGGGAAATTCCAAAGGTTTTAGGACATCAGTTCCTGAGAAGAAGGATAGAGATTAAATATATATTTCTCATTATGAAATCACAGTGTTGGGATGTGTAAAGTTCTTCCTAATGAATTGAATCATTAATTCAATTGTTAGTTTCTAGCAGTGCTTTTAAAATTAATAGCTTTTTTCCCTCCAGGTGTACAGCTTCACCTTCTCGACCCCCCTTTTTGGGTCTGTGTTTGGTAGCTGTATATGTTTTGCCATTTGTTTGCTTCCAACTTTTTTTGTCCATAGGCTTATAAGGCTCTTGTAAACTGCATAAATTGATGTTATTGTTATATGTTGACACATATCAATCATTTATATTTATTACGATCATAATATATTCAAAATTACCTACACTGTTCTCTTTTGCATATTCAGCTTATTCCACTTTTCTGCATCTTTTAAATTTTTTATTCCTTTATATTACCCTGTTCGGGCATTTTAAAAATTATTTTTTTTCCTTTAACAAATTTAGAAAAATCACAATTGATTTTTCCTTTAGTGAGTTTTTCAAGGAATTTTTGCATGCACGTTTAATCTAAAGTATAAATGATATTTACTTTCATCCAAACAATAAAGCCTTCAAATGCTTTGAAAAAATCTGACATCTCCCTCCTGAGTTTTAAATATCACATTTTAACACTTTACATCTTAAGCTTTTCATGTTTATGTTTCCTTCAAAAATGGGACTTGTTGCTTTTAATCACTTCAGGAATATTTCATCTAATATTTATTTTAATATTGCCCCCCCTTTAAGTTATTCCTGCAGTCTCAATTAAATGAACATGTAATTTCCCATTCTCTCTTCCATTTCTTCAACATTCCTCTTTTTTATCTGTTTGTTTCCCTGTGCTGCAAGTTCAATAATTTCACTGAGATTTGTCTTTCAGCTTGCTGTTTCTCTCTTTAGCTGTGTCTAATCTATTGATACACTCAGGGGACTTCTAATTTCAATTAATAACTTTTATTTCTAGAACTTCCATATTTTCTCATATTTTACAATTTGAAAATGACAAACCAAATTTGGGATTATTTAGCGATATAGTCATGTAAGTTTAATATTGTTAACAAGCTTGCTTTTTATGTTGTCTCAATCACTAAGGCCTGTTTTTCATGTGGATTCTATGATTTTAGTTAGTTTATTTTTTTTAATGTATGTTTCTTCAACTTTATCTGTGGGACTCTTTCAGAAAATCAATTAAAATTTGTTTCCTTTTGAATTCCTGCCCTGTATCCACTTTGGACATTCCAGATTTTCTTCCCTTTTTTTTTTTCCTTCCCTTCCTTCCTTTTGTATTTAATTATACATTTGTTTAAAAGAGTATGTGATTCTTTTAAAAGTATGTGATTATTTATTGATATCAGTTTCCACTTCATAACCAATTTTTTAGAAAGTTTTATTTTCCAGAGTGGGACAGTACCAGGCATATAATAAATGTTTTATAAATATGTATGACAAAACATAATTGCATTCATATAGGAGTCTTTTCATGACATGCTACTCTTGGTAACAAGAAGTGACAATACCTCCTCATAGAAGAAAATGTTTACTTTCTAAGTTAGTTATTTATATTTCAGTTTTGAATTGAGTTTCTGTTTTCTTATCTCTGGAAAGATAGAGAGGTCTTCTTTAAGTCTATTAATTCATTCCAAATACATAACATTTGAATGATAGGCACAATAAAATGGATATTAAAAATTGAGGATGTTTTTAGTTAATATAAAAGATAACAGTTGCTAGTAATTGTCATTATGCATGCCAATAGCAGGTACTGTGACAGCATAATACATTCTTGTCTCTGTTCTTTGGGCCATCTAATTTAGATACTCTAGAGAGATTTAATATAAGAAAAAATCACTGGTATTAAAACTGATTGCAGTAGAAGACAATATAAATTCTAAGAAATAGTTCAGAAATAAACATTAATCTCAATCAGGTAAGTAGGTCCTTACAGGGGCAAAGCACCAGGTTCTTCTTTGAATCTAAGAAATGATCATTTTCATGGAGACCCAAAAATGAGTTATTATCAATAAGCACTTACAACGGTATTCATTTGGCTCTTTCAATAGACTTAAAGCACAGACAGTCTTTATTTGTAAATGTTCACTTCACAGTGACATAAAACTGCCTCGGGTGATACTTCACTCTCTCACTAGGAATCTCCTTTGAAAAATCTGCCATCTCTTAGACTCATGTGAGCTCAGAAGTAAACATTCAGAAATGATGGCAACTCCTGAAGGAATATTCTTAGATAAGTCCTGGTTAGCACAGGAGTGAGGCCCCCCAATCCGACATAACTTTGTCCAATTGCTGGTTCATTTTCTAAACTTGACTAAAATTTTAATGATGGAATGATTCTACCTTAAGTATTACATTGTTTCCTTGAATAGTTAAAAAGTTGTTCTAGTCTCCATGAGAAGGAGATCATGTATAATGAAATAAAAAGGGTAAAAAATATTGAGTTAGAAGGAGATCCGAATAATACATGGAGTTCTGGGGGCGACTAGACATCCTCACAGTCTTATGTACAACGTGGCTGGGCCATTTGAAGTGCTCACTTTGGTAATGAAACTTTAATGGAAGCCACAGGAGAAACACAGGGACAGGTGCAAGACTGGGGCGTGAGTGAGACTTGAAGAATTGAAGGTGAGCATCCGATGTAATAGACACAGAGGCGGTCCTTGGGCAAACAAGCAGAGAAGACTCACTTTACTTTTTTGAGTGTGAGCCTCAATGTCACAATAGAAATCTCGTCATTTAATAAAGAGGAATGATATTAATGCACATTTAAACATAAAATCGATTTAAAATGTGACTCTAATGTCAGAAGCAGTATAAAGTAAAAGTTAATTTGACAGCAGTGTTAATGAGATTGAAATCAATGCCAATCATCTCAATCAAAGGCTGTTTTGTGATGAGCTGATTAATACAGAAAATGCTTGAGTTGGAAAATTCTACAAAATGAAATATAACAATTCTATGAATATGTTAAAAATATGATTGCTCTCTGTTTTAAATTTCTCAGAGAGAAAGGACAATATATGACTATAAATAAGCCATTCCTAAAAACATATTTAATCTATGTTTTTAATTGAAAAAGGAAAATAAACTGCAAAAGTCAAAATATTTTTCTACTGTTCGTTTCATTTTTAGAAATATAATTGCTATCTAAAGTTCTAGATGTATTATTATTTTTCTGGAAAGATTTCCAAGTAATCATATGAAGAAAAGCAATCAAAATAAAAAAAAAAAAAAGAAAAGAAAAATAATCAAGAGAAAAGTGAGTGGAAAAGTTTTAGTTTTCAAAAAAACTAAGTGATATACTTGATATACTCTGACTTAAAATTAAAAAGCAAAATATAGAAGTACCCAAGCAATTTTGTCAGTGTTTGAATCTGTGGAGGCGTAGGGCATGGTGTGAGCTGCCAGAGAGCCAGAGGATAGAGATACATTCCCAACAGTCATTTTGCTCATCTCACACATTTTCTGGGAAATAAGTTGAATTCAGAAAATGTATGTATATATTACAGAATAAGTCATGTTAAAAAAAAAAAAGGAATAATTCCTGTCAAGGAATAAACAATAGGATAAGAACTGAGAACAGACAGCTAAGCAAATAACATTTGTTAGAAATACACTTAGGCTTATTTAATTAGAAATAAAACACGATTCACCCCAAGGTCAAAGCATGACAATTGTTTCTGGGTTAACCAATAACCCTCCACGGCATGGGCTTACATAACACTTTATGATTGATACACTGAAAAGCTAAGTTATTCTAAGAACCGAAAGCAAATAAAAGCAGGATCAAGAAGTTTTGTTATTTTTAAAGTTTATTCACTCATCTATCAGTCCCTTCAGAAAACCAAGAGGGGGTTAGGAAGGCTTCTCAGGGCCCATTAGGGTAAAGGCATGCTGAGTGTGTAACGGCTAGGATTAACCCACATACATCTTAAAAGACAACCTAAGGACAGATTAACAAAGATGTAAAAAATATAGGATGGATTTATAAATGAAATTAGAAAGATTTATGATATTTACTTTGGATAAAGAGGAGACAATCAGCAGATACAATGAAGCAGATATTCTTAAAGAAGGTATAAAAGCAATTACAAAAGGCTTTTCAAAGCATCATTAACTTTTTTCCATTGAATTCTTGATTAGTAATTACAGTTTTTGTGGACAAAAGTGTGAATTAGTTATAGAATTAAGTAAATAAATTTAATTTTAACTTCTTTTTTCTTTATATTTTCCTTCATTGTGAAAAATAGACCTAACTGACTTTGGCACATGGAAAATACTCTTCAACATGTAAAAAATCATAATGTAATAGAACAGAATTCTCTTGCCTACTCCTACGTATCCTGTCTCATAAAGAAATTATAAAGCAATGAATTTAAAATGGGTCAGATGAAAGCTATTTAAACTGTGATATATATAATCAATTCAAGTAAGTCAGTGCTACAGGCTTATTGAGACAAATTCTTTATCAAGATATAATGCACTAATAAGAATAGAATGTGCAGTTACTGTAGATAATGCCTTGAAGGCAATATAATTTGCTTTATGATGTTCCCATCATCAACACTTTTCCCTTTGCCCACTGGGCACACACCACTGCAGTGAATGACGCTCGGCAGGGAGAGAGGATCTATCTTAAGTGTGGATACAACTTCCAAGGATTTATAATCTGGGGAGATGCAAATCCTTTCCTTGAAATAATAAATAGCATTTCCATATGAATTAGTCTTCTAAATGTAATAAGTCTCCTGGAGATTTTTCCGTTGCAATATGAAAAAATGGGTTTGGAGATGGCTTTCTACTATGATTATGTGTTTGTTCGTTTGTTTGTTTCAAACATAGATAATCAAAAGGCAAAATTCTGACACCTTAATTCTGTTACATGCCTTCACATGTCATGGAATGGGACTGCATGGAAGATTCCGAGGTACAGCAGTACACAGAATTGCATGATGCAACAGTTTGCTTTGGCTGAGGAAAAGTTTTGAATGATGCATAACGAGGTTGAAAAATCAAATTTTATAAAACAGTGAGGGTGAAGTGATGTGTCAGTGCATTGTCATAAAATTTGAGTATTTATTCTTTTCAGAAGTATAAAACAAATTCTTATTAATTTGGAAAGATATTGTGTTCTGGACATGTAAATTAAAAGTTTTTTCTATAAAAATATTCACAGCATAATATAGGTGTGAATTGTTGCAATAACGTTTTGGTGATAAGAAATAGAGCCCCCTTCTAGTCCTTCATGGGTACCTACCATTGTCAGAAGTGAAACAGATGAAGAGTGGCATTTTGCTCTTTACTTCAGTTCAACATGTTAAGTTTTGTGTCAATAATGTGTGATATAGGAATTCAAAATAGTTGCTGAGCACTATAATGACATTGGCACTTTTCAGATCTTGGGATACATCAGTGAATAAAATGGGCACAGATTTCTGCTCTTTGAAGTAATATTCTAGCAGAAGACACAGATGAATTAAAAATGTGCTCAATAAATACATTTGTTATGCAGTATGTTAGATATGAGCTATGGAATAATAACAAGAGGAAGGAAAAATGCCTAAAAAGGATCAGGAAAGCCAAGGGAGAAAAGGGCCATTGTATTATCTTAGATGCTTAGGGAGACCTCATGCAGAGATTGACATTTGACCAAAAACTCAAAAGTGAGGATATCTAGGGGACGTTGTTTCAGGCAGAGCAACAAGGCAGTGCAACCCAACTAGAAAGGGGGAATAACCAGTGTTTGAGGAATGGCCAGAATGCTGTGTCTGTGTGGTCAAAGAGAGGAAGAGGTGATTGACGCGTGGGAGATAAGATCAGAGAGCTTTGGTGGGGGGTGAGGGCTAGACTGTAGGACTTCATAGACCTTGGGAAGGATTTGGGTTCTACTCTGAATTAAAAGGGGAGGCATCAGAGAGTTTGGAGTGGAAGAGTGACATGGTCTGACTTATCCCTTGAAAGGTTCATTTGGTTCTCTGTGAGGAATAGATTGTGGGGCAAGAAAAGGAGCAGAGATTAGGTGATTGCCATAATCCAACAAATGATGACTGATGATGGTGCATGTCCTACAGGGTAGCAGACAAGTTAGTTAAGAGTGCTCAGGGTCTACACCTACTCTGAAGATTGTTCTCTACATCTTTTGGACATTCTCCTTTGCCTGGTTTAGGCTAGCCTAGGAGAAAGGAGGCCAAGAAGAGCTCCAATATTTTAAGCTGAACAAATTTAAGACTTGAGTTCTGTGGGGGAAAAACAGAAAGATCATCAGTTTAGTTGAGGTTATCTTGAGTCTGAGATATCTCTGTGAAGATGTTAAGCAGTGGCTTGGATATATGAATTGAAGAGGATGCTACATTGAGGCAGAAGTATAATTTTGAGAGACATGAGCATGAGGATGACCTGTAGAGCTGTGAAACTGGATGAATTGTGGAATGAGTATACACTCAGAAGAAAAGTGATATTAAGACCAAGCACTGGGCACTACAATATGAAGAAGTCAAGTATAAAAGAAGAAAGCTTTAAATAAACCAAGGGAGTAATCAGTGAAGTAGGAATACAACCAAGAAAATGATGTGCTCTGGAAATCTACTGGAAGACTGTGTATCAAGGAGGAAAAAGTGATCAACTGTGTCCATTTCTATCATTGGGTCATATAAAGCACAATGAAGAACTGAGCATTCGTTGTAGCTGCATCAAGGTCACTGATGATCATGTTGAGAGAAGTTTTGATGGACTGGTGGTCTGAGAGAAAGTAAGAGGAAATTGGAAAAAGGGAATATAGAGAATGCTTTCTAGAATATTTGCTGCAAGGAGAAGAGATACAGAGTGGAAGTTGGTAAGGAATAAAATGAAAACTTTTGGGGTATATTTTTGTTTATAAAGAAGAAAGTACGTTCTGTAACATATTTTTGTACTGATCAGAATGCTTTAGTAATGAGGTAGAATTTGATGATGTGATAGGCAGATCTGAGAATTGCTGGAGCAGTGTATCTAAGAAAAGTTTCCACTCCTTTCCTTCAGAAAAGAACAGGGGTATCTTATCTACTGTTGAAAGCATATAGGGAATATGAGAAGCATATAGGGAATATGAGAAGCCCAATGTTAGTAGATGTTTCAATATGGTGGTGACAGGCTATGGGATTTCTCTTCTGATTGCTTTGATTTTCTTGGAGAAGGAAAAAGCAAAGTTATCAACTGAGAGCAAACATGGGAGAGAAGATATAGAGGTTTGAGAAGAGACAAGATAATTTGAATAATTGTGAAGAAGGACCAATAAAATGGAAACATATAATGTAATTTGCAGGTAGTATTGAAAAACCATATAGGTCTGCGGTCATTGATTTTTATTTTTTTATTTTATTTTATTTTATTTATTTACTTACTTACTTAGTGATCTTCTACTTGTCATTATTTTTTAAAACTTTTTATTATGTGCAGTTAGCCAGCATATAGTACATCATTAGTTTTTGATGTAGTGTTTAACATTTCATTAGTTTTTAAAATGAGGTCACTCAGAGTGATTTTGATCTTCTCTATCCAGCTTCAATTTTAGGAATACAGGTAGAATCTGAAGATTTTTGCCAAGTGAGTACAAACAGGAAATGGGGGGTGAAGGACAGAACGGCACATCTAAGGAAAATGTGTAAGAAATTTCAGTGAGACTCTTCACTCTCCTGGAGATGGACAAAGAATGATGGAAAGATGGTAGGAATAACAAATTAGATGCCCTGCTGGTGTAGAAAGTGTGTTGCGTGCAAGAGACAAGTGTAAGTTAGCAGAAAGGACAGGTGGTTAGGAGGCAATGAGGGATTCTTTGAAGGTTTTAGGTAACAGCAATTTCTAGGATATGGCCCTAGAGCAAGGGTAAGGATGGTAGAGGAGAGGAGTGCAAAGAAGCGACAGGTCAAAGTGCAGGAAAGACCTTCTATATGTAGAGTGAAATAACCAAGAACTAAATGTAGCAGCAGATGTATTTCTTGTGTTGTACCAGAATTATCCAGAAATAAACAGCCGTGACCTAAGAGTTAAGAGATGACAGGAACAATGCAAGTAGTAGGTAAAATAATAATAAAAACAACAAAGACAACAGTAAGAACGTTATTTGAAGGGAGGAGGGTGAATTCTCTGGAAGCTGTTGTGAAACTCTTGGAACCGCTACCTCACCTCATGGCCCAAGGACACACATCAGTGGGAAGCAAAGCAACCATGGTTAGAAGGCACAAGGGGAACAGCATAGTGTGGGGCAGAACCAGGTTGTCCTCAGAACAGAAAGAGGTGTATTCCAGAAGTATCAGATACAGGGCTTTGCCGACAGTGCCCTTGACTTCTACAGGGTGCAGGTTTTCAGAGGCTATAGACAAATGGAGAAAAGTACCAAACAGGTAACGAGTGCTTTACCGGGACCTGAAGTTTGAGCTCCCCTGTTGGCTGCCCTGAACTGGCCTAAGGTCTTACTGAATTCTTGACAGGGAGCCTTGCAAAGGCTCTGAGTATTAGGGGCAGGGACAGTGAGTGCCTGGGCCTTCGTGGTGGACATATGGGATTGCCAGAAGGCATGTGTTGGGCTCACTCATGACCTCCTTTGGGGAAAGTACATTCTTCTTCTAAATAAATGTTTTTCATATTGATCCCTGCCAATAGACTTGAGAAATTTTAGGAAGTTAGATTATAGCAAGTGTCTCATCTTTATCTTAGATGATGTGGCTAAATGTCTCAGAGGTGTTATTTGAGATCATATTAATGTGAAGTGATTCTGTAAGGAACTCCCGATTTCAAATTCTAAGGAACAAAAATAGTGAAATACAGACACCATGTAAATTTTTGTGTAACTGAAATTTTATCCCTAAGTTTTAAATTATAATTCTGGGAGGTCAGACATAATGATGTTTTAATAAAACATTCTATTAAGGTTTTAATCTCTATTTTCAAATTTTCCCAGTTTTTAACCAATTTATTTTGTAAGTTGTTTAAATAGACATTAATTAATTTCACAGAATGTTGAACTCTGAATAATTCCAGGGATACTAGGAGTTTATGTCAGTAGCATATACTTGAAAATCAGAAATATTTTATTTAAAATTTCTTGTTTAAAAATTCATCACGTAATAATTAATTCAACTCATTTGGGATGAAATTTTCTACAGTAATTGAGAATTAACAATCTATTATAAAAGAAGGCTATGCATAATACATGTGGAAGCTTGTATGATAATTCCTTACAAGAATTTGTAGGAATGTAATGTTTTGTGTGCCCAGGCACTAAATGTCTTTTTCAAGCTTGGTTGGGCAGAAACTCATCCCCCACTATAGATACCCCAAACTGTACTTTCCAATACTTAGAGCTACAGCAAAGTGGTGTGATCTACATTAGATCTGGCAGATATTCTGCTCTGGAAATAGAATGCAGAAAATAATAGTGCAGAAAAGACAGGGGTGGAGATTGAAGCAGGAGAAAAGAGAAGGGAGAAGAAGAGGGGAGAAAAGAAGAGAGGCAGGGGGACAGGGGGGCTCTTTTAAAACTGCGGTTGGTTGGAGGTCATAGGCACAAAAGATTTCAAGAAGCAGTTGTCTAAAAGGTGGACTCTAGGATCCCAGTGGTGCCAAGACTGAGGTCTGCCCATCTTACAGGGGAGGCTTGTGAAGTGAAGGCACAGTGATGGTGTTCTGACCAGACTTTCACGGGGCATGAGTTTTGCACATGCAGGCTTGTCCCTCTTCTGAGCCAGATTCTCCCTCCTTGACCTTAATTCTGAGTTACTCAATATCACGAAATGGAAAAATGGCAAATTAAGTTATCACATGGCCTAAAGTACAGAGTTCACATCAATGGTTTAGGAGAAGGCAAGATTGTCCCCCTTCACCCCTGCAGACAAAACCCGCATCCCTTCTCCCTCCGTCTCAGGCTTGCAAGGCTGGCACCCAGGACTCCTTTGTCCTCTGGCTTTGGGTTGCTTTGTACCAGAGGAAAGCACTAGCAGAAGGCTGGACCCCGGAAAATGGGGTCCTTGGCTTCCTCCTTGCTGAGCTTTCCTTTTAGCTTCTACTGTGGCCAGCAATCCCGGTGCCCCTGGTTGTGTAGACTCATCACCCCAAGCCCTGCCTCTGTCATCACAGGGCTCCCTCTGCATGTCTCTGTCCCTCTGTGGCTTCTGCTCTTCTTGTAAAGTCATGAGTCATATTAAGACCCCACCTCCTCCAGGGTGACTCCATCTTCATTTAATTAATTACATCACTTGATGAATTGTATCTGCAATGACCTCATTTCCGAATAAGATCACGTTCTGAGATACAGGGAAGGGAATGAAGTCGGGGGCCATCCTACCTATCTCAGCACTTGTAAGAACAGCTTTCCTGCTCTTGCTAGCCTGAGATGGAATGATTCATCCTGCTCACAACATTTAAAGTACTCCCTTAATTAAACTTTTCTCTTTTGCCCTCTGAATGTTCTCTTTCCTGTTGGGATCCTGACTGATACAGAGACCCAGTGTTAAGGGCTTGAAGAATTCAAGGCCCTTGGGTGGAGATTTTGTACTGAAGGGTGGGGATGCCATATTTAAAGAGAACTAGGCAGCTGAGAAAAGAAGGAGAATGAAACCCTCAAAATCTTAAATCCCTTACTCATGTAATAGACCAACCCAAGGGCTTTTCTATAACCACTGAAATAATTTCTGATCCCTTCCAGCAGTGGCAGAAGTACTTAAAAAACAAACTCAAATATTGATTTTGCAGGGGGCTGAGGAAAAATAGCACAGTTCACAATCTTGCAAGGTCTCATAAAAATTAAGTACGTTGATGATGAACTAGTCAGAGCCTTGAGCTTGAAAAATGACAAAAGAAGATGAGGGGGCTCAGAGAAATCAAACTCGGCACCCTACTAGGCCCTACTAGGCCCTGATGCCAGCCCATACCTCAGAGGCCTTTATAAAGGACTTAATCTCATTGATGGGAGAATGACTATATAGAAGGGGTTAGATTTATTAGTGCAAGTGTCCTTATTAGAGACTCTAGATTCTAGTTGCAAAGTAAGGTACTGGGAAACTTCTAGTTATTTCCATGACACTCAAAATTGTTGTTATAGTGAAAGAACCCAAAGACTTTGAAACACTGTAACACTGGAGTGGATTTAGTAAGTGCAATCAAAAGTCCATCTCCTGGGGCGCCTGGGTGACTTGGTTGTTAAGCGTTTGCCTTCAGCTCAGGTCATGATCCCAGGGTCCTGAGACTGAGCCCCAAATCGGGATCCCTGCTCAGCGGGGAGCCTGCTTCTCCCTCTCTCACTCCCCCTGCTTCTGTTCCCTCTCTCACTGTGTCTTTCTCTGTCAAATAAATAAAATCCTAAAAAAAAAAAAAAAAAAAAGTCTGTCTCCTAATGAAGGGCATCACTTTCCACATCGTCCACAAATGCACAGTGGCAGAACTGTGTTCCCAGGAAAGCACTGCTGGGCTGTACTCTGCATTGAGACTGGCTCTCTGAAGTCACTGGGAATGGGTGGGGCAGGGGTGAGATAAGGCACATGACTTTTTACATTAAGCAATACTGCTTGCAGGGTGATTACAGAGTTTTGAGGCAATGGTTAATTGGTGATTGGTTCCTTAGAATAATCATCTTGGGTAGTGCACTACAGTTATATTATGCTTATATAATTACCCCAAACTCTAGGTCTACAGGATAGATCAGATGCACCAAAATAGAGGATCCCATTTTCTGATTCTTTCACGATTCTGAATTGATTGAAAAACGCTGAGCTCCTAGGATGAGTGGTAGAGCTTAGTAATCCAGTTGTTTGGGATGGTGGGGGAGGCTGAGCATGTGTGTGAGGGGAGGGTATGTATGGAAACTCTGTACTTTGGCCCAACTTTGCTGTGACATGTAACTACTTTAAAAATATCTGCTAAAACCAAACAAACCGACCACCTCCTGGAGTATCACAGTTACTTCCTGTGGTGCCACGGTTTCTCATTTGGGTTCTGTTGTGGTCCCACTGGGTGATGCCAGGTGCCCCCACCTGGCCAAATGCTGCCCCTGACACTGAGCCCCTCCCAGGGGAGTAATAAATGTGTTATTACTGTTGTTTTACAGCGTTTAATCCAGTCATCAACCTCCCTCTCTCTAGGACTCAGACATGCTTCTTCAGGAAGATGGAGGTTCTACTCACCTGAAGGCTTACACAGGCTCACGAATGTCACAACTTCAAATGTGTCTATTGCTGCCGCTTCTGAAGGCTTTTGATTTTATGTGAGGATTTGTCCCTTGTCTAGAGACTCCAGTGGCCGACTTCACACCTCACTGCAGAGTTGGCACATTCCTGAACTGCTCTGTACTTCCCCTGACCATAATGAAAACCCGGGCTAAGGCGCATGAGTCCCTCAAGACCAATAGACTTCTGTGAAGTTTTTGCAAAGGTTCTGATTCTTTCCCATGGAGGCTGAACCTGAGAGATGTGTGACGCCACAGTTCTCCTGTCATCATATGGAATCGGAGAGACACCAGCAACTCCCCAGGAGCTCACGGTTATGTAAGCCCACAAGTTAACTGTCGAAGCTACTGACTCACGTCTCCTAGCTGGTCATCACTGGACGTTCTATTGGACTCATGTCTCCTAGCTGTTCTCCGGTCATTTCAGTTTTCATCTTTTTCACAAATACAGATCTCTATTAATTATTTCTTTGTTGGAACAAAATACAACTTTAAATACATATGTACATTTATATCTGTGAGTGTATATAACTTCTGTTTCATACTGAAATGTGTCAGAAAACCAATTTAAAAATTATAATCTGGGGTGCCTGGGTGGCTCAGTCCTTAAGCAGCTGCCTTTGGCTCATTTGATCTCAGGGTCCTGGGATTGAGCTCCGTGTCCATTGCCTGCTCAGTGGGGAGCCTGCTTCTCCCTCTCCCTCTGCCTGTTGCTTCCCCTACTCATGCTCTCTCTCTCTCTCTGACAAATAAATAAATAAAATATTTTTTAAAAATAAATGAAAATAAATAAATATTATAATCTGTAAAAAAGCATCTATTCATCAAAGATTTAAATATACAGGAAATCTAAAAAAATTTTCAACCTTCAAAACTCTATTTTTCTATTTTGGATGGCTCAGAACAAACCAGTGTTATATCACTGTGTTCTGCATATAGTAGATACTTTTGTTATCAGTTATGATCCAAGAATTTTTGCTAAACTAACCATCTAGAATTCAGTGTAATATTTTTAACAAAATACATCCAAGTTTTCAATTTAACTAAGTGGTTTTTAAAAAATTCTACTACATGAAAACTAATAAGCAATTCCTATATGTCTCATTCATAAATTTTACGCATTATGATCTTAGAAATGTTTTTATAATATAGCTGACATAGCTATAATTTATAGTCTGTAGAGTTTCAGTTTATGAAATGTCATTTCTGACTGTCCTTAAAAAATATTTAATAACCAAAACTTACTCTTGAAAAATAAGTTATACTTTACTTCTCCCTTGAGAACCAATTTATCTGTTTATAAAGTCCTTTGAAGGATCTTATTTTGTTTAGCTTTCAATTTACCTGAGCTTTGCGAATTTTGATTATCAACTTTTTTTTATTATTATTATTAAAATCATGACCTTGTTATTGAAGAAAATGCATGTATTTCTCTTTGTTTTTCTAAGGTTGTGCTTTCCTCAACACCCTCTCTTAGAAAAATTCTGACATCTTAGCATATCTTCCCCAATTTAAAGTTTGTTTATATAGTATTAATATAATTATTAGTATATCTTCCCCAATTTAAAGTTTGTTTATATATTATTAATAAAATTACTAATATTATATATTAATATAATAATTAATAATATAGTAATATTATTAATATATTTATATATTATTAAAATTGTTATTAATTAATATATTTATATATACAGCTTTGTAATTCTGAGGAAAGTCTAAAAGTCTTATATTTAAGATTTGAAAATCAAATATTTTGAAAGTCAAATACAACTTCTCCTAAATGGTTTATATGAGTGAGGTAGAAACTGAAAAAAACAAGTTTCAATCTCTTCAAAATTAAAGGTGAATCATAACAATTATATGATTGTTATGTTTGTTATGATTGTTATGATTGTTATTGAAGAGAAGGTTTCTGAAGAATTTTGTCTTATTCAAAAAATCTAAAGTCATACTGTCCACAGTGGTGGCCACTATCTACATGTGAGTATTTAAATTTAAATTCCATGGAATTAAAGCAAAATGAAATAAAATCAGTTTGCCTCACTGTCTTTGAGTGTTTAACCTGTGATTACACAACGTGCAGAATGTTGTATCATCATTGGACATTCTATTGGACAACAGTGATCTAAAGTATAATGCGTTTGAATTTTTCCAACAGTAGCTATCAGAAGGAATTTAGATCTTGCTCTCTTAAGTCATACTACATAATACCATAATGTCATTAACACTTTCATTACAATTTATATGAAATCTCAAAAGAAAAACTCATTATAACCTTCTGAAAGCACTCAGTGTATAATTTCATAAGAAGTGGATAAAAGCTATAGGTTAAAACTGAAGGCTCTGGGGGTGCCTGGGTGGCTCAGTCATTGACCATCTGCCTTCAGCTCAGGTCATGATCCCAGGGTCTTGGGTTCAAGGCCCACATTGGGCTGCCTGCTCAGCAGGAAGCCTGCTTCTCCCTCTTCCACTCCCTGTGCTTGTGTTCCCTCTCTCACCGTGTCTCTCTGTCAAATAAACTAAAAAAAAAAAAAAAAAAATCTTTAAAATTCAAGGCTCTGTGTATTGTAGGGAACAGCACTGTGATGTGTAAATTTGTCAGTCACTCAGGTCTGCCCCTTTGGTAGTGTGCCTGTGGATCTCTGTAATGTCTTCAGCCCAACGTTTCAAGAACTCAGGTGTTTCTGGAAGATGTGCAGTAGCGTCTGAGGACCTCTAGTAACCAAAAGGACTTCTGTGGTTTAATGAAATGAGAATGATGAGCACAGATTTCATCCACAGGTTTGGTTCATACTTACCCTATTGTATAAATAATCTTAAAACCTATAGGAAAATCCCTATTTTGCTACTAGATTTAAATAACTTTGAAGGATGAAACAGAAAGTCACTTCATTGTTTGGAAATGACAGGAACTGGAAGAAAAATAAAAGGACAGATGACCACCGTCATGCACGTAGTATAAAAGTTGGAACTGAAAATGAGTTTACGACTATCAACAGAAATCAAATGAAATTCAGTGTAGATGATTGGAGGAACACTGCCGTGTGAGAAGATGAGGGAGAAGAACATTCCAGGCAGAGGGAAGAACCAATGTAAAGACCTTAAGGCAGAAATGAGTTTGCTCTTGTGACAGAACAGGAGCATATCCAAATGCCTAGAGCACAGTGAGCTGAGGAAGAATGGCATGAGAGTAGATATAGAAGCAGTCACTAGGTGTTGACAGATTATAAAGAAATGAAGCCTCATAATTTATGATTCAGCCAATGACTGCAGGGCTTCCTCATCTCTAACTAGGTGCTTTCTATCATCTACATCTCTATTCTACATCATACGTGTGTGTATCAATGTTGAGTTTATATCCTGTCTGTATCTATTATCTATCTACATCCTGAACATCCTAAAATTCCGGATATTGCGCACCTAACCACTTAATTGGCAATAACAGATGAACTTCTAGTAGATATCTCAAATCTTTAAAGAACAGATTTTCTCTTCTTTCTCCTGCCTAATAATCTCCTCTTCAGTATACCTCGCTAAAGTACTTGTATCTAACTCCAGGCATTATTCATGAATTCTCTCAAACACTTGCATTTAATTCATTAGCAAGTCATGTCAAATCTATGATGAATTTATATTTTAAATTTATCAGCATTTGCTATTTCCAAGCCCTAGGCCAAGCCACTTTGATTTCTTTTAGTGAACCTATGCTTGTGCCCATACCCATCCAGTCTGAGCCTCTCTGGCCTTGCGGCATCCTGTCACAGACTTCCACCTGAACTCCTGCATACGCCACTCCACCACAGCAGCCTCCATAATTAAACTTCACCCTGTCATTCTCTTGCTCATGTGGTATTCGGGCCAGGGAGTTCAGTGAATCACTGAAACAGTCATAACTTCGCGGCCATGTATCCAAGATGGCGGGGGAATTCCCAGATGTGGTGTGAAACTCAGCTATGTTGCATCAGAGAGAAGTGGCAGGAGAAAGAGAGAGAAGAGTCACATGTGCAACAGCAGTGGGCTATGCGGTTCCAGTGTGCACTCTCACTGGGAAACAGGCGGTGAGATTCCACACTGGGCAGGACACCTGCCGGCTCGTCTCCATTTGTGGAGATAGAGAATGCATAGAGAGGGCCATAAGCAGAAACCCTATTAGGTCATCATTTAGCTTTGGCTCATCGGCAGGCACTGCACATCATTATCACCTGTGAAATTCATTGCTCATACAGAAATCTCTGAAACCTCTCCAGAAATTCTGACCTAGTGCATTTGTGTGGGTGTAAGTGTTTGGGATTTTACAGTGTGGCACTCCCAATAATTATGATGTTCACACTGCTGGGAATTATGAAGAAATGATCTTCTTCTTAATTATATCATCAGGCATAAATGTTTTACATTCCCACTTAACTTACATTATTATCTGTATGATATTGAACGGTGCACACTCTTCTTTACATAACCTAATTATAATTAGCTGAAAATGAGCTGTCAAACATTTTTATCAGCTGTATTTTCAGTTCTTCCCCTAAAGAGATAAAATCAAAGTCCAATACCTGAGGTCACTTAAGCTTTCAGTGTTAGACTGAGAATCTCAAATATGGAGTGGGTAAAGATCTAGTTACACTTCTTCCTGCCCAAAACATCATTCAATTAATTAGCAATAATCAATTAAAGTTATTTTTTAACAATTTTTTTTTTATCGGATCAGATGCTTCATCGAATTTATATATTGGCATTTGGGGATACCAAAGACCCCTTCACTCCAGCATAGAAGAAAAGAAAGAAGTTAAAAAGCCAGAAACTTGTTGTGGGATCTACAGTATATGGAGGCAGCTTCTAAGGTACTCCCCATAATCCCTGCCACTGATTACCCTGAGTAATCCTTCCTGTTGAATACCGGTGGGTTTCCTTACTGGCTTCTTGCTAACAGCATGTGGCAGAAGTGATGGGAAATGACTTCTGAGAATAGGTTCTACAAAGACAGTTTTCTGAGCTTAGATGATAAGAAAATGGTAGCTTCCATATTGGGATATTTCCTCTTCTCAATCATGATTTTCTATTGCTCACTTCTGGGGAGGACATCTGCCCGGGTGTGAGGTACCCCTGCAGAAAGGCCCACATGTGACAGCCTAGGCCTGCCTACCACCAAGAGAATGAGCTTAGAAGTGCATTTGCTTCCCACCAGTTGAGACGTTGCATAAAACTACAGCCCTGGTCCATAGCTTGTCTGCAGTGTCTTGAGGGACCTTTCTACAGAGGCAGCCACAGCTAAGCTATACTCAGATTCCTACTATTTGAAGCCATGAGATAGTGAGTATTGGTTATTTTAAGCTGCCAAGTGTTGGAGTAATTTTAAGTTGTCTAGTAACAGACAACTAATATCCATTCTATGAAATTAGCATTGCATATTATGTACTGCTTCCTGGAAATCATCTTCTGTTTTTAAAACTTTGTCAATAGTTTTTAAATATTATGCACTGACAAAGAGCAAATTCTGATTCAGTGAAATAAATAGTGCTGACATTTACACAGATCAAACAAGATGGTATACATATGTACTTCTTTTTTTAGGCTGTTCATGGGAGAGATTTTTGAGAAAGCATTGTGTGTACAAATTAGGGATGCATCCAAAATTTCCCACATAGATAATGATTTTTTAAAATTTTTGTTTCTTTTTCCACCTAATATCTTTCTATTGCATATATATATATATATACTCACGCTTTCCTTTATCTATATATTCACACTCTGTGTGAAAACAGCAGAGTTTTACTCATCCTTTATCTCTGTAGCCACAGAAACAATCATGAGTCAAATTCTAACAATTCAACACCAGGAATATTCACATAATCACTAATTACAGATGTTATTCCATATGCATGAGACAGTGGGTCTAGAGGTACCAGGCTATCAGCACTGTTTAAACAGGAATATTCATGATATACACCTGGTGTCTAGTATGAAGTCTGCACAATGGCTGGTCATGTAGTTACATGAATAGATCTATTTAAGACATAGATCTCAAGACGTGAATGAGCTGCGCTCAGAAGAGAGATCTTGCATGTGTCTTTGCTGTTTGAGGCTGGAGAGAAAAGTGGGTCATGTGGTCCTTACAGAAAGGAGGCTTTAGAAGCCTGTGAATGACCCTTCTGCCATGTCCTCTGTATATATTGTCCCTGCTTTCCCTACATTATGTGTCTGCTGTAATTAAACCTCATCTATGACTTTAATAACCAAATCACTGGGTGGTCATGAGGACCCTTGAAATACACCCCATTCCCTATTACAAAATTTGCTACAGATAATGAGACTGCTTAAGCTTGGAGTTGGCAGTCTAAGTTACCAAAATATTTTATCATTAGTAGCATGACAGTTACTTTGTTTCTAGGACTGCTTAGACCAACCTTTGCTTAAAAGGCATTCACATAAAGGCACCTAGGTGGTTCAGTGGGTTAAGTGTCTTCCTTCAGCTCAGGTCAAGGGTCCTGGGATCCAGCTCCATGTCAGGTTCCCTGTTCAGCAGGAAATCTACTTCTCCCTCTCCTTCTACCATTCCCCCTGCTTGTGCTTTTTTCTCTCTCTCTCAAATAAATAAATAAAATCTTTTTTTAAAAAAGGCATTCACATACACATTAAGATGGTTATCATTTTTAAAAAGTGAAAATATTGGTGAGGATAGAGAGAAATTGAAATCCTAGTGCATTGCTCGTGCAGATGTAAAATGCTGTGGCCACTGTGGAAAACAGTATGGCAGTTCTTCAAAAAATTAAACACGGAATTACCATATAATCCAGCAGTCTTACTTTGAAGTATATACTCAAAAGAATTGAAATCAGGAAGTCAAGTGGATGTATGTCCATGTTATAGAAGCAGTATTCACAATAGTAAAGTTAGAAGCAACCCAAGCATATATTGATAGAAGAATAGATAAACGAAATGTGGTGAACAGATATGATGGAATATTATCAGCCTTAAAAGGGAAGAAAATTCTGACACATGTTTCCATATGGAAGATTTTGAGGACATTATGCTAAGTGCAATAAGCCAACCACAAAAAGACACATGTTGTCTGATTTTACTTACATAGAGTTCTTAGAGTAGTCAAATTCATAGAAGCAGATAGTAGCATCGTAGTTGCCAGAGGATAGGGGAGAAGAGATTGCAGAGCTATTAATGAGTTCAGACTTTGTTAGAGAAGATGAAAAAGTTCTGGAGATGGATGGGGTGGTGTTGGCCCAACAAAATAAATGTACTTATTACCACTGAGTTCTATACTCAAAAATGGTTGAAAAGGTACATCTAATTTTATGCATATTTTAAAACAATATTTTTTATTTTAAATATTTTTAAAATATATTTTATTTATTTTAAATATTTTAAATATTTTAAAACAATATTTTTAAGGCTAATTTTACTCTATCATGGAAGTATCCTTAAAGTATCCTTAAATATATATATATTTGATATCCCTATCAATCCTATCTGTCCTATCAAATATATATATCCTATATCACTATCTATCCTATCATATAAAATATATATATATACATATATATATTTTCAAATATGTATTTTATAAACTTTACAAACTGTGCCAATAGGCCAAAGAATACTAAGATTCATTATTTAGGTTGTCACCTTCAGTAGCTCTTTGACTTTTTAACTGACTGCACTGCGTTCATAACTGATATTCCAGAGACCGGCGTTCTTGTTGCTACAGGCACCCAGTTGGAGGAGAAGGAGGAGCTCCCAGCTGTCTGGATGCCTAATGTAATCAGAAGCAAACATCAGTGTGCAGAGATGTAAGACTGGAAAAGTGCTAACTTACTGCATTTCTGAGAGAGGCACAAATGTGGAAAATAGGTATTCATGGGTTGAGACTTCTATAATGCTATCAAAAAGATAAATGTCAAGTCCTTCCCTAATTATTCATACTAGTATACAAGCTTAAGACAAAACATGAATATCAGGGTAATAAGTTCTCAAAATTTCTGAGTCTCAGGAACAAGATCTGAATGAATATGTAAGGATTAAATTTTTGAAGACTTGACAAAAACCACTGGACCTTCACTTACCTTGAATACATATGGTCAGGCATCATGAAGAGTGTAATTGCAATGACGGATTGGATTATCTTACTTCTCTTTAATATTTTTTTCTGCTATTCAATTTTTTTAATTAAACAATAGACTATCTGGATATACTTAACCATCTGTGGCATTCACTGCTTCCCTCATCCACAACCAAATGCTTCGAAGTTATATTAACACATCTCCAAAATTGTTCTTTAATGAATCCTTCTCTCTATGTTACAAATGCTTTTAGTTGAGAGCATTAAAATCCTTTATCTGGAATATAGAGAGGCAATTGTTATTTTTAATTCCTCATAAATCTCATCCAAATTCCTTATTGCTCCTAAAGTTGTCATTTTAAGAAGAGAGATCTAAACCATTCTTAGTGGAAACCCTCCATAACTCTCCATAACCACTAGGCAAAACCAAAACACTTTGACTTATTGAAAATATGCCCACTTTATGGTCTCACTTATTGACACTTTATTAATTTTACCCTAGATTCTGTCCATATTAAGCTACTTGAGCTTCTTTGAGCTTATCAAGCTTTTTATGTCATTATGATTTGACTTGCTGTTCCTTCATCCTTTATTCCTTGTATGCTTGGAAACCTTCTTTTCAAGTATTTATTCCTGTATTACTAATATGAAGTCTTCCCTGACTCTTGTCTTATTCCTTTCCCTTTTAACCCAATCACAGTGTATTACACTCAATTGTGGCCACTTCTCTTAATAGCCATCACAGTGTAATCTAAGTATGGGAACACATCTTGCCTTCATCATTACACTATGATCCTGTACAGTGTTGCGAGTATGTCTTTGTATCCCAATGTCTAGCATAATGTCCATATTACGGAAAGTAATCAGTATTTAAATGTACCACTGCATGCCTAATTTGTTGACAGAGTTGATGAGATGTTGACTTATGATGAGAGTTCACTCATTCATGATGGAATAGAATTATCAGGATGGCTCGGTAGCATATAACCTATCATCACTCAGTAGATTCAACCTGTAGGAATATTTGGAAAAATCCCAAAATGCCAGCTTAAGAACATGCAATAACCAATCACCATTGATTGCTGCTCTTCCTGGCTTCCTAAAAATCAAATTTAAACCTATCCATTGTTTTGTTCATTCAGCAAGTATTTATTCATTCATTACTATGTTTTAAGCACACCTGATGACACTGAGATGACAAAGATGACAATGCTTCCAATAGTACAGAGGTAAACCATACCCTCACTTAGGTTATGTTCCAGTAGGGAAGATACAAATGCTCAAATCAATATATAATATGAATACATAATATAAAGTTCTATGAACCACAGAAGCTGAATAATAAAGTTTGTAGGAGGGAAGAAAGAGGTATATATAAGTACTCATAAGTGCAACAGTCAGTAGGTGATGTTTGAGGAAGGACTTGAACAAAATAAGAGAGAAGTTATAAGAATCTGTGGGAAGAGCATCCCTAGCAAGGATACAAAAGCAAGTACAAAGACTTCCTCTTGAGGTGCCTTACAGTGGTTTCCCGAGAAGAGAAGCCCGTGATGAGGATTCTCATTCCACGGAGAGAAAAGGGAAGTGAGGGAAGCAAGATAAGGGAGGGGAAGAAGCTATGAGAAAGTGTGAGGATAGCTGGAAAGTAGCTTTAACCCAATTCCATAGGGAAGCTCGGTTACAGAAAGTGGACCCCCAGGTTAGTCCCATCTTGAAGTAGTCTTTGGTATTTCTCTGTCAGTCATGAATGAAGAATCTGCTCTCAGGCTTCAGATCATTAGCTTGTAGGAGAGGCATTCCTGGTCTGGCTGGGAAGTGGAGGGGAAGCTATGTGATACCAGCCAACATATCACTGTTGGGGCATGGGTATACCATTTACACAGTTGAGAATGAGTTTGAATTCTTCAGCTAAAAGCAGAAAGGCAACTTGGCTAGAGTGGTGAAATGTATGTTTGAGTCATCTGGGAAGTTATTTTTCATGTTGGATTTTAGTTTTACTGATACATAATTGATAAATTACAGTCATGTATGTCTAAGGTGTATGAAGTGTTTTAATATTTATAAACATTGTGAGATGATTACCACAATTAAGTTATTAACATATCCAAACCTTATATAGTTACCATTTGTTGAGGTGAGAACACATATCTACACTCAACAAATTTCAAATATATAATACAGTCACATTTTTCTTCATTGCTCAAAGGTTCTATTTTTCATTTTCTGAGGAACCTATATTATTTATTGTTTTCTCTAGTAACTGTACAACTTTACATTCCCACCAACAGTGGGCAAGTGTTCCCTTTTTTCCACACCCTCACCAATCCTTGTTATCCCTTGTCTTTTTGATGCCAGGCTCTGTATTAGGTGTGGGGTGAGATCTCACAGTGGTTTTGACTAGCATTTCCCTGATAGTGAGTGATGCTGAGTACTTTTTTATATACTTGTGAGCCTTTTGTATGTCTTCTCTTTTGAGATTTGTCTGAGGACTTTGTTCACTTAAAAAGAAAAATGGGTCATGTGGTTCTTGCTATCAAGTTCTTTGAGTTTTTTATGTATTTTACATATTAACCCCTCATTAGATATGTGGTCTGCTAATATTTTCTCTCATTCTATAGGTTGTCTTTTCAATACAAAAGTTTTTTTTTTTAGTTTGTTGCAATCTCATGTGTCTGTTTTTGCTTTTGTGGGCTGTGCACCAATCTGAGAATTGAGTGTTGATTATGAAGGGGGGAAGAAGGAGTCAAGAATTTAGGCTTCATCATATGGTGACGTTATCTATTCAGAAGAGGAAAATGAGGGTTGGGGGGGCATGTTAATGACAGTGAATTAAGAGTTCAGCTTTGTGCATGTTAATTTTAAGCTACTTACTAGAATTCTAAGGTAAAAATCCCAGCAGGCAATCAGACACAGAAGTTTGAAATTCAGAGAAGTGGAAGCTAGAGATAGGAATATGGCAATCACTAGCATTTAAATGATGGATGAGGATAGCATTGCCTCTGGAGCAAGAAATCATTTTTGAAAGACAAGAAACCAAGAAATACATTCTGGGGCACTCCAGATTTTGGAGTTTCTGGAAGGGAATGGAGAGTCAGCCAAGGGACTTAAAATGAGACACCCCTGGTTTCTGTGGAAAATCGACAGTGTGGTATCCTAGATGCCAGCAGGAAGGAAACATTAATCATGGCCAATGGGGCTGAGAAACAAAGATAAAAATTAAAAATAAAGAAATGGATTTATTGAAAATGGCCATCATTTGTGACTTCAGTAAGAACAGCTTCAGTGGAGAGCACCTGGGTGGTTCAGTTCCTTAAGCGACCACCTTCAGCTCAAGTCATGCTCCTAGAGTCCCAGGATCTAGTCCCGCATTAGGTTCCCAGCTCAGCAGGGAGTCTGCATCCCTCTGACTCCCCCCACCCCATGTACTCTCTCTCATTCTCTCTCTCTCAAATAAATAAGTAAAGTCTTTTTCTGAAAAAAAGTTTCCATGGAATGTGTTCTTATCACACACTGGAAGTTTCAGGGAAATGAGAAGAAAATGGGCAATGGTGGGTGAGGATTCCAGGCCCAGAGAAATCCTCAGGAATTTTACAGTGAAAGGGAGCCAAGAAATGTGACCATGGCTGAAGGTCTTGGGCTTTTGTTTATTTTCCCCAAAATGGGAGATATTAGGATATTGTGTTTTGAATAATCTATTTTTTTTACAAAAAGGAAATATTGATGGCAGATGAGAAAGGAGCTGTTTATCCTCAGGAGCCAAGTGCAGACTTCTGGTCCAGACAAGGTGATGCAGACTGACTTCTCCCTGCTCCATGCCTTGAAGATAACTGTGTATCCTGAAATAATGCATGTGAGGAATGGGGGCATGAAGACGTGTGAGCTCACAAGACAGGATGGTGGCAAGAAAATGGGGCACTCGGAATTAAAATCTTGGATGTATTTGATCATCAGTAATAACTCAAGTTTTGCCTGAATAAGGAGGCGTTGTATAGCAAAAAAGATGGTTGAAAAGTAGTAGGGACAAGAACTACAGGAGCAGGAGATTTAACCCATAATCTGTGTGGATGTTGAAATGATCATAAAAGTGGAGCTGGAGAAGCAAACAGTACACACAATTAGGGTCCAGATGATTTGGTGGCAAAATCATTATTTTGCTCTGGATGAGTCATCTTCATTTCTGTTCTCTGAATAATGAACATCATCATGAGGTCATACCTATTCTGGTAACAGAACTAATATTGTAGATGAGGTTTCTAGTTTTGTTGAATACAGACTTTATGTGTAATTCTGAAATGGATCCAATTAACAGTTTCCTTTGAAGGAAAAATTTTAATGATTTAAATATTCTTTAAAACAGGAAAACTAATGTTTATTTCAGAAATTAAGACTTTTGATCATGCTTTTGCAATTCACTATGTCTGAAAAATGGATAGGCATCATGCTTGTTTCCACTCTTTGCCTATCCACTGCTGCAGAATATAAATGTTAACACATTGTCATATCAAGTGCTTAAACAGAAATTAGATATGCACATTTGGGACACACAGTTCTGAAGTGATAATGAACTCGGATGATTTGAGAATATTCACATTTATTACTGGTGCTGACCATATCCTGGCATTTCCTCTAGCCTCTATTTTGTTCTCTACATCATCTGTTGTTGCTCTATTTCTCTGCCCTTTATAATTTAAACAACACAAATACCTGCTTTGCCCTGTACTGCCTATTCTTTGTCATGTCCTCTTATCTTTTCACACTATTCACATTTTCTGGATCAGAATCACTCTCCTTGTCTGTCTGGCTAATTCATCCTTCCAGACACAGCAGCATCTGAGGTCCTCTCAAGCAACTAGAACATCCCTTATATTACATTTCTCGTAATGTAATATAAGGTGCTATTTTCTGTTAGTGTCTGTTTTTACTATTAGTATTAGAATCTGACATCTTTAAGGCATGGATTATGGCTTAATTATCTTTTGTCCCTGAAAAACTAATACGGTGCCCGATACATAGTCCTGGGATCAATGAGTGGATGAATAAATGCATGAATGAATAATACTATTCTTTACCAGAATCATTTCTTTCACTAAAGTAATTTCATGCAAACATTTGAGCTGAAGTTGGCAGGGAACTTGGAATTTATAATGACAAGATTAAGAACAGGATATTTAAAAGTGAGTAATAAAACATGAGTATATGGAAAGGGTAAAAATAAAACGACAGTACCATGGTTGATGAATAATTCTGTTTTTAAGAGTAGACCCTTTGGGGCACCTGGGTGGCTCAGTGAGTTAAAGCCTCTGCCTTTGGCTCGGGTCATGATCCCGGTGTCCTGGGATCGAGCCCCACATCGGGCTCTCTGCTCTGCAGGGAACCTGCTTCCACCTCTCTCTCTATCTGTCTGCCTCTCTGCCTACTTGTGATCTCTGTCTGTCAAATAAATAGATAAAATCTTAAAAAAAAAAAAAAGAATATACCCAATTAAAAAAATAAAAAAAAAAAAAAAAAAAGAGTAGACCCTTTAAGAAATATCTTTTAAGTAATGGAGAGTCTATCCTTAAATTGCACATTTTTTTCTAGTGACTTTCTCTATGATCACTAGATGGTGAAAAGGGAATAAAACCTGTCAATGCATAATGTTATAATTAATTGCAGGATATCACCCATATGGCATATTTAATTTCAATAACTGGTTTCAAAAAACACTACTGTAAGAAACTCTGATATTCACAAGATACAGTTTTTTTTTTTAATTTTTAGTATTCCCAGCTTCACAAATAGCACTTAATCAGGCCCCAAATGGCATAATTAATCACCTAAAAAGTTAAATTATGAACCCCTGATTTAAATTTTGCACCCATGGGCATGTGGGTGTCTCAGTGGTTTGAGCATCTGCCTTCAGCTCAGGTCGTGATCCCAGGGTCCTGGGATCGAGTCCCATATAGGGCCCCTTCCTCAGTAGAGAATATGCTTCTCCCTCTGCCTCTACCCCCTGCTCATGCTCTTTCTGGGTTTCTGTCTCTCTCTCTCAAATAAATAAATAGAATATTAAAAAAAAATTGTACTCTTTTTACCTACTAGTAATCTTGATCCCATTGTTTAATTGTTCTCTCTCCAGTTTTCATATATCTGTAATTGGCTCAATAACATACCTTCTAATGATGCATCTGTGATTCGTTTCCTTCTCTGTTTCACTTCTCCATTCCCTTCCCCATGCTTTCTGGGCTCATACTCTAAGTAAATCAGCTGAGCTTATCCTTTTCTCAGAGTCTACTTTTGGGGAAGTCCAACCCAAGAAAGCTGGCATGGTCAGAGATAGTGTGGACTTTGCAGACATAATCAAGACCTCCTCACGTCATTGAAAGCATGGTTACTTGAGGAAGAATCAGATTGCAAAGCAGAATAAACATGTCACAGTTTCATCCTGTAACTTATTTGCTCATGAAAAGCAAGCTTCCAGTTGAGTAAAATAAAGCTGTATTTACATGAACTAGAAAACAAAGAAATTTGTACATATTATAAGGGGATGGGTTTTAACTCATGTGCAATAGAAAATTATGTAAAATAATGTAATGGGGCAGCTTGATCATATTCATATTTGTGTGGGTAGATGCATGGAGAGATGCTGGGGGACTATTTGCACAATACAGACACAAGAGGTTGCAAGATGGATTGCAGCAGTCCCAAAAGATGGGCAAGATGAGACTGAAGAAAGTTTTGGAATTTATTAGCAATGGGACTTTAAAAAAACTGGATGTTTTTTAAAAATTGTGATGGATATTCTTTTTTTAAGATTTTATTTATTTATTTATTTATTTGAGAAAGAGAGTGGGGGGAGTGACAGAGGAAGAGGGAGAGAATCTCAGGCAGACTCCCCACTGAGTGGGAACTCTTTGTGGGGCTCGATCTCAGGACCCTGAGGTCATAACCTAATCCAAAATCAAGAGTGGGATGTCTAACGGACTGAGCCACTTGGATGTCCCTCATGGATGGATATTCTTGTTTTTCTGCTTGATGGGGTGGGAGTAATACTTAGAGACATTTAATAAAATATTGCTTATAGGAAAAGAAGTCAACTGGAAAATAAAGTGGGTTATGAAGAACAGTAGAGATTGGTTCAGGGTTGGCCACATTTGAGTTTGAGCTGTTTGCCTATTACCTTGTAGATGTTTAAAAGAAACTCTTTTTGAAGCTCAGTGGTGAGGTCATTATAATATTTCAAAGTATTGATGGAAACAGTTGGAAAAGCATCGTAGTTTTATCTTTGTTTATAGATGTAGGAAAAGGAGTTAACCTGCTTAGGGCATAGAAGTGCAGGACCACTTATTCCACATTTGAGAATAGGAAATGTTAGGTCCAAAGCCCCCCAATTTTTCACTGTGAGAGTGATTTTTTTTTTTTTTTGAGCTTTGTCTGTTTAATTTATTACTGTTTATGAAAGTGATTTTAAAGCTATAGGCTGGTGCCTTGAGGTTCAATGGTGCTACTTCCAGGCCAACATCCTTACTTCACAAAGCAGCTCTACCCTTACCTGACTTACCTGATTGACTGTGGCAAATTCCATTTAAGTGATTCAGGAGAGAAGGGGGGAATCTACTGTTAGTGAAATAAAAAATTAAAATACATTAAAGCCCACTGTACTTTTGCACAATACTATTCAGGAAAGCATAGTAGAAAAGCATGGATAAAACTCTTGAAAGTAGAATTATTTAAAGGACAACTTTAGGAGAATGGTCTCATAGTGATAATGAAGTTGTGAGAAAGTTTACTTTATGATGGAGATATTTGACAATTGACCATTTATAAACACGTATAAAAACACATATTTATAAAATTTTCCTCTTCATCCCCATTTACTTTCTGTGTATATGCCTATGCATATATATGTATAAAAATATGAAGAAAGAAAAGGTATGCTGAGAACATAAAATCAAATAATAAGATATTATTAATAGACCAAGTGCATTAATCAACAACTAAATCTGTCTGTGCCTCAATAAAAATTAACAATGTTCATTGAAGTGATTAAACTACCAGAGCTGTTTAGGATAGTAGTGAAGAGTGGATATTGTTGTATTCATTTCTTATCAGGTGATCTTGTGATTTTTCACAAATATTAAATGGTTTTGTAATTCCAAAGAAAGATGGGAAGACTTCATTTTTCACAGGAAACAGAATGATCATTCAAATTGGATACTACAGCACTTTATTGCAACCCTTGATTATCTTCCATCTCATTAAAAAGCTGTTGAAAAATAATTTATTATTTTGTTGCTAACAGATAATAAAAAATTCATTTTTGCTAATGGCACAATCAGGTTATATTTTATTGCTCAATTTTTATTGGTCTTGATAAGATAGTAGATTAATTACATATATATTTCACTATCTCAGAAACAGAGAAATTGTATTTGCTGAAACAGGGCTTACTTAGATTAAATAGATTTTGCTGTATTTCAATTGAAGGATTCCTGAGGCTGAAAAGTAGATGTAGCAACTTCAGTACTTAATAATTCCTCTTGAATATCATATCCACCTAGGTAATTCATATAGAAAATATAATTATGTTCTTCTTAACACATGCAATGGAATTTAGATATTTTAATATTTGTAGTAGTCGACAAACTAAAGGCAACCTCCAAAAAAAAAAAAAATTCATAAACAGACAAACAAACAGGCTATTGATAGCCTTAATAAAATGAAAGAAGAACCATTGAAGGGTTCGCCTGAGGAGAATGGAGGACAGACAACAGAAACAGAGGTTCTACTAGTATTTTCTGAAATTAATTTTCCTGGAATTTCCCACTTGTTTATCCACACCATTTCTATAGTACACTCAGGAAAAGCATGGCAACTGAAAGGTCTTAGTAAATTCTTGACCCATAAAGCATCCTTTAGAGCATACATGATCTCCTTAGTATTAAGGAGACCAAGATGGAACATGTAAAGACATATTTAGTCCAAAAAAAAAGAAAGAAAGACAAAAGAAGAAAAGGAAAGAATACTCATTATGACTACTATTTACCTGTATATTTTACTAGAATGCCTCTTTCCTATATCTCAGATGTCTTCTGGGTAGTCAAAATAACTCATGGTGAGGGAAGATGATCACCTCCAAAGAGATCTGTGTCTCAATGGTATTATACCTGTGAATATGTGCTACAGATTGATTTCTGTTCTCCCAAAAGATGTTAATTCCCAATTCCTTGTATGTGTGAATATGGCCTTATTTAGAAATGGGTTCTGTGTAGACTATTGTGTTAAAATGAGGATACTAGGTTACGTCCCAATTCAATATGAACATGTCCTTATAAAAAAAGGCTCACGGATGGATGGATACCTACGGAGGGAAGAGGAGGTGAAGGCACTGGGATGAATACCTTCCACAAACCATGGAAGACCAGAGGCCACCAAGAACTGGAGATACACCTGAAACAGAGTCTCTCACAGACCACGGAATTGCAATCCTAAGCAATAAGTTCAATGTTTCTG
Organism: Lontra canadensis; assembly: GCF_010015895.1. Taxonomy (NCBI): domain Eukaryota; kingdom Metazoa; phylum Chordata; class Mammalia; order Carnivora; family Mustelidae; genus Lontra; species Lontra canadensis. The sequence continues at coordinate 5,941,418 of NW_022631038.1, forward strand.
TCACATAACAGAAAGAATCAATTCCAGATACTTGAAATTTTTTAATGAGCTCACCTTAGAATAGGATTACCTGGATTATGTCTGGGCCAACATCATTCCGTGAGCTCTTAAACATGGAAGAAGGCAATGGAAGAGCCGGCCAGCAGAGCACAGCGTGAGCAGGACAGGACCCTCTATTTCTGACCATGAACCAAGGAACTGTGCAGCTTCCAGTGCTGGGAAAGGTGAGGCACCAGGGAAAAGGCCGAGCATCCAGAAACAAATGTGGTCGTGCTGACATCTTATTTTTAACCTACTGTGGCTAACGTTGGACTTCTGACTTTTCTAAGATAATGAATTTGCTCTGTTTTAAATAACAGAGTCCGTGGTAATTTGTTACAGCAGTCACAGGCACTTAATATCTCTCTGTAAGCTCCTGCTGCAGAGATCTCACGGTGAGGTTTAGGGAGAGCAGCAGCATATATAAAGACCTTTGGCTTAGCTTTTTTTCTGTGATAATGCTCATAATGAACAGACCACAAGTCTCAGTGTCTTACAAATAATTTTTCTTTTCCTTAGTTCTGTGGATTGGCTGAGGCAGGTCTGCTTCAGTCTGTGGGTGTGTTTCAGACTTACTCACACTTATTTATAGGACCTACCATCCCAGGATTCAGGCTGAAAGAGCGTTAGTCACTCAGGGGAAGGTCTTCTCATGGTCAGTGGCAGGAGTGTGGAGAGAGAAGCAGAAACATGTGCCTCTTACAGTCTTAGTTTGGAATTGGCAATTGTAACTTCATCCCACATCCACTGAGCAAGATAAGAATGTGGCCAAGACTCACATCAGTGGGGTAGGGAAATGAGCCATGGCAAAGGCAGGAAGAGAAGAAACATTTACAGACAAAAATAGGACCGACCACACCCAGTTTTGTCTCTGAAATAGGCCTTTTCCTCAGAAATGAAACCTGCAGATTTGCTTCAGAAGAAAAATCAACAACCCACAATTATGCCATGGCATGCTGGATGGGGGGAATCTAGGGTGAGCAGGTTAGTCAATAAGGGTGTTATGGGCTGAATTATGTCCTCCCAAAATTCCGATGTTGAACCCTTCCCCCAAATACAGTTACAGTTGGAGATGGGGCATTTAAAGACAGACCCAAGACTAAATGAGGTCATAAGGATGGGTCTCTAATTGCATGGGATGATTTGTGTTCTTATAAGAAGAGAGGGAACTACCACAGGTGCACACATACAGAGGAAAGGACACAGCAGGAGGCAAACAAAGGAGAGAGGCTTCAGGAGAAACCAAACCTGCTGAGAAGAGACTTCCCAGCCTCGAAAATTGTGAGAAAATAAACTTCTATTGTTTCAGCCCCACCCCCAGCCCCCGCCCCGCGGGTCTGCATTATTGCATTATGGCAGCCCAAAAGGGTATACAGATGGAATCTATTGTCTGTGAAGAATGAAAAAAAATCAATACAGGTTAGTGTGGTTTGTTTGTTTTTTGTTTTGTTTTTATTACTGTGGGTCAGCAATACCAAATAACATTAGTGCAAAACTGATCCTTCTCTCCAGCATGGACTTCTCCCATCCTGTGATACAACACTGGTAGTATGGCCTGAAGATGTGACTTCTCCATTTCAATCATGATGGATATGGAATTTGCTGAAGATTTGTTCAAGATTTATGCAAAGGATCATTATTTTATCCTACCATGGTTTGCCGCTCAGATATAATTTTCTGAAATAAATGGAATGGTTTCTTTCGACACTGAATGACATAGCATAATTACTTGGAAACAAAGGAGAAATGAATTAAGGAAAATGGCAATACCAACAAACATCTTAAAATAAGAATGTATTTTGTTTTAAAAAAGTTTTACAATTTACACATACAATTTAATGTGTCTATGTAGAAATGTTTCCAGCAACATATTGTCAAATATTTTTTAAAACTCCATTTTCAAATATTACAGATAAAATAACTTCTGGTTGCTGTTCCTAAAATTTGGTAAAACTCAAACATTACATGTGTTCTTCTTATTCACCATTGTCATTTCCTTTCATTAATTCACCTTATATTTCTCTTTATCTGTTTCAACACTGATGACAATTTGTGCATTTTTCATAGCTCTAATCTTTCTTCTCAACCACAAATAAAACAACTGATGGGTGATTGTCTAAAGAACTACTCATTCATTGCTACTCTCTTACTTCCTTTTCCCCCTAGCTTTGAAATAAATGTCTTCCATAATTAATCCCTTCAGCATGTTATTTTCCACAATTGTTTTGTCATATCACTTATTTATAACATTCATACTCAATCAGTATGGTTAAGTATTCTAGATATTATTTTTCATATAATTTTTGCAAGAATATGTAATATACCCAAAGCTACAATTATTGACCCCACTCATTTCCACTTCAACATATTTCACTTCTTAGTTTCCTCTATATTTACAAAACTGTTTGAAGCTGAGATCCCTTTAATGGGCTACATTTTTCTATGGCATTTTATTAAACAACAGATAATATTAAGTCTTTGTGGTGTTCTTAGCAATAATGGAAGAGAATGCTTCACCACACCAGAAATCATCAGAAATATTAAGCCTCTTAAAAACAGATTGAAAAAAGTTAACATAATTTTTAGTCATTATCTAAAGCCAGATGATGTTATGGGAAAAAATAGCTTAGGAGGTAGAACACTGTTAAAAAATAATTCCATATAGCTCTCGGGACTTCCGGTTTCAGCTCCCACATGGAAAGAGCTTGGAAATATTGCTCCTATCCTTACAATGGGAAAAACTGAAGAAACTGAAGATCAGTGAGTCTTTTGTATCAACTGTAGAAAAGTGACTGGCAGACTCATCATCTTGCTATCTGCTGTGACAGGTACCTTCAAAGGGACTAAGCTGAGATTTGCTTATACCACCAGCTGACTCACTAAGTTCAGCCTCATGAGACCAGAGGGTGAGCCCACTGGAAACAGGCTGGATTCCTGATCCATGGAAACTGTGATAATGAACCTATTTGAGCCCACCAAATTTGTGGTAATTGTTACACAGCAAGAGAAAATGAATACAGAAATATACAGACACTATATTTCACTTTTCATACCATTTCATACCATAAATATACCATTTGTTAAACTATACAATCTATATAAGAGAAAATTGTATTAAATGTACTCTGGTGCAACAGAGATATTTGTTTTTATAATTATTACATTTTATGTAACATTATGTAATTAAAGTATAAAAATAAATCATTTATATTCTGATCTTGTTTTCCTATTTGATAAATACAATTGTCTCTATGAGCCCTTTGAAATAGCACTAAGATAAAATGCTTTACTGTTACAGCTTTAAAAGAAAACATTGTTAATTACTAAAAGGCATCATATGTCTTGGAAATAAATGATTTGACTTCCATAATTGTTGCCTATGCTCTGATTTTGGCATTAATTTGCCAACAGAAAGAACCAATATTGAGATAACATTATGTAAAAATAAGCACTGTAAATGGAAGTTTCCTGAAGCTTTCTCACCATTGCGTTTACCGCTACAGAAGAGTAAGAGAATAGCAGCGATTCTCCCTAAGATGTAAATGTGGAAATGAGGGGTTTAGACTGAGGAAGGCAAAATGATTTGTGCTGATAGTAGTCTGTTCAGCAAACAGTAGAATTTCAGTCATAGGAAAAATAGGTATCTAATATGATCACCAGTGAAAAAGGGCAATTCTGTTTTTATAGGATTGTTGAGTGGATTACCAAGAATTGTCATGTCCACTGAAAATTATGTAGAGCAGTGGGTTCTTCAGAGCACTCTGGCCACTCCGAAAGCATTAAACCCTAGGTATAATGGCAGGTACTCCCCCATTTAGCTACAAGGATACAGTTAGAACTTTAATCTTCATAAAAGTCTCATCTCTCCAAGCAGACCCTAGTAACAAAATGAAAACCTTTGGATAAACGTCAGTTCCTTTAGGTAAATTTCAGTTACTAAAGAATTACAGTGGTAATGAAGCATTCTTGGAGACAAAGTAGGAACTGAATGCTAATGGGTAAACATTTGAGGAGAATATTTTGTTACGGATGCAAGTGGTAAGAATATCTACATGATAAAGTGGAAGACGGGATAATTGTTTTCAGGGCAGTAACATCCACAAATTGTTTCTATTATATCCATTCTGTTGTGTCAAGATAGGAGACATCGTGAAAATACAGACTGGAGAAAGGTAGAGAAATTAGCCCAGACTCGACTTCCATCACCAGCCCGATGACTTGGGGAATTGGTTACAGGAGGTCAGCGCATTGAAAATCATTCCAGGGTCTTCTAAGAGGAACCTGTGAGGTTTTAAGGGAAAAAGAGTAACTGGAGGGAGAGGGAACAAGGTAGAGGGAGAGGAGGAGAGCTCCAGCCCTTTCTCCACGGGATAGGACATTGTTTTGTCTTAGATTATGAACCATTAAAACTTGTGTGAGGAATCTTGGTTTCAGGGGAGCCTGCGCAAAGGTCCTGAGTGATTTGTTTTTAATCCACTAGTCGCTGAGCCCAACCAGGTTGTAGAACCTGTTAAAGCAGGAATAATTTATCAGTCTAAACACTGGCAGTCCCCTCTGTTTGAAAGTTCATGCTATGTTCTTTCGCTACATCAGTACCGGCTTTTGTTAACTGAGAGAAACCAGAAGAGGATTTTTAGTTTCACCGAAAAAGATTAAAAGCAAAAAGAGCGGTGGGCCTTTGTTTCCCAGTGGAGCCGGTACAGAGGCCGCATTAACCCAGTCGCGGGAGAGGCGCCCCCAGCGCCTTCCACGGGAACTACACTCAACATCTCAACTTCAAGCCCCCAGAGTTTGGAACTTTGCGAGCATCTGAGCTTTATCTTCATTGATTTTGTGCATCTGTTAGCAAGATGTGTCCTAAAATATCAGAAAAACAAAAACGAAAACAAAACGAAACGAAATCTAAGAGAGGTTATTTTTGAGGATCTGGAAATGCCCAAAAAGTTTTCCATTTAAATTAATGATGACTACTTCTTCGCTTTATGCCACTTTGGTTTATGAAACCTATCATAGGAACGGTCTACTTTTGGATAGCATGGGAAGCCTGTATGCCTGCACAATGTCCATAGACCAATTCCAGGCACGCAAAGGTGTTTTGAACTTGAAATAGCACAATAAAAATGACTAGCTAGCCCTTCATATCCGTTATCTAGGCCCTAAGTCAGTACTAGGCTTCTAAACCTCCCTGGAAAGAAACACAAGTGTGAGAAAACCCTTTTACACACCTGCATTTTAGTTGGGTTCCACTTCATGTTCACTTACCCTTACAACCTTAGCCATACCTCTCCCTCTAGTCCCTAATTTTCTCTGGAACTCCAGATATATTTTTGATAATGTGCTAAATATACACATCATTGTCAACTGTCTGTATATCATATTGCAAATATGTATACACATATCGTGCATTGCACAAAAACATTTCAAATCTACTTTTCTTAAATATAATATATTTAGTCTGAATAACTTCTGTCATCTTGGCTGGTTTGGCTATATGACAAAACAGGTATTGTCTTAGCTCATTCCGTAATAACAAGAAATAACAGACGTAGTGACTAAAACCCACAAACATTTATTTTCTCCCTGTTCTGGAGACTGGATTTCTGAATCAGGGTGTCAGCACATTTGGGTTCTGGTGAGAGCCCTCTTCCTGGCTCACTTCACTGTGTGCTTACATGGCCTTTCCTCTATAGAGACAGACAGAGAGAGAGAGAGAGAGAGAGAGAGAGTGCTCTGTCTGGTGTCCCTTTTTACAAAGACATTAATCTTCTCAGATGAAGACCTCAACTTTACGACATCATTTCAACTTAATTACATCCTTAAAGACTCTATTTCCAAACGCAGTCACACTGTGGGTTAGAGCTTCAAATTACAAATTTTGGGGGGTACCACAACTCTTCATACATGAAGAGTTGTAGATAGTTAGGTAGATAGATAGAGAAATAATAATTCCACATATGTGAATGCAAAAGAGGAAGGGAGAAGGGAAAAGGAAGGAGCAAGGGAAATCCCCCAAGTTTCATGTATTAGAAGTAATTGTTCTATTTTTAATTCCATTCTGTTCTACGATGCTTGATAGAAATGTATTTTATCCATTTCTGCTGCTTTGTTTCTATATCAGTTCTCTTTACTCACCAGTAGATTCTCTCCTGGTTCGAAGAAGAGCCAACCTCCAGCAGCAGAAACTTGATTTTCCTGGATTAGTGTCCTTGTCCTCTGGCTCGTGTCTGCATTTCGTGGCCGAGACATATGGCTTCTCCGTGTACAGTTCTTTGTCATCAACCCCTCAAGTTCTCTCTAATTAAGACTCATCATGATTCAACAACCTGACATCTTAAAAGTCATATGATTTTCCAATGGAGTTGACATCATTTGGTTTTAAAGACAGTTTTTTTCCCCCAAAATAGTGTCCTAATTTTACAGAGTGATGAAATCGTTACATAATCTGTTATTTACCAACATATCATATTGTGTTTTTCATCTTTCAACCTTTAAGGAAACAACCTTTAAATAGTTACTATAGTGTATGTACACTGTAAAATTACGTTAAAAATTATGGGGGCATCTCAAGGACTCAGTGAATGGACTCTATAAGGGATGCTCCCATCTTCATGGAGAAAAGTGCTATGGGGAGTGGAGGTTCTTCCTGTCATTATGTCTGTGACTAAGGACGCAAGGTGAGGGAGACTGACGATTTATTGGGGGTAACAGCAGCCTCTGGGTTTGACTGGATGAAAACTGATGCATGAAAAACCCTTTCCTTCAGACTCAGGTGAGGCCCGAGTTACAAACAGGAAATCCTGAATAAGAGAACTCAACTACTAGCTTAGAGGGCAAGTGAGGGCTTCAGTTCTCTGTGGAAAAGATCTGTCAAGTGAACCAAAGCAGCCCCTGCGGATTTGGACTTGTTCCTCAGAATCCTGGGTGATTAAACTACAGAGAGCATTGGGTAATCATTGGTTCTGGAAGTGAGGCACAGCGCTAAACGCAAAGTGAGAGAATCAAGTACTTTCAAAGTGGAAGAGAGGAAAAATGTTAGCATTTAAATCCAAATGTTCTATGGACAGCTTACTTTCCACACAACACTATGTATTCATATTGTCTTTTAATGCATTATATTGTATTGTTTTAAATTTCATGGAAACTCACAAACATACTATATAAAGTGTGTGTCTAGAACACTTAAATATCCATCTTTGAAATGGTTAATAAATAGGTATCTAATATTTTTCCTAAGAGACTGAGAAAATAATTCCCTCTGTATTATTTCTGCTCATTTTTATTTTTTTTTAAAGATTTTATTTATTTGAGAGAGAGACAGTGAGAGAGAGCATGAGTGAGGAGAAGGTCAGAGAGAGAAGCAGAGACTCCCCGCGGAGTCAGAGAGAGAAGCAGACTCCCCATGGAGTTGGGAGCCCGATGCAGGACTCTATCCCAGGACTCCGGGATCATGACCTGAGCCAGAGGCAGTTCTCCAACCAAATGAGCCACCCAGGCGTCCCTCTGCTTATTTTTATATGGTTACAGTGATGTTGCCTCACTGGAGCTTAGCCTTCCTAAAAATGTGCTCTTTTTCCCATTAAATAAACCAGGTCCAACTTCCACCAAAGACAGTATAAGCAGAAATGTGCTTTATCAGCAGATCACTGAAAATATGTTAGCATTCCCAGCCACTTTCCTCTGGATGATAGACATAAGAAAGTAGAATGTGCTTTTGTGGCTAACAATGAGTATATGTTAAGTCTATAAGACTTTTTTTTTTTAATTTCCCTTTAGTGGTTACAGTCATACCTTTGCAATTCCTTTTAACAGCATTGGCAGGAGTCACTTAGAACGTCACGACAAACAAAAGCAGCAGGGGTACTAGGATTCTCCCCTTGAGTGATGACAATGATACAGAGGCCACGAAAAAGCCCTACTTAAAACAACTTTCAGAATCTGGGTAACCAAACTGTCGAACACCATTACCTTATTCTATATTTTTCTAAAGATAAGAAAAGAAACTGCAGTCCATCTTCTAAGTTAAACTATTTATTTTTATATGTTTAGAGGTTTGCATGCCAGCTGTAAAAAATATTAGACATTTCCATTTGTTCTTTACCTCGTTTTGTCCTACAGAAGCATTTTGCAAAATTATTGTGCAGTATTATGAAGATGGCAATATCATCCATAGAGTCAAACACAGAAGTGACCACCCCCACTTGTATAAGGAGTGCATCTGCTCCCTGGGCCCTGGGATGGCAGGTCCCTCCACTAGCGTCCTGCTTGTTTTGTCACCACAGTGACACACAGTAGGCTTTATATCCCATAGCTTTCTTCTCTTACTTTAGTTCAGGATCATTTTTAGCTTTCCTCAGGCCCATGTCTTTCTATATACATTTTAGAATAAGCTGTACTGTCTACAAAAACCCTGCTGAGATTTTAATAGAATTTGTTTTAAATCTATAGATCAATTTGGGGAGAATTAACATTTTTACTGTGTTGCGTCCTCTAATACATGAACATGCTATGTCTCCATTTATTTAGGTTTTCTTGGAATTCTTTCAGCATTTTGAAATATTGGCATACATATCCTATAACATATTTTCTTAAATTTATCCCTAAGCTTATGGTTTCTTCTGAGTGATGATAAATGCTATTGTGCTTTTATTTTCGGTTTCTACCTCCTTACCATTAGTATATACAAATGTTTCTCCTTTGTTCCTTGATTTGTACTCTGCCACCTAATAAACTCACTTACTAGTTTTAAAGATCTTTCTCTCTTTCTTTCTTCCTTCCCTCCTTCCTCTCTTCCCTTCTCTTCCCTTCCTTTTCTCCATCTCCTTCTTCTCCTCCTCCTCCCTTCCTCCTCCTCAGGAATATCTGTGTAGACAACCATGACATCTGCAACTAGGGACAATTTATTTCTTCCTTTTCAATATGTATGTCTTATATTAATTCTTTTGTTGTCTTCTTGCAGTTTTTATTACTTATGGTTTAATCAGCTTCTTGAATTTGTGGGTTTATGTCTTTTGCAAAATCTGGGACATTTTCAAACATTATTTCTTAGAACACTTTCACCCCAGTCCCTTTCCACTTTCTCTCTGGCAGTCTAATGAGCTGGATTTTTTTTGTGTGTCCCACAGGTGCCTGAAGCTCTGTCTTCCCCTTTACTTTTCCAGTCTAGTTTTTCTCTGTACTCAGATGGGAGAAATTATTTTGATGTTAATACCTTCATCCTCATCTTCTTTTCTTCTTCTCCACTCTATTAAACCAGTCTGACAAGTTATGCTTTGCTTTGGTTTTTTTGTTTGTTTGTTTTGTTTTTTTTGTTTTGTTTTGTTTTGTTTTGTTTTTGACAGAGAGAGATCACAAGTAGGCAGAGAGGCAGGCAGAGAGAGGGGAGGAAGCAGGCTCCCCACTGAGCAGAGAGCCCCATGCGGGGCTCGATCCCAGGACCCTGAAATCATGACCTGAGCCAAAGGCAGAGGCTTTAACCCACTGAGCCACCCAGGCACCCTGCTTTGTTTTTTTAGTTATAGCATTTTTCAGTTCTGTAATTTTCATTCAGTTGTTATTTCAATTTTTGGTTTTCTTTCTTTCTTTCTTTCTTCTTTCTTTCTTTCTTTCTTTCTTTCTTTCTTTCTTTCTTTCTTTCTTTTGCTGAGATTGTCTCTTCATTTCTTTCAAGATCTTTTGCAATTGGTTGCTCAAAATTTCTAGATGGTTCATCCTTAAAAATCCTGGTCAAAATTCCAGCACCTGATTCATCTCAGTGCTGGCATCAGTTAACCATTTTGGTTTTGTTGTGCTTTTATTCAGCCTACAGCATTCCTGGTTCTTGGTACAATAGCTGACCATTTGTTTGTTTGTTTGTTTGTTTGTTTTTAATTGTATCCAGAACATTTGGGCTATTGTGTAGGAGGTTCTGGGTCCAATTTAGATTTTTATTTGAATGTGTGGTCGTACCATTGAGGTCTAGTATCCAGATCCTGGCCCCTTGCCAAGTCGTGGGTCCAGTGACAATCTAATTATCAGAAAATTGGAGGAGCAATTTGGGTTTGATACAGTGTTGTGTCCTTGGGCCTGTCCCTGGGCTCTGCTGGGGGCCAGAAAGGGCTTCCTCAGGCCAACCTGCCTGTCTCTAGCTGGGGAGAGAGTTTCTTGCCCAAGAGATTAATGGTGCTTCTTTGGAGGCACTTCTGGTGGGACCCCTTGCGGAAGGCTTGTTGTCTCTTGGTGAGGAGTACAGTCTCTGGTCCAGTGGTCTAGCCGGGAACACACCTTCCTTGGACTCTTTGTCAGGGGCCCTCTGATCAGTCCTTCTTACTAGTATTCCAGGCTCCCCTGACGTTGTTGATGGGATTCCTGCCTGAACTGCTGGAAGAATGAGCATACTTGGTCCATCTTCTGTCCTTTGTTGGGGACATCTGGAAATGCTGGGCCCGGGTCACTTCCATCTGTGGGAGGCAGCTGTAGGATTCTCTGTTCCTATGATGTTGCTCTAGCCCTAATGTCCCTAACTATTTGCTTTCCTCTTTCCACATGGCAGGTTTATACTTTGGTTGTCTCTTACATCATCTTCTGGGTTTATATTTACTCTTAACAGGGAGGAGCAGGGAAAAAGGAGTCTCCACTATCTTCTACAGTCAGGAAGTCCAATGTAATGTTGCAAGGTACTTACATTAAGCCTTGCTAAAACATAATCACACACTGTACAATTGTCAGTCTTAAATATGTTTTCAGACAGGATTTCTCTGTGAAATATCACATACAAATCCTTATGATTCTAAAATATGGTCTTGTACTAGAAACTTTAGAGTAAATGCTATAGAAGGTTTCAGAGTATATGCAAATGTTCATTTTTCACTTGTGAAAATTATGTTTATTAATACAGGTTCTTATATAACTGTCCTTTAGATTTTTACATGTTTGATGATTCATCATTGTGACATATCACAGCACAGCTGGTTGCCAGGAGTGACATTATAGCAAAGATTTATATAAAATATCTGAAAGTTATGTAGCTATAATGCTTATTCCATGGGTAGCACCATCAATACCCACGTTTAGGATAATAGCTCTGGCGGAAAAAAAGTTCCACAAAGAAAAACTTTATTAATGAAACCACTTGTATTCAACATCTTTGCAAATGAAATGTGGCTATAAAATTTGTATCTAAAAATATCCAGCATCCACAAGGAGTTAACATTTGAAATTTGAAAGTCAAAGATTAGTTTAAAATAGGTATTTGTTGGAAGGCAGAAAGTGTATACATTATCTTAGTGACTTAGTAAATCAGTTTTTTATTTTAGGATAGTTTTAGACTTATACAAAAGAATTCAAAGACAATATTTGTTAGTAATTGTAAATTAACTTTCTAAACTATTAGGTTGCTGCAGTTTATTGTGTTATAAAAATTATCATTTGGTTTGATTGCATTTACAATTTGGCTGGTGACTAGAAATTATTAAATTCATTCTGCCAGTGGAAATAATCTTGCATTTATGATATTGTAGAAGTCAGTCAACATGTATTTTGCTCTCTCTGCATTACTTCCAAGTAAAATTTTGATTGGAAGATTTCTTTCTAGTATGAGTGTGTATATGCATATTGTTGCTCTCTTGTGTGTTCAAAGCTTACAAAGTAAATGAGGAAGACTCAATCCTTAGTATACTTCTAGCTTTTAAGGATTTTTTCTTTAATGGCTCCATAATGAATAATATATAAGATCTTATCAGAGAGATTTTTTTAGTCCAGAAATTCCACAAGAAACCTGGAGAAAAATCGGTTATTTTTATTTCTTACATCCACCTAATGAGGACTGGAGAACCAAAGGGAATGGCAAAAGTGAGACACACTATTTAGAGAAGCAAAGAGCACAAATTGTATTTCTTACTTCTTTATGTTATTTATTACTGTAAATGTTTGCGGTCTTTAGCCTTCCTTGTAAGATATTTCAGATGAAGTGATTAATCATTCTATTGCTTTGACTTCGAATTCTGTGTTGGAAGTAATGATATTTCTCCTTCACCTTCGTTAGTCTTCACTTTGCTGGCCATTGTTGGCATGTCTGTGCCTAGACAGGACCAGAAGAAAGTGTGAAACAATGAATTTTGGAACACTAAAAAAAAATTAAATAAAATTTTAAAAAGAAGAAGAAAGTGCAATAGTGTAGCCCTGCTGAGATTCAATTCATTATCTAAGCAGTGACCCTCGTAAAAAATAATGTACTTGCTAAAGTGTACAGAGAATAGTCAGATGTTCTTTAATGTAATTTCTAAATCTCTCTCCATTTTACTTACAAGAAGCTCAAAACTAAGTGGCATAAAATGTACTTTCCATGATCACACAGATAAATAACATGGATGAAGCTTGAGGGCATTATGCTAAGTGAAATAAGCCAGTCAGGGAAAGACAGATACATATGATTTCACTCTTAAGTGGAATTTAAGAAAAAAATCAAATGATCAAATGGGGAAAAAAAAAAAAAAAAAGGAGAGACAGGCAGGCAAAGAAAGAGACTCTTGGAGAAAAAACAGATGGTTGCCAGAGGGCAGGGGGATGGGAGGGATGGGAGAAATAGGTGACGGAGATTAAAAACACTTATCACAATGAGCACTGAGTAATGTATAGAAGAGTTAAATCACATTGTACACTTGAAACTAATCTAACACTGTATGTTAACTACACTGGAATTAAAATTAAAAGCTTAATTTAAAAGAGTAAAAAAAAAAAGGAGAGATCACACAAGTAAGTAATGAATTTAAGATGACCTTTACAGTGTGTAGCTCTGAATTCTAGCCAATTTAGCAATAATCCAATGAAAGAGCAATGCTTCTGTTCTGCCAGAGCAGTCTAGGGGCTCCTTAGATTAAGGCCACAGCTTGCAGAACTAGCCCTGCAGATATTACCTGGGGCAGAGCAGATATTATTATATTATGGATGGTAGTTAGGTAGCAAGAAAAATCATGTAGTGAAAAGAGCCCAGGATTTGACTTCCAACAATGAAAATATTTTATCCTCAGCTTTCATATCAGTAAAAATGGCATAACAATTCTATATCTACCTGACTGTACAACACTGTTGGGACAGTCCTTGAAAAAAAAAGCATGTCTAAGTATTAAGTTATGGCTTATAATAATAAATGTGATGTTCAATGTGAGGGCCTACAATTATTTTATATTATGATTGGTGCCAAGTCAACCATATTTTATACAACCAAATTACTCGAGTTTTACATTTAAGAGCATGAGTTTTGATCAAAACAGAAAAAATGAATCTAATAATTTAATTTGCAGGTCAACATTCTCATATCAAAGATGACAGTTTTTAAATATCTTTAGTTGAATCATTAGTTTTTATTTTAATCTAACAAATGTGATTATGTGTATTATAAAATTGGAAACAGTACAAAATATTTTAATAACATCTAGAAAACAAATTTTGAATCTATGCAATGAAAATACATATTATGAATGTGATATATATATATTTTTTTTTTCAAGTCCACATTCAAGTTTATTGTCAAGGATACGTCACTGGCAGTGGAGTGTCCTTCTAATTATTTTCTACTTTGTAACCTTCTGTCCCCATCTGGGCTGTCTCCCTTCCTGTGATGTGAATATGGACCAGTGAGTTCCTTTAGTATTAATATCTCCCCGCTGTCAATTTCACATCACTTTACAGACATCTGCTTAGCTGTCGCTGTTTTTCTTTAATTGAGATATAATTGACATACAATATTGTGTCAGCTTAAAGTGTATGACCCATTGATTTGATACATTTATATATTACAATATGATTCCCATTGGAATGCTATCTAACACCTTTATCACCTTACATAATTATTGTATCTTTTTTGTGGTGAGAACAACTAAAATTTAATCTATTGGCAACTTCAGAGTTTATGCTACAGTATTATTGTCTGTAATCTCTATGTTCTGTGTTAGAGTTCCAGGACTCGTTTACCTACTTGTTGCAAGTTTATACCCTTAAGCAACATTTTGCCAATTCCCCCAGCTGCCAACCCCAGATAACCACCATTCTCCTCTGTTTTCAGAAGTTTAGCTTTTCTAGATTCCACTTATTAGTAATAGGGTACAGTGTTTGTCTTTGTCTGTTTGACTTACCTCATTTAGGATAATTCCCTCAAGGTCCATTCATGTTGTCACAAATGGAAGATTTCTTGCTTTCTCATGGCTGAATAATATTTCATTGTACTTATGTACATCACATCTTCTTGATCCATTCATCCTCTGACAGACATTTAAGCTGTTTCCATATTGCAACTGTTGTGAATAATGCTGTAATGCACATAGGAGTGCAGATATCTCTTTGAGATCTTGATTTCATTTCCTTTGATCTATACCCAGAAGTGGGATTCCTGGATAATATGGTAGTTCTATTTTTACTTTTTGAGGAAACTAGATCCTGTTTTTCAAAGTGGTTAAAGCAGTTTATGTTCCCACCAACAGTGCACAGTCTTTCCTGTTCTCCACATCCTCCCTCACCAACACCTGCTATCCGTTTTCTTGATGAACACCATTCCAACAGGTGTGATGTGGTACCTCTCTCTGATTTTGGTTTGCATTTCCCTGGCGATGAGTGAGAATCTTTTCATATGCCCCTTGGCCATTTGGATGTGTCTTATTGGAAAAAATATCTGTTTAAGTCCTCTGTCATTTTTTTAATCAGATCTTTCTTTTCTTTATTGAGTTGTATAAGTTCCTGATGTATTTTGAATTTTAACACTTTATGCAATATACCTTTTGCAAATTTTTCTCCCAGTCCATAGGTTGCTTTTTCTTTCTTTCTTTTAATTGTTTATTTTGCTATGAAGAAGCTTTTTGGCTGATGTAGTCCTACTTGTTGATTTTGTTTTTGTTGCTTATGCCTTTCCATGTTGAGTTCCTTCAAAATTGCTATTTTAAATCCTTTATCAGCTGGATTGCAAAATTATTTTCCTTGGAACTTGGTTATAGAAACATATTGTTATTTTGGTGTCCTTGATTCATCACGTTCCTTGTAGTTTTGTGTTGTTGGTTTCATACTGGAGGCAGCAGACACCTCCTCAAATCTTTGAAAAATAGATTGAAAGCACAAGGATAATATCTGACCCAATTATTATAAATGGGGGACTATACATAAACAAGGACAGATCCCCTCCTATGAATATTTACAACTATTGAAGTTGGAATATCAAATTTATTCAAAATCTTTCATTTTGATTTTGGAAATGGACATTCTCCACCTGTGTAGATAAAGATATAGGTAGATAATAGATAGGTAGACAGACCTGATACCAACACCTGATAAGGATGTTGAAGACTAAGGATTGTTCTCTTTCATGTATAAAATCCAGGAATATAGGAAATGATAGAAATAATAATTGTTTTAAACTGTGGTTTAGTCCAGGAATGTAAGGGTGTTTGAAAATACCTAGGTCAGTGAAGTAGTCACCAAATTAACAGAGAATGCAGGGAGAAAAATGCAAAATAGATGATCAATTTGTTAGATCCGGGAAAGTTCATGTGATAAAATTCAATACAAATTCATTATTTATAAAGATAAATGCATACAAAGAATAGAAGGATTTATCCCTAATCTGAGAAAGAGCATATGCTAACAACTATATGTAGCATAATACTTAATATTTCTTAATTGGTGATATCTCAAAAACTGTATCCCTAAGATTGGGGAATGATATAGATATAGACTATCTTCATGTCTCTTCAGCACTGCATTAAAATAGTAATATGGCTAGAAAAAGGCACAAAGGGGATTAAGCATTGGAAAGAAAACAGAGAATGTCAATATTTTGCAGATGACAGCCCTGTGCTTCTAGAACCAAAGGAGGGGTGTCTAGGTGGTGCAGTCAGTTAAGAGTCTGACTCTTGGTTTTGCCTCAGTTTGTGATCTCAAGGTCATGGAATCAAGCTCCACCTTAAGCTTCACAGTAAGCATGGAGCCTACTTAAGATTTCACGTCCCTCTCTACCCCTCTCTGCCAAAATAAATAAATAAATCATTAGAAAATCCAAAGGAATCTTCTTTTTTGGTTGTTTTTTTAGAGAAAGAGAGAGCATGAGAGTGGAGGGGAGGCAAGACAAGGGTCAAAGGGTGACGGAGGAGAGAGAAAATATTAAAGCACACCCCCGCTGAGCATAGAGCCTAATACAGGGCTCCATCTCACAACCCTGAGATCATGACCTGAGCTGAAGTCAAGAGCTAGATGCTTCACTGACTGAGCCACCTAGGTATCGAGAAAATCCAAAGGAATCTTTGAAGTATTAGAAATAGTAAGTGAATTTGCAATGTTAATAAACACATAGTTAATTTAAAGTTAAAGAAACATCTTATATAGCTTCATCAGACATAAAGACAGTGAGCTATTAAAGTTATAGAATTTACAAAAACACCAAGAAGCATTGGTGACATTCTCCTTCTGCTTAAGGTACAGCAAGCTCTAAGGGACACTGCTCCTACTGTATCTATGAGAAGAACTCTGATAACCCACAGAACATTAACTTTTCCCGAATCCATCAGAATTGTGGGGTCACAAAGCAAACAGGTAGACTAAATTTTAAAAATGAACAAGCTCCTCTGGGGAAACGCTAGAAATGGTTCAGGTTTGGCAAATACAAGAAATAGAAATAACCGCCATATAAATGGGTAAGAAGACTGCTAGAATTTTAATGAATCATTGCAGAGCATGACACCTAGAACACCTAGAACACTTGGGAGCTCGTACAGAAAGGATGTTTGCAGTGAACTGCAAGCTTTTTTTGAAGGATGCTCATGTGAAGTCTGGGGCAGTGCAGGAGAGTCAAAATACTCACATTGGTGGTGTGTGCACATGAAGTTCCGCCCTCTTCTGGATCATTCTCTCATGTCAGGTACAGCCCTAAGGGTCTGGATGGTGGGCAGGACACATATCTTCCCTCAGAGCTCAGGGAAATAGCCCCAGCTTCTCCGGGAGAAGAGGGGAGCTCATGGGGCAGGAATTGCCTTCTGGCCCTGAGGCAGGGTCAAACACTCCCCAGCCTGAGGATTTGTCCATTACCCAATAGAAAGCAACACATCATTGTAGACAGATGTACTCTGCCAAACGGGAAAAGTAGATGTAGAAACCTCTGTAGCTATAGAAGCTACAGAGCTCTGGCCCTGTAAATTGCTCGGACCTACAGATCTGTACTGACGAGAAGCAAAATTTTGGGAAAAAAAAAAAAATATATATATATAAAATCAGAGTTTGTCATATTCTACCTTAGCTAAACATGATCCAAGTTATTTGTATTTGTTGACATAAAATGAACAGGTAATGATTAGTCTTAAAAAATTTCTGGGGAAAAAGAATGATTCTACTTTTATAAAAGAAAACATGATCTTTACTGAAAATATGCTGCACTGGGACTTTCGCTAATGTATGCATATGCAATGAACCTCAGGCATATAATTTTGGCAGATTTAACTAAATAGAAATTTCTTTTGTAAAAGACCAATTTTCAAAATTGTAAATGCACTTTGTGACCTGATACAGATAATCAAGCATTTTCCCTGATTTCAGTTTCCCAATGGCTTTCGGCAGGTACCCCCATCAATTTCAAATGTGTCAAATGCAAATAGCAGGGACCAGCTATGGTGCTACCTTCTGATGGAGACAGAAGTGTTTTTGCATGTCTGAAAAAAAAAAATCAATGCAACCCTAACACAGAGGTTGTCTTGATCCACCTTTTCCAAGTGTCATATTGCCTGTGGAGAAATGGAGGAAGGTTTCGCTTTATGAATATACGTAATAAGACCAAATAGAATTTACTGGAATTCTGGGACAGGGGTCAACAATGGACCAGCTCTAACAGCCATAGCATAGTTCTGCTACACAGAACTCTGTAGACAGTGTCCTAATAATTGTGCAAGTAAGTTATTCATTCTCCATATTTTCTCTAAAATTTAGTTCTAGTTTTTGTTCTTAAAGATAGTAGTCCCTTTCCAGAACGATTTTACTGAGACCATGTACTTTATGGGCATAATTGACTATAGACACCTTCTACTTGGTGTAGGGAGTTAAAGACTGCAGCATTTTCACATGCATTATGCAGCATGTGTTTTCATAATAGTACTGGGAAGCTGTCCCCTTAACAATACAAAATGGGACTTGTAGAGATATTAGGTGAGTTGTATCAGTTCACAGGACTTTAAAAGGGTAAAGGTGGGAAGAATGTCCATTCTTCTCTCTCTTAACCACTTTCCCAAAGCAAATGCAGCACTCCCTGATGTGGTGCCTAATACTTCTGGGATTTGAACAGATGTGCAGTTGGAGAAAGTTAAATAGGTGACTTATATCAGTTACATAATGTGTGTAGACCTCCCTGCCTTTCTGTGCTAGCCAAAGTTATTTACCAAAATAATTACTTTGCCTTCTGATGCACTTTGATTTTAGTTACCTTGGAAGAAATATCTGCAATTGTGTTAATGAAGATATCCAAGTATAATCTTTTGCCAGGATTTTGGATCTCCAGACCAATTGGGTTGGCCTCATAAGTCAGAGAACTCTTTATACACGATTACCTTCTTATACATCGTCCTCATTCTTTATATAAGTAAACATAAAGTAAGTGTACATGCACAAATAGACCCTTGCTAAGGATCTTATTTGTAAAAAAGTGCATCTTATTTGTAAATAAGGATTTGTAAAGAAGGATCTTATTTGTAAAAAAGTGCAAGGACTTTAATATTTATAGTTTGTGACATTCTCAGCTTAAAAATATACTGCAATATTTGCTGCTATATGGTCCAAATGAGTTAAGGATACCAATTTTCACATTCATTCATTCATTCATTCATTCATTCATTTTTCACTTTCTTTTAGATGGAAATGAAACCATAATGTCATTTCTGTATTTTAGCAACATTTTGTATCTCTAATATGAAGTATTTCTATGGAATAAAAATCTTTCTAGAGAGAAGATGTCTCAATCAATGTTATTTAGAAATTCAAAGCAATGACTAATTGTCAGAAGAAATTATTTTGTGGGGCAAAATATTTCAACTACAATCTCCATACCAAGACCAATAAAAATACTACCATAGAATATAATGCCTTTCAAGTTATTGAATGCATAAAAACACCTGTATTTGTTTAATAAAAGCATACATGTCAGTTAATATTTGTTTTTAAAAAGATGAAGAAATCCACAATCCATTGCAACATGATATCCCATGACATAACAGGTGTTGATAAAAATCATTTTTCTCTAGCTAGGTCACCTCATGCACTTGTAGGTTGGTAACTGCCGTTGCAGAAGTAAGATAAAATAGTCCAAACAGAAAAGCACAATATTAACAATAAATAAATACAAGAGTCTAAGAATAATGATTACATTTGGTGATAAAAATATGCCATTCCCAGGCTCCTATATTTCCTAGAGGTATAGTATACCACCTAAAGACAGGTCCATGGCATGTGGAATTACAGCAGTGACCTGAGGATTTTAGCACTGACTGTTCAAGTGCCTAGGGACGAATTAGCACTGTGTTAATGTGATAATCATGAAATTAACCCAGTGGGGATTTGAAGACATACTTTATGAAACAATTGTCATTTTTTTTAATGAATAGTTTTATTAACATTACCACTATTATTATTACATTAAACTATCACTACCGAGAGCTTCTTTTTCTTAGATATGTATGAAAGTCGAGGGCTGTTTGAGGTGCTAAGTCTGCTGATAACAGTCTTTCTTGATTTGGAGGTCTCCTGACCACTGTTGAAGAGAAGATTGGGTCTATATTTCCAGAAGGATCATAGGGGAGCACATTAACTATTAGCTTCTAGGTTTCTTAATCTCTCTCTCTTTCTCTGTATTCAAGGGATTCCCCCCAACCCCCGAGGCTTACTTAATCATCTCAAAATGTACCTGTGATGTCACTTGATTTGTTTTTTATCCTAGCAGTGTTGAGGAATGTCTAGTTGCTAAAGAGGAGAAATGGTCCAAAGTATATTGTTACTGCATTGGTTGGCTCAGGTCACGTATTCTGTCAGTAGAGAATGGGTCTTTAGGACAGTCTTTGGTTTATAAATGAGGAAATATACAATAAGCACGGGTCAGAGTGTTTTCGTCTATTTTTTGAGACAAGTCTTTCTGTTGGCATTCAGAGGAGGGCGACTCTAGTCGGAGACTGTGACCCTTGTGTGGATTAGGGGAAACGTCCCTCTCCCCTCACACATAAATAATCAGAAATTACCAGTACATGCTGAATTCTGATATTTAGCTCTAAAATGATCACTGATTTTGTCTTTTTTAGTAGACTCTCAGGGCTATTGTAATGGTGCCTTGGAGAGGACACGTGAAACTCAGCTTGTCTGGAAGCATCTGAGAAACATCTTTTTCTTTTTTCCTAGTTAGGGACAGCATTCTTTCTTCTTTTTCCTCTTTTCCTTTGTACTAACTTGTTGCTCCCTTGTGATGGTGTTTTTATTTCAAGAAGAGCAGGTTATTTTAAGTCATTGCTATTTGTATTTATTCAAAAGAGCGCTTTAAAAAAGAAGTGTAATCTAGTTTTTAAAAGATTTTATTTATTTGACAGATAGAGATCACAAGTTGGCAGAGAGGCAGGCAAAGAGAGAAGGGGAAGCGGGCTCCCTGTCAAGCAGAGAGGCAGATGCGGGGCTCGATCCCAGGACCCTGAAATCATGAACTGAGCCAAAGGCCGAGGCTTAACCCACTCAGCCACCGAGGCACCCCAAAAGAACACATTTTGAATAAAGTCCAAAATCCCCAAAGTTACTTTACACTGTTATCCAATCCACACACATTTTCTTACTTAGAAGGGCAATCTGAGAAACTGTCTCATCATTTTATTTAAGTTTTCATATTGGAGGATCTTAAATTACTGTTTCCCAAAACACAAGATCACTTATGACATATTAATTGTATCTCTGTAACATGCAAAAACAGGTCTAGTGTTAAGATAATTGTAAGAAATGCCAAGTTGGATTTTTCAGAATAACCATTTGCTAATCTGTGTTGTTCTCCAAGACAATTATATATAACATAGTTTTCCCAAGATTATTTGATCATGTAACACTTCTCCCCCTAGAATATCCCTGGAAATAATGTGTTAGTGGGGCGCCTGGCGACTTCAGTCAGTTGAGTGTCTGCCTTCGGCTCAGGTCATGATTGCCGGGTTATGGGTTCAAGCCCCTTGTGGGGCTCTCTGCTCAGAGGGGAGTCTGCTTCTCCTTCTGCCCCTCACCTGTCTCGTGCTCTCTCTCTCTCTCTCTCTCTCAAGTAAATAAATAAAATCTTGAAGAAAAAATAATAAATCAAGGCTGATAGTCAGTGATCCTTTATTCACATTTTTAATGTTTTGAAGTCAGATATTTTAAGATTATTCTAGAATAATCAGGGTGAAATGGGGCAGATAGTCCTGTGACAACTTCAGGTTTTCATGGCTTAATACTCAATATGTCTGGATGATTTCTGGTACATTTCTGAAACCTGTTAAAAATTTGTCCATTTCTAGTCATTTGGCACCTTTTTAAAAAAGTTCCTTCTTTTGTTTGTTTTTAAATCAATAGTTGGTTTGAATAATAAAGAAAGGAACTTGGGGTGCCTGGGTGGCTCAGTTGGTTAAACATCTGCCTTTGTCTCAGGTCATGCTCTTCAGATTCTGGGTTTGAGCCCCACAGCGGGGCTCCCTACTCAGTGGGGAGTCTGTTTCTGTCTCTCCCTCTGCACCCTCCCCCCAGCTCGGGCTCACGCTTTTTCACTTTCTCTCTCTCAGATAAATAAGTATAATCTAAAAAAAAAAAAAAAAAAAAAAAGACTGAAAAGAGCAACTTTCCTTCCTGGAGACGTAGATCACCTTATGAAAGATGGTGAGCAAGTTTGGAAGATGGAAATTAGCCGCCATAATTTCCACACTATAAAGTTGTGTCTCTTTATTATGTAATCTTTTATCCTTCATAACCAGGACCAACCCAGTGCCTACAAACACATATATACATATAAATATATTTATGCATAAATGCATTTTATTTAATCAGGAAATTCCCATAAACAAACAAGTTGCACATACATAGAATTTTTTGGAAAGAAAACACTGAATTATCCAAAAATAATTAACCCCCTGCATAGTTCCAGTGCAGAAATTAATGACAGTAGTGCCTATTACCATCTGCTCCATAGATGCCTTGGTGATGCAGAAAAGTAAATACCTCTTACCACTGCAAAATTATAATTTTTAAATGGCTTTCAAGATATACTTTTCTTCTTATTCTCCTTCATAACATCAAATAGTCTTGGTATTAAAACAGAACAAAGAAAAGAACAAATATCACAACAAATGCCTCTATGATATGAGCAATAGAATCTGCTTGATCCTATGATCTTTCATATACTAAAAATAAACGTATTTTAAAACAATTTCTCTTTTGTGATTATTCTCTTTGAAATTATAAATTGTGTGTTGATTGCTTTTAAAATTGTGTAGTTTAAAGAACAAATTTGAAAATAAATTTTAAAAAACTATTATGTAGTATTTTTTACTAAAAAATACTAGTATTTTTTACATAAAAAATACACCTGTGTTTTTTTTTTTTTAATCAAGCAGCAAGATTTATGCCTAAAAGCATAGCCAATACCTGAGAAAGGAAGAAAAAATAGAAACCAGGAACAATTCTATTTCCCATTTTTTTCTTCCCCATAAGACTTTAAAATTATGGGGGCACCTGGGAGTTTTACTGGGTTGAGTGTCTGACTCTTGATTTTGGTTCAGATCATGATCTTGGGGTTGTGGGTTCAAGCTCCACGTTAGGCTCTGTGCTGAGCATGGAGTCTGCTTAAGAGTCTTTCCCTCTCCCTTTGCCCCCTCTCTCCATCTCTCAAAAAAAAAAAAAAAAAGAAAAGAAAAAAAGAGAATTTAAAATCACAAGGTAAATAAAGAAGTAAGAAGCACATTTCTCTTAACTAGGCCATGAAGAAAATGTGAAGAACAAAGTAAAAAGAAAAAAATAGTGTTTTATTATATTAACCCATTTGAGTATTTTTCTAAAGATTTTCTTTAATTTATTTGACAGAGAGAGATGTTGTGATCTCACAACTAAGCAGAAAGGCAGGCAAAGGGAGAGAGGGAAGCAGGCTCCCTACTAAGAAGGAAGCCGGATGCGGGGCTCGATTCCAGGACCCTGAGATCATGACCTGAGCTGAAGGTGGAGGCTTAACCCACTGAGCCACCCAGGCACCCCTTGAACATTTTTAAAAAAGCATTTCTTTTTTTTTTTAATTTTATTTATTTATTTGACAGAGACAGAGATCACAAGTAGTCAGAGAAGCAGGCAAAGAGAGATGGGTAAGCAGGCTCCTTGCTGAGCAGAGAGCCCGATGTGGGGCTCGATCCCAGGACCCTGAGATCACGACCTGAGCTGAAGGCAGAGGCTTTAACCCACTGAGCCACCCAGGTGCCTATCTTTACCTATCTACCTATGGATAATCTACTGTGGTTAGTGATATGCCCTGGGGGCTCAGACTGATCCAATCAATCCTAGACAAGGTTGCCTTTGTTGTAAGGGTTAGATAATGTTACTACAGCTGAAGCCAGTGCTTTGATTTCAATCACTATATTGTATTACAAGTTTTCTAAAAGAGTGTAGTTCTTGAAGGAAAAAAAAAAGACTCATTTCTCATGGGCTTTGGCATCAGTTATATTAGTAACAAAATCAAAACTTATAAAATGGGTCAAAATTTGGGAAAGAAACCAGTTTAAACATACAAGCAGCTCATCATCTAATCTCCTCCTAACAGATACACTCAGATGATCTCAATTCCTGCCCATCTTTCCTCAAAGTACAGTGAGGTACTTGACGTTTTAACACCTGCCATAACAAGATTAATGTCATTGCTGGAATCAGACTTCTGCATTAAAATCCAACACTGTTAGGAGATTTGTGACATTGAGAAACTTACTCAACCTTTGTGAGGGTAAGTATGTGTGTTTTACTCTGTAAAATGGAGCTGTAAGCAATGACAATATGATTCCATGCACACGAAATACCCAATACAGGCAAATCTACAGACAGACAGCAAATTAATAGCTGTTTCAGGCTGAGTGTTATGGTAAATTGGGGTAAGGAGGATAAATAATGGTACTTGACTTCTTTCTGAAGTGGTAAAAATATTGTAAAATTGACAGGGTCGTAGCGCACACATATGTGAATACCCTGAAATTGCTGGATTGCTCACTTTACAAGGGTGGGATATATGGTATGTGCAATAAAGCCATTCAAGAAAAAACTTATTTGTGTCCACTTCTTTTGTGGGTTTTTTTTTTTTTTTATCACTCTCCCTCCAAAGAAATGCGTCCGATGATCTGATAAATTAGGTGGATATAATAGATAACTTTTTAAAAAATGATGATGGTGTAGACTGCATAAATTCAAGGGAACATGGATTTTAAGGGTGGTTGGATCAACATTGATCTGGTGTTCTTCCTGTGAATGTATCATCCTGATCCTGAATCGGTTCGTGCGGAAGTAGACTATCGGGTCAATGGGCTATCTTGTCCTTCCTTCTCCAGAGATTATAGCTACTAGGAGTCTATAATGTATGTAGCTTTCTGGATATTCAATTACAAATTATTCTAACACAAGGAATGAAAGCAAAAATTGAAATGCATGAAATGATCACTAAACATTTTTTATTTGGTGTTGATTTCCCAAGATTTGTTTTAAAAAAAGAAAATTCAAGGATAAATGCTTTTTGACTCTTGAACAATTTCTCTTTATTGTTTCCTTTTCAGTTGTTTGTGATTGGAAAACAATTGTGGAAGATGTTGTTACATGATACCTGAAACCCTATCCTGACACCTCTTATGACACAAATGGTTTTCTCATCTTCCTCCAGGGTTCCCAGTAAAATGTCACCTCTGATTCTTCTGATGACTCTTCTGATATTTTTCTTTTCATATAGTTATTGGTGTTTCCCTTCTACTTCTGTAACCATCCCATTACACAAGCAGTTAACTCAAAATTTCTTGATAGCAAGGACTGGATTTGACTGATCTTTGAATCTCTGCCTGGAGTAACTCAAATCTTTATGTGAAATTAAAAAACAAAATGGAAGAAAAACTTTTAAAAGTCACACCTGACATCAGTGTATACAGTTTTTCTACTCATTCTTAAAATTAATGGGTGCAATATTAAATTATTCTGTTAAATTCAATAACAGTTGATTGGAACCATTGCTTTATCAAATCAGATGTCAATAAAGGTTTGGGAAGATTAATTCATAAAAATATGAATTATATATAAAGCCATGCTTGTTAGCTCCTACAGAGTGTTAGCAGAAATAACTTAGAATTTCATATTTAGAGATTTTAACTCTACATGTAGGTATTATCTGTTCAACTATCCTTTTTGCTTTAAGAACTAGGTCTCTCGCTTGCCCACTTTTTCAGCTTTTTCTTTTTTTAATTAAGCAAAAAATGTATCTATTTCATAAAGGTAGCAGATCTACATGTGAAATAAATATATAATACAAGTGCTCTATTTTAGGAAGGGCTACTGTTTCCTTTACTATTAGAGTATCATTATTGTAGCTCATAACCTGAAAAACGGAGGGGTGTGCGGTTCTCTCTCAAGCTCATTTGAACACTGGGTGGAGACCTCCTCCCTTTACTACAGCTCCAGACTTTTGTCCTTGGTTCCTCATGCTGGTGGCTCTGGTTCTTTCCTACTTGCTTCTAATTAAAGAAGTGAACGTTCCCCTATTAACCGCTCATAATATTTGACTCGAGAGCATTTTTTTAAAGATTTTTTAAATTTATTTGTCAGCGAAAGAGCAAGCACAATCAGGGGAAGTGGCAGGCACAGAAAGAAGCAGGGTCCCCTCTGAGCAAGGAGCCTGATGGGGGACTCCATTCCAGGACCCTGCGATCATGATTCCAGCCAAAGGCAGATAGATGATTAACCCACTGAACCAACCATGACTCCCTGAGAGCGTTTTATTTAGCAGACTTTGCTCTATCCTCAGGACAACACAAAAGTTAGATCAGGTCAACAGAGAGCAAATAATGGTAGTACTTGGGCTGTGCCTTCAGCAGGAGCTCCCGGTGCTGGAGCCCACTGAACCAGCACGTTGCTGAGGACCACAGCTCCCTCTTGCTGAAATGCCTTCTCACTCTTCTATAGCCACATAGAGCAGTTGTTTGCAGGGACATATTTCTGTAAACGATGGGCTAACTTCATCTAAAACTAAATTTTGATGTGCACTTTAACTAACACAAACGCAATGTGGAAACTTGGAAACTTGGAAACTTTTGATGGAAGGATGTCAAGTCAAAAATTACATTTGCAAGCAGAGGTGGTGAAATACCAGAGGTTCTGTTGCTTCGATGTCTTTGTAAGTAGAAAGCTTCTCCTAAGCCAGATCCTCGCTCTAAATGGGGGCAAGTAAGACTGAGAAGTCACGCCTTCTTAAAGTCCTGGGAACGAATTTCTTCTCTTCACAGATGATTATTGAGTTTCCTTGTTGCCAAGGGAGTCTGTGACTACAAAACAAATTGCTACTACAAAAGTAATCATATTGACCAAATCATGTACTTTTTCACTTAAAATAAGTTACCTGATAGTTTGGAAATGACACTGAATTTTTTAAATGGCTCTAATGTTGTGTTGAATGGGGATATTCGAAATTATTCATCCAAATATAGCACATGAACTAAGAGGTGTTTTAGAAATATGATTTTATTTTGCCCATTTGTATGTGTTTATCCAGCTCCTGTCGTCATGGTCACATGCATCCATGGAGAGTGTATGACAACTTAATACTTCTATTCCACTTTTTTTCCTCTTCGTTTTACTTCTGCCAACTCACAGGAAGTTGGATATTTTAAATATATGTTTTCTATGCTCCTTTTTTTTTTAATCCCTAGAAGAGAATTTTTAGAAATCCAAGCTGTGATGAGAAAGTGATCCTTGCTGTTAATAATGCTATACAAATAAAAATTTGTCTGAGCCGAATATTGTCTTACTTTTTAAATAGTATCAAGGTTTGAAAATTGGATATTCAGTAACTTGTCATTTCCTACACATGGAACATTTTTTAAAATGGAGAGGCATTTGACATTTTATCCAAAGTCTCCTCACAGGATAGACAGAGAAATGTTCTATTTCTCAAAAGAGAGTCAACAGCTTTCTTTTAAACACCCTGGCTCTTGTTATAGAGGAATTTAATATCAGATGTGTGACACATACTCTACATCCTTCGAAAAGAGGGCTATGGATTGCCCTTTGAGATATCAAGTGTAAATTTAGACAAAATGTAGTATCAAAGAGATAGACAACATCGTCTTAACGGCATGGCAACAGCAACAACAAAAAATGACAGCAAGCCTGTTTTATCTTGTCAGGGAGATGTGAGAGTTACTTGATACATTGTAATGAACATATCTAAAATATAAATGTATCAGTCACTAATGGTGCTTAATGATCTATGGAAAGTTCTTAAAGGTAAATCAAAGAGGCGAATGCTGGTGATGCCCACGCGCAGAGGTTTAGGTTAAAAGAAATATCCATCAGTCTTTGTGAATTTTAATCTATTATGTAAGAAGAATGAGGAAATACATACCTCCTTTAATTCTGATGACCTTGAATATTTGTTATGCACAACTAATTTACATTGTTCTTAATCTCTCCACCTGGAAAATTTGACTTTTTTTTTTTTTTTTTTTTTTTGGCAACTTGTGTATCAGGAGGGAATTCAATGGTGCACCCTAGTTTATCTCTCCCTGCAAATTAATATACTGATTTTCTGGTTTTATGAAGCACTCTCTTGAGATGTTTAACTTATATCTGTATCATGGGTAAGGATTACTTCTGAGTGCAAAATTTTTAGCTGAATAACGTTAAGCCTGGGTATGGGAGAAGTGAACCAGGAGTAAAAGCACCATAGGGACTGAAAAGTCTGTCTTAATTTTCTCTCTGTTTTTCATTAATGTTTCTTAAAGTTCTTCAGGCTTGTTCAAACTGAAAGCTGCAGAAAGGGACAAGAAAAGTCATATCAAGTGATTCAAAAGCTGAACGCATATGTTCCGGGTCTTTGAGCTCAGGTGGAGAGAGAGCCTCTGTGCAGTCACTCCTGTGGTTCCCTAGAACGAACTCCCACAAGTCCATGATACTTTGATTTCTTATTCAGAGCAGTTCAGAATATATATATACATACATGGGTATGTGTGTGTGTGTATATATATATATATATATATATATATATTTGTTTATTATTAACACTGTGTTTCCTTTCCCCTGTCAACTGCTTGTGAGAATTATCTAACTAGATAGGAAACAGAATTCCCTCAGGAGATAACTCCTCTCTGCTGTGGTCAGTAGAATTTCTATGAGGATATCTTCTTTCCCCTGTGATTAATAGAATTTGAACCAGGATAAGCTACAAATGATCTATAAGACCCAGGGGGCTGGGATGTTCCTCCGGTTTTATTTCCATGTGGAAAGCTGTTTTATATATGTCAAGACTACTACTGCACTGTCCTGTGTGGTTTTAGCAAGTAAACTTTCTCCCAGCTTCATGACATGGGGTAGCTTTGCATCTTGGAGCGAGGCACCCTTTTGGAAGTCATCCTTCCAAAGAGTCTGAGAGATGAACTGCTGTCTCCCTTGATGACTATCTTTGAACAGAATAGTTCCCAGGCCCTTGAGAGAATCCTGGGTTGTGAAACTGCCAAGAGGCTTTTAAGAACATTTCAAAGGAGTAGAGACATAATTCACAAGTTTTCTCAAATAAATGCTCTAGGAAAAGAAGAGGAGGGATTTCTGTGATTAGGACATATGGAATCTGTGAGGACAAGCAAAACAGAGGTGAGGATTCTAGGGGCAGGAAAACACTTATCTCCAGTCTACTCAAGTTGGTGGGAAGGTTAAGGCAGTTTGGATCAATAGAAATGTGGATCTTCTTCCTTTAAAAGCCTCAGTGTGAATCCTGTGTACTCCACCCTCCTAAGACCCCATAAACAGACATCTGCATAAAGACTTCCTGCAGTCACCAGCCTTCAGAAACATCTGGGCCATTGCCTCCACTTACTGGAGCACACTTTCCATATCAAAGGTACTCATGCATTTGTGTGCAGATAAACTGAGATCCTACCTCTGTCAGACAGAAGATTGTGGAGTTCCTGTAGTTACAGCTAAGATGTACCTTGAAAATATTTATTTAGTACTAATTTTGTGCCCTCCACCTAGAATAGGGCTTCAGTATGTGCTGATCAAGAAGGCCAGCCCATAACCTCTAGGAACTTAGAGTCTAGTGGGAAAGGCAAATGGGTAAACAAGCAATTACAATACAGATTGATGATTCTGCAATGTGGTAAATATGAGGGGCAATGGGAGACCACAGGAAGACCACAGAAGCCAAATTTCAGTACCAAGAACTATTAAAGGAGGTATTAGTATTGGACAGACAAGTCAATAGTAATGACAGCAAGGACTCAAGGGGTAACATATGCCAAGAAGAAAGAACAAGTATTACTGCATGAGATAATTTTCATTAAATAATGAAACTCAAGTATGAAATACAAACAGTGTGTAAAGACGCTTAAAATCATGGCAGCACATTTATACTGAATGCAACTGTGACCCACTGATGAGCTTTAGAAAGGAGATGATACCTATGATCCCATTTACACTGTAGAATGATCACTCTGGTGTAAGAATGGGAGGGTATATCTGATGGGTCAATCCTGGTAGCATGGGTACCATTACAAGTCTTCTGCAGTGCATTAAAGCAAGAGGTAGGAGCTGCACAGCAACATTTTGCATTTCTGGTCATTTATCAACCACCAAGTTTTTAAAATTCAGGACTACCAAGGGTGATCACAAATTTGAGTCCATTGCTCTTCTGTCAGGTAAATAAATATTCAAGGGATCCTCTCTTTTTTCTTCCTTTCATTAGCTTTCCTTCCTTTGTGACAATGTAATCCCAAGGTACCTGGTGAGACAGCATGAGGTAGAATGTATTTATCTGTTGGGTAGAGGGTTCCATATTGTCAAGGAAGTTCAAGGGGTCAGTAGTGTTATGTATCCTTAACTGATTTTCTGCCTTGACTTTTACCAAGCATTAAGAGAATGGTGTTGAAACCATAAATAATAATTCAGGTTTTGTCTATTTTTTCTCACACTTCTGAGTATCTCATGTATATTAAAGATTAAGGCTCTTTTATTAGGTCCACAGACATTTAGAATTGTCATGTCCTTTTGAAAAAATGGCACCTTTATCATGAGGAAATGGCTTTCTTTTTGCCTGGTAAGTCTCTTTGCTCTGAAACACATTTTATCTAGTATTACTATAGCCACTCCAGCCTTCCTTAAATTAGAATGATGTGGTTTATAGTTTCCCTTCCTTTCCTCTTGTTAGATTTGTATCCTAATATTTAAAGTGAATGCTTCTTGTAAACAGCATGTAGCAGATTCTTTTATTTTACTCAACCTGACAATCTTTTCCATTTTAGTTGGAGTGGTTTTAATCCTGTTAACATTTAATGTGATGTTTCATGTTTTGGGGTTCAAGTCTACCAATGTGGTATTTGTTTTCTGTATGCTTCAACTGTTCTTTGTTCCTTTCATGGACAGTGTTTTGACAAATGGTCACTTCTTTAATTTTTTTATGATTTTTCCCTCTTTAACATTTGACTACTGATTTTTATAATTCTTTATTATCTCCATGACCAACTTATTTTGTTTGCTTTTTATTCACCTTCTCTTTGTCATCTAGCTAGCTAGCTATATGTTTATACTAGTGATGTTCTCTGATGTAATTTTCTTCATGAGTCTTGTCCTTTGAGTTTGTTGAGGCTCCAAAATATTATGTGTTTTTGCCTTGATAGATTTGGAAACATCTCAAGCAATATATCATCAAATATTATTTCTGGTTCCTCCTATCACCTGTCTTTCAGGGTCTCCAATTCCATAAGTATGCATGTATCAAGCTATTCAAGCATGATACTCCTTGCTGGTTGGCTCCTTTTGAGTTCACAAAGTTTCTCTTTGATCACAGCTAATCATCTGTTTATTACATCAAGCGCATTTGTCGCCTAAAACATTATATGTTTTAGAAGTATTATTTAGTTTTGTGTGTTTTTAATATCTTCCATATCTCTGTCTGCTCATTCTTCCTTCTGTACTTTCTAAACTTAAGGAACAAAATATTATAGCTATTATAGTGTTCTTGTTTACTAATTCTATCACATATACCATCTTTTGGTAAGTGATATTTTGTTTCCTGGTCAAGAGTTCCTATTCTTTTGCATACTTACTGATTTTTATTAGATCATAATCACTGTTTGGGTGCTGAGTATGGTTATATTTAGGTAAATATTCTTGAACTTTGTTCTGAGATTCAGTTAAGTTATTTAGAAACAGTTTGATCTTTTCAAGGCTTTTAAACATTGCTAGGTGGAATTATGTCACCCTTTATTCTAGGACTGATTTTACCCTACTACTAAGGCAAAGTAAGTTCTTCTGAATACTCTACCCATTAGCCTTTTTATTAAAATACTTTCTGCTCTCTCTAATAAGAAACATGAATTATTTAGAACTCTAGCGACTCTTTCTTCTATCTGGGAGGTTTTTTGTTTGTTCATTTGCTTGTTTGTTTGTTTGTTTGTTTTTCTAGCCATGAGTAGTTTCCTCACAGATATGCACTAAAACCTACTCAGGTGGGGAATCCAGGTATTCCTCTGCAAATCTCTAGATCTCAATCTCTCTCTCTCTCCCCTACTGGGAAGCTTGCTCCTTTTTGGTACTCTACTTGGCAATCTCTGGTTACCCTGGCCTCCCTGCATTCCCAGCTCTATCTCCTCAGCTCAGGAAGGCATCAAGGACCTGCCTGCATTGCCCTGCCTGTGGACTGGAAACTGTCTCTGCAATAATCTGTGCATTATAGCACTCACCTCATTTGCTTCCCTTCTTTCAAGGACTTGCATTGGCTGATGCCCAATATCTGAAACCATGGTTCCATATATGTTGTCCAGCTGCATAGGAGGGTAAATCTGGTCCCTTAGACTCCATTTTGATCAGGACCAGAATTCTAGGCACCAAGACCTATTTTTCTTTAATTTTGTAACTTTTAGTACCTAGCCATGACTTGGTTTTATTCTGTCTCTGTCATGTTTCTTTTTGCTCCTACAATTGACTTTTATCTGCTATTACCCTATTCTAATATTTTAAATTCAAAATCATGCTTTTATTAAAAAAACTTGATTTATTTAATTTTTAAATAAGAAACATGTTATACTCCATAAGTATTTATTGCATGAAATTTATATGAACGTGATTTTTTTTTCTTTCTGTTTTATTTCGAAGAGAATAAATATGTGATGGTGGTATGCAGACTGAAATCCACTTTATAAACACTAGAAGAGGGTAATTATTATTATCATAATTCCCTTTGGGAACTTCATTCCAAACCAGGCTTAGAATAACAATGTTTTCCGGAGCCATGACTTCCTACATAATATCTAATGTTCATTGAACTCTTATTTGTCAGACACTCTTTAATAGCTTTGTATATATTGGGTCACTTATTCTTCAGAACAAATATATGGGATAGGTGATTGTATTAACCAGGGCTCTCTAAAGCAACAGAACCACTAGGATGTGTGTGTGTGTGTGTGTGTGTGTGTGTGTGTGTGTGTGTGTAACAGAGATTTATGTGATTATGGAAGCACGAAAGTCCCAAGACCTGCAGAGGGAGTCATCACGCTAGACACCCGGGAGAGTCAGTGCTTTGGTTCTGAGTATGAAGGCAAGAGAACCATTGGGTAGTTCCCATCTAAAGGTCATCAGTGTGAAGACCCAGAAAGAAGCCTTGTTTCAGGGTGGGTCTAAAGGCGGGAAAATAAACAAATGTCTTAGTTTGAAGGCAGTCAGGCAGGAAGAATTCTCTTACTTAAGGGTAGAATTTTTGTTCTGTTCAGCCCTTTGACTCACTGAATAAGGACTGCACACATTCCAGAGAGCAATCTGCTTTACTCAGTCCACCAACTCAAATGTGAATCTCATCCCAAAACAGCCTCACGAGTACATTCACAATAATGTTTGACTAAATATCAGTGCACTCATGGCCCAGTCATTTGACTCATAAAACTAACCACAGGGGTTGTATTATCTCTCTCATAACCGAGGAAGCTGACTTTCAGTAAGGTAAATTAGTTGACATTAACAGGTGAGTTTTTAACTCTGCTGGTGTGTCCCTAGAGTATATACTTAAATTACTCTGCTGTGTTCCTTCCTGTAGAATTTCCTGGATACTAATTAAAAACAAAACAATAACAACAACAATAACATTTTAAGACATGTCTCTTCAGAAGATAAAAAATAGGAATTTGAATTTCAGTAATAATCATGAATAGTCTTGATTTTATTTCTTGCATGTAAAGGGACATCAGAAAAATTATGTTCTTATTTCAAACCTGATCTAAAAATCTTCAGGTGATATTTTCTACTTAAGCATGAAGGAATCTATTGCACATACATTGAAAATAAAATATCTACTAACATACTCAGTCCACATCTCTAGTAAAGGTAGGAATGAGTAGAAATACCAGGAAGAAATGAAGAAAGAAAAAAGGGCCTATTAATGAATCAACAACAAAAATAACAAGAATAACAATCCCTTATGTTTATCCAGAATACTATAGTTCTAATTTTCATGGTAAGTTTCATTTAGACAAAAGATGAAGAGGTTATTTCATTTTTTTAAATCTAAAATAACTCACTCTATTATTAGCATGTATTCAAATTATTATTACAATGGACATCTTAGTAAAGGCTACTAATCTATATATCTTGTTCTCATTGAAATAAGTAATAATAATTTGTTTCAAAGAACAGTCTATTCTGTGTTGTTTAATAATAAGAGAAACTAAGCTCTATTTTTTTAATTTATTTATAAAAGATCCTTGTTAAAACTAGAATAGCTGTGTAACCTAGTTTAAATAAAAACACAAAAAATGAGGTTTTAGTAATTAGGAAAACAAGGAAGAGTCGTCTACTAAATGGCACATTCCCAGGTGAGATAGTCCTGGCAACAATACTGTATATTCAAATTATCATGAGGACATATGGTTTCTATCTTTTGGCTTATGCAAGTGTTGATCTCTTACATTTTACCTGCAGCTATATCTATAAAACCGGAGTGTTTTGCTTATGAAATTTAGCTTCTTCTCATCATTTTCCATTGGATAGGAACTGTCATAAATTTTCTGTTCATATGTGTACTTAGGAAAAACTGAACTTAAATGAATAGTGGATATACTTCAGTTTGGTTCATCTTATTTATCCTATTATGATTTATACGTATATTTTCATATTTTTGAGCAAAAATCATCTTCATATTTTAATGAAAATATTATAATTTTCTTAGTTATGTTTGGATAATTATTAGATTGTTTTTCTTCTACTTCTAATGGCTATCTGCTTTGACATATGTGCCGGCAGGCTACCAAACAAAAAATTAAGTA
This sequence comes from Lontra canadensis, assembly GCF_010015895.1. Lineage (NCBI taxonomy): Eukaryota > Metazoa > Chordata > Mammalia > Carnivora > Mustelidae > Lontra > Lontra canadensis. The sequence goes on from NW_022631038.1 coordinate 5,975,962, forward strand.
AAATATAAAAATATAATCACCTTACATCTTTCAGAGGATTGCTTTATACAGTTCTAGAAAGCATCTGATTTTGTGATCACCTTTCACATATTTAAGTGAATTAATTTGCTCTGATCTCTATGCTCTGACCTAAAGTAATGAAAAAATACTAATGTAATGAAGTTAACGGGAACGTATGACATAGAGAAGTTTGATGCTCTTCAAATATACTTAAAGACTGGAAAATCTAAACAGCAGAAGGGAAAATTCGTGATTCCCAGGGATCTGACCTCAGTTTAGCTCCTTAGCTAAAGAAGGAAACTTGTTTCTAGACCTCAATGAACCCACATGGGAGCTACCCCCTCTGTTGTAAGCACCACCCCACCCCCTGCCACTGGGGAGAAACCAAGGCTCCCTCCTGATGATGTCCAGGAACCCTGAAGTCAGTACCGGCACTTTCCTGCTGAAATACTCTGCTGTGTGTCAGTAAGGTGCTGAGGCCACCTGTGAAATCAGTGACTTCTACCTCCTTCTTGCCCCCACGCTCCTGGGCAGACCCTCAGTAGCAGGACACAACAGCCAATCTGCTGTCAAGGAAATCTGGAAATGTAATTTGGGAGTTTCCAGACTCAGGAAGATTACAAAAGAGAAAACATGGGGCTGAATATCAATGGACAATAATGGGCAGTGTGCTCTCCGCATAGTTAACACAGAATGACTGTCGTGGCAAATTAATTATGTTGCTCTTGACACTTTGTTTTGTTGACACTCAGAAAATCTCAAGGTTACAAAACAGTAATCAAATCAATCAGTTTTAATGGTACTTCCAAATCTGGTGGCAAACAGAATCAACATGTTGTAATGCATTTTTGATTTATCTTTATCATAACATTTGGAAAGGTCATCAGAAAATAATTCTTATTTGAACATTAAGCATATGTAAAACAGAAAGCTAGGATTTGACTCTGATTCCTATCAATGATCTACTTTTTTAAAAAAGATTTTATTTATTTATTTAACAGAGAGATACACAAGGAGAGAAGAAACACAAGCAGGAGGACTGGGAGGGAGACGCAAGCTTCCCGCTGAGCAGGGAGCCCGATGTGGGGCTGGATCCCAGGACCCTGCGATCATGACCTGAGCTGAAAGCAGTTGCTTAAAGACGCTTAAAGACACTCCAATGATCTACTTTCTACCAACAAAAATCACATCATATCATTTCTTTCATTTAAATGTTTGACTAACGCCTACCACATTATAATAAAATCCAAAGGCATCCCCCAGCCTCCAGGCGCCGCAATACCTGGCTTGGTGTATAGTTTGGATATCATGTAATGCCCTTGTGAGCTTATACACCATGCCCTCTGACGTTATCCCACACGGTAAGACACTCCTTAGGAGTCACTAACTCCTCCATGTCTATATGCTTCTTTTCTGATTGTTGACATGATTGGATCCTTCTTATGTCTTCAATGTTGTCTCAACCTCAGAAAGGCCATCCAGCCAAGTTCATTGTGACTACCCCACCACAGAGGCTGTCTTATTACTCAGCTTTATTTTTAATATCACTGGCCATTATCTGATTTACTATCCGTGCTTATGCATTTGGTATATGTATTCTCCCCCCGCCCCCTTACTCTAATGCAAGTACCACAACGGCAACAATTTGTTTCTCTTGATGACTATACTTGTTAAGTATATCCAGAACAGTTCTTATTGTGGGCAAACCACAAATGTGTATGAAGAATGATTTAAGAAGACAGTGAATGTGTGACTCTCACCATACTCAAACATTACTTGTGATAGCATCAACTGAGTGGCCAGGAAACATTTTCTTTTCTCCCTCTTTTCTTAAAATAATGGATGAGTGTGATAATACTCCTAGCAAAATAACACTTAATTTTCCAGACACCTTTGCAGTTAGGGATGATGATATTTCAGAGTTTTGACTAATGAAATGTAAAGTGGAAATCTGTATGTCTTCTTAATTTCTAATTGTGTATGGTGATACCTGGGGAAATTTCTTTCCATGATTAAGTGCTGCGTATTTTTCACGGATGCCTCCTTTAATCTTCTCCTACCTGATCCATGGATAGGAGGTTGAATGATATGATGCAAATGGTATATGTCTAAGGACTTCCATATTTGTAATGGCTGGAATCTACATTTCCATGCTCCAATCTCAGAGCTCAATGCCGGAGCATATATATCAACATTAGCATCACTCCTTGGACCTTTCTCTGCTAACTGTAGTTTAATATAAGGATCCGCTTAAATCTTGGAGTGGGATATGCTACACACTAACTAATAGAACCCATTCAAAACCTTTTCCTCTCACCTTCCTTTACTATGGATGTTATAAAACCAAAATAATCACCTTTTTAGACTCTTTTTTCCAAATAACATTGGTCATGTGAAGTGTACCTCGCTGAGGAGATAGGATTGAAAGTACCTAAGAGTAGTTTTCCCTTCCTATCAAAAAATGCAAAGATCCAGAGCATAAGTATTACACCCTTCTAACCAATTTGTCCTGCCTGAATATAGTTGCAACTGGATGTACAGCATTCATTCTGTGACCAGGAGGATGAGTGCCATAAGCTTAGGATGGTGGGTTAAAAAGATAAAGCCTGAGATTGTCTGATGGTTTTGAAGGGGCGGGGGGTGGGAGGTTGGGGGATCCAGGTAGTGGGTATTGGAGTGGGCACGGATTGCTTGGAGCACTGGGTGTGGTGCAAAAATAATGAATGCTGTTATGCTGAAAAATAAAAAAAATTTAAAAAAAATTTAAAAATTAAATTAAAAAAAAAAAAAAAGATAAAGCCTGGTTCTTGGTAGCACTGGCATCTGATTGAACCCTGAACTTTAAACCTATACATTTTTTTCATTGTTTGTTTCATGGTAGAAAACTACTTCTGTAATTGTTTGAGCCAGTTTTTGTTGAGTTTCTTATTATTTACACCCAAGCTCTAACTTAACTTCAATAGAGTTTATACTTAATATGATGTAGAATAAGAGTTAGAAAACTATGGCCCAAGGACAAAATCTAGCAGGCCATCTCTGTTGGGAAAGAAAGTTTTACTGGAACATGGACCATATGTATGTGACATCATGGATATTTTGAAAATTCCTGAAATTAAACTATGAAATACTTGAGAATATAAGCATCTTTTTAGTTCTATATATAGCCTTGTACTAACCATCAGGTCACCAACTAAATGTAGTGACTCCTGTTTATCTAAGTTTCTTTTCAAGTTTTATTTATTTAAATGATCTCTACACTCGGTACAGAGCTTGAACTCAAAACCCCAAGGTCAAGAGTCAAATTCTCTTTCAACTGAGCCAGTCAGGCACTGCTTTCTAAGTTTCTTCCTCTCTCAGTCTCTCAATGTGTGTTAACAAAAAAGCAATTAAGTAATTTCCTTCAGGTAGCTAAAGAAAAATCAGAAGGCCATGGTGAATAAGAGGCATGTGGTAGTTAATAAAGTTCACCTGTTAATATTTGAAAACCACCTTGAGAGTGCTGTATGTTTCCAAATCCCAATGCTAGGTTTGTACCTGTCAGACCATTTTGATGTATATACTGGGAAGGTAAAAGGAAGCAAAAGATAAAAAAGTTGTATATCAATACATAGGAAATTGGGAACAAGACTGATTTTGCACAAACACCAACCGAACAGCCATAGATGATATCTGCTATTGATTTTGAAGGCAGTGAAGAATTACCATAGTGGTACCTAAATGAGCCATTGTTTCTGTTTGCAAGGCGGCGTGTAAGGAGGGCCACTATTCATTCCTTCACTCTGCATATGACACAGTTACACATCACAAGAGGCTGAGACCCTAGCTCCTTCCCTGGATTGTGGACTGGCCTTGTGACTTGTTTCAACCAATGTAGCTCACTGGAAATTGTGATTTGCCCTTTATGGGCCCATCCTCTAAAAAAAAGTAGCTTCTTCCCTCTGAAGAGAAGCCAGCTATGATGTAAGAAATCTATGTACCTGGGAACACCATGCTGTGAGGAAGCTCAAGGTAGCCACAGGAAAGATCACAGATCGAGAACACCTGAGAAATCCAGCTGACAGCTCAATTCCACTTCTCAAGACTATGACCCCGTTCAAAACATTCCAGTGAGCTCTCAGTCATCTGAATGGTCCAGCTGTGGCCCAGGGCATGACAAAGTGGAGAAAGCCCTTCCTGCTTCCTCTTGCCCAAATCCCTGGCCCAGAGAATTGTGGGGGAAGAAAATGTCTGTTCTTTTAACTCACTAAGTTTGGGGTAGCTTGTTATCACAATAGGTAATTGAAACACCAAGTGATCAGTTTTGTTTTACTGTATCCACTGCTTCCTTTAGTATAAATGAAATCCAAGTGACCATGTGAGCCTTGACATCTCACATCCAGGAGCCCAGATTCAGCTTCCCTTGAGACTGTCCATCTAAGCCTTTGTGCATTATTTCTGAGAGATATTTATTCAGATACTTGAAATACAAGTAAAAATTTATTCAGATGATTTGCAAAACAATTCTAGCAAGTTTTCACGATATTACCCTGGTGGACATAATCTTCAGGGACAACACATTGCATCCATTCTAATTCATTTGAACTTTCTTAATAACTTACTAAAGCTTGCTTTGGGCGAAAAAAAAAGAATAAGCTATGATCCATACTTTTACATAGCTTATAGCTTGTTAAGGGCAGCTACCTTATTTACATATGATGCATTAAGAGCTATAATAGTGAGAAAATAGACTACAAATTGTCACTGCATTTTTTTTCCAGACACTTTTTCAAAAATTTCGACCTGAAATCTCGTTATATATGTGCTGAGAGCCACACTAATTGGTCAAAACTTTTTTGACCAGCATAGACACCTAACCCAGGGCCAATGATTGGATACTTGCACTTGTGAAATTTGTTTTAGGACTCAGGGATATGTGTGAGTTTCCTGTTAGTTCATTAATGTGAAGGTTTTGAGTATCTGTGAAGGCTGTTTGGTTGTATGCTCAGACCTAGAGAAAACTGGTGTTCAGAAAGAAGAAACAAGGGAAAACACACACACACATGCACACACACACACACACACACACACACAGAAATGCACAGACAAATACTACATGGACTTTGAGGGAGAGAGAGAAAAAGAACATGAAAGCTAAAGCTATCCACGCTTCCATCTTCTGGGCCCTCTTGAGATCTGACAATAAATCCAGCTCTGAGTCACCCAGTGTCCTTCCTGTTCATTCTCCTTGGTTTCCTAAATTATCCTGAAGTTAACTTTTTTGCGTCCTAAATTTTATGCAGAAAGTGAACACACAGAGAATGAAGATGTCTGTTTCTTTTGAATAGATGGGGCTAGGATAAACGTAACAAAGCCCTTGAAGGTGAATTAGGCAGTCTGGGAAAACTAGAGGAAGAAATGGAGGATGAGGAAAAACTGGAGTAAGCCTTACCCCAAGCAGTGCAAGAACATGGCTTGTTTGGAAAACACAGCTGTTTCTGTATGATTGGCTGCACATCTGGGGACAGAATGGCCAGAGGTGAGGCTGGAAAGGAGCGCTGTAGCAAATTTGAAATGGATTATAAAGATCATGCTAATAAATTCAGCAAATCCTTATTGGGTTTGAGGATCCACAGAAGACATTACAAGGAATGTAATGACAATGCATCTTCTATTTTCTTGTGAGTATAGGCAAAGGCAACTTTTGAAACTTTATCACTCTAATTGGAAGATGTAATAGCCCATGACTTATGATTTGATTATGGGTATATGTGCTTCTTGTTGGCATTTGCATTCTGGGCAGAGAATGGCTGCTGTAGGATATAAATATTATGCAATTTCTCATGCAATATGTATAAACCAGTAATACTGCATTTTCTACACAAAGGCATGGTTGAAGGTCTTATTTATTTTTTAAGTGACTGAAGGGAATAAAGACTGGTCATATTTCTAATGAATTAACTTACATGTGCCAATATACTAGACTTCTTGAGAAATATCTATGATTCCTAATGGTGGCTATATTTTTAATGTCTATTATTACTTTTCTTTTAGTAGAAAGAGAAAAAAGGCATACAGTTTCAAGGACACACACACACATACACACACACACCAGATAATAACTAAGGATATGATTTTGCCGAAGCACTTATTTCCTGACGTGTTAGAAGTTATTTGTCATGTACTACAAAACAGTATACTAAGCCAGTGTCCTACATTTGCATATCCTTCGATACCCATGATGGACAACCTCACTGCAAACTGGGCTAAAAGCACCATTTATCAACTTCATCATACTTTGCATCATCTCCTTTCTCTCTTGCAGTTACTAACTTTATGAAAGGAACAGCAACATTTTTTTTTTTTGTAAGTCTCAACATTAACCTCAATACAAATGTCTTCATTAGGCATCAAAACAAAAGGCACTGCAGAGTTCTTAAATCAAATCTAGTAACGTTCTCCATATTTCTTAGATTCCTGGCCAAAGCCTTATTCTTTTTCAAGTTTGTACCAATGTCAGCAAAAGAACAGACGAGGTAGACAACTTAGAAGGTTAGCTCCTGCTTATGCTAACACTATACGCTTATGGTTAAGATGTATTATACACAGAGATACATTTTTGCTCCTAATGATACCAAAAAGCTGTGTTTGCTTTTTCATAACCCTTTAAAAGAGAAATAAAGTCCGAATTTAATTTTCTTTACTCTGTTCTTTTCTATGTTCGTCTCTCTCGATTTTTCTACTATTCACACAAACTCTAAATCCATTGTTGTTTGTGTTACCGACTTTTCTTAGAGTTCCATATTTTTCTTTTACAACATAACAATAATCTGGTTGATGAGTAACTTGTTTATCTTCATTTACAAGTGGTTGTGTCTATCTAAATAATATGCATTTAAAAATTTATGCAAATAAATATTAGTTTCCATTTTTATGTGAGTATTCTAGTATTTTGTTTCTTCTCATTTTGCCATGTTAACAAGCCCATATTTCTCAGAGATAAATTATAGTCTTTTCACATTTATCTAGCACAGTATTTACGGGGCATATTGTTGCAATCCCTTCGATAATATTACAACATATGTTAAATGATATTTACTATAAGACTCAACTGCAGAAAACTAATGCTAATACTAAAATTCAAAATAGCATACATTTATAAAGTTGTCTGAACATATTTTTTATGACGTTGTATCACAAGATTATTTCAATCACATTTTTTCTACTAAGTTGGTGATTAAGAAGGTATCAAAAAAAAAAAAAAGAAGAAGAAGAAGAAGAAGAAGAAGAAAATATCAACCTCTATAGGATCCCTGGCTGATTAAGACAAATTAGAACTGTCTACAAAAGGGTTAAATAATGTTAATATAAAAACACTGCATATAAAAACAGCAATAATGAATCTAATTTACAATATGCCTCAAACTCTGAAGTACAGTAAATAATGTCTTTTCTTCCCAGACCTCTCATGGGGCACGATAAACACCAGGCAAAAGCAAATCTAATACAATACTTAGGACTTATTAAAATTCTCATTGAAATTCACTGATTATCTACAAAAGAATGTATGCTATAAGATAGTATGTGGTAAATAGACGTTATTTGTAAAGTAATGGAAAAGTAAAGCAGGGTCTACTTTTAGCATTGATGGCCGAGGAGCTCTGGGTATTTTCATTTCAATGAAGAGGAAACATGTTATTATTAAAGATATTTGAAACTCTCGTTATGTAAGTTTATTGCTTTACCTTATATAACAACAATACTGTGGCTGACACTGAAAAATGTCATAATAACACAAGAGGTTATTATAATATCACATTAATAAATGATAGCAATGTGTTGGACACTGCACAAGACAAAATTTATAGGCATATTTTCTGTAGAAGGAATTTTTACTCTACACAAAAAATCGTTAAATTTTAGTTTCCTAGATGTTGTTCTATGCTCTATATGCTTTATCTCATTTGTTCATCACAACAACCCCTTTTGCATATGAAGAATCCAAAACTCAGATACGTAGTTTGCCTTGAATTGCACATCTAAGAAATTGCCAATAGCAGATGAAGCCTCAGATCTGTGTGGGTTCATCATAATTAGACAAAAAAGATAGTTCTGCAAACACCTGGAAGAATAAAAGATGAAACAAGGTAAAACCAATAAGAACTTTATTTGATATTCAGTCTCATTATTGATCACATTTGAAGATTCTAAGCGTCTTAATGGAAAATACTATTTGTGGAATACTAAACACAAGAGCTCACTAGACGAGAAGCTTGTTATCTACATCATGGAGAAACTTCCATGGGAACATAAGCTAAATTTTATATACAGACATAGAGATTCTAACATATGGGGTTTAGAGTTCTATGTTTTTATAGAAAAAATAACATTTAATAATATTTTTAGAATATCATAGATGTCTAATAGACCAAATCTTGGCCTTTTTTAAATGCATGAGGGGTGATCTGTTTCTGTCCTAAGAGAGAGGCTCAATCACGTCTGAATGTGATCAGTAACTGTCACACCATCTTGTTACCAACCTGAGCATGAAGCCAGAGTATCAGAATAGAAGGACACGGAGCCCTCAAACTCTTTGGTTAGTGATCCATCAGAGTTCCCATTATAACTCTTGTAGCTGAAATTGGTCACACACTCAAAACTTGGGGCGATCAATGGGAATAAGTCGCCATGCTGGGCTCAGTCCAAACATGCTAAGCTAGAAGCTCGACACCCTTCCTGGAGTCAAAGGACCTCCTTTGGCCACCTGAAGAAAATAAAGCTTGCTTACCAGGGAAGCAAGGGCCTTGAGGGAACAGATTCTCCCTGGAGGAACAATGCTTTGTAACTGCTGTGGGCTTCATTTACATGAAGGGAAAGCTCTTAGCACAGTGCTCATTATATAATAGCCATTTGATATATGCTAGCTATTATTATATCAACATAATTATTATGAAATTGACTACAAATTGTCTACAATTCAAAAATTCAAAAATTCAAAAATTATGACCAAATCAGTAGTGTATTCCTCTTAGTCCTATGAACATCACAGTGATATTTTCTTTCATTAAACATGGAGAGAACACTCCCTTCTCCCACTACTACACATTTCTCTCTCCCTCTCTCTCTCTCTCTAAATTATCTATCTATCTAATCTATCTATCAATATGGCTTTTTATTATAATTAAATAATATGAGATGTATTTTCTTTAAAAAAATGTACAGTACAGTGTTGTTAACAATGGGAACTATGTTTTACAGTGGATCTCATAATTTACTCATCTTGCATAACTGCAGCTTTATACCCACTGAACATCTCCCCATCACCCTACCCCCGTGGGCCCTGGAAATCACTGTTTGACCCTCTGCTTCCATGAGATTGATTATTTTGGATTCTTCATGTAAGTGATAATCAAGTAGTATTTTTCTTTCTCTGTCTGGCCTATTTTGCTTAGCATAATGTCCTCCAAGTTCATCCATATTGTTACAAATGGCAGGATTTCCTTCCTTTACAAGACTGAATAATATTCATTTTTAAGGCATAAATACATATATACATTTAAGAGATGATAGATAGATAGAAATCATCAAAGTTGTTTTCATGTCTGCTATTGTAAAACAATGTTGCAATGAACATGAGAGTGAAGTTCTCTATTTGAGATCCTGATTTCAAATCTTTTGGATATATCCCCAGAAGTGGGATTGCTGGATCATTTTGTGTATCTATGTTTAATAGTTTAAGAAAACTCTATACTGTTTTCCATAATGGCTGTATTAATTTACATTATCACAAGGGTTCTCTTTTCTCTACATCCTTCCTAATAATTGTTATCTTTTTTTTTTTCTTTTCGGTAATAGCTGTTCTAACAGGTGTGGGGTCATAGCTCATTATGGTTTTGATTTATGTCTTCCTGATAATTACTGGATGCTGATTATCTTTTTATGTATCTATTGGCCAGGAATTGAATGGTCATTTCTCCAGAGAAAATGTACAATGACCAACAGGTTTATGAAAAGATGCTTAATATCTTGTCTTTCTGAGGTCTACAGAAACTCATGTAGATTTAGTTCCTCCCATTTTCTTCAGCTGCTCCATATTCAGGGCTAAACCTGGTACAGACTATCGTACTATTGACCTTGTCTCTTGAATCTTATTCCATAGGCACCATACAACAAACCTCCAGGAAAATCTCTCTCTCCATGAAAATTTCCTTATAGCCCTGCCTGTCATCAACATGCTGTTACACATCTAGACCATCTGATTTTCAGTTTGGAGCCCCTAAACTGTGGCTTTCCTGCACGTATCTAAAAAACTCTACTCTCACTGTATATCAGCAAAGGGGACAGATTCCTCCTTGATTAGCCTGACACCTATTGTCCCAATGACATTTTTTCATATAAAAGTGTTTTCATAGTTAAAAGTGAATATATGCATAAGATACATAATAATAATACTTTGCTGCATTCAGTTTAGTGAGTTTTCTTGATCACCTTGTTTGTCATGACAGATGCGTTTTGATGGAAGAGAAGAGGCAGGACTGATGTGAAATTTTTACCACCATTTATAAATGCGAACCAACTCAGGGCACCCTGTGGCAGAGCCCTCCACAGCCAAAGGCTCAAATTTACAGGACATGATCCCGCGCCTAGAAGGAATCATGACATTTGGGTCTTCTCTGAATAAATTTTTTAAGTCATCCTAGGTTTGCCTCCAAAAAAGGAACACTTCATGTTGGTTGATAACTCTCCAATTCATTCCATTTTACTTTGAATAATGGGATTCAAAGATCCTCACAATTCTGAAATGAAACACATCTGAGGCCGCCTAGTATGGGGATGAAACATGAAAAAGCTTCTGAAACTTTTGAAATGGAAAATGGAAAGGAAAAAAATGTGCAGATCAAAATGCATTTCATGTTCAAAATTTTCCAAAGAAACATACTTCCTGAAACTACTTTTCATAAGTTAGTTTCTGGTTTCAATTGGTCAGTATAGGATAACAGAATCAATCAAACATTACAGTGTTTATTGCAACTTTTGGGAAAAAAAAGTACTCTGAGTTTTTAAAGATGAAAATTATCTATGGCACTATTACCATATATTTTATATAAAATATGCATTTTATTTTTCAGCAATTGAAAGTTCTCATTTATTTGTTTTTTGAACACCTCTGGACACAAAAGTGACTAGTAATGCAAATAGTGAAATAAAGTGAAGTGTTAAAACTCTCATATGATATCATTGTGATGATTAATTTTATGTGTCTGTCAGCGTGGCTGGGCATTGGTGTCCAGCTATGTGGTCAAACACTGTTCTGGATGCATCTGTGAAGGTATTTTTAGACTAAATGAAAATTAAAATGGATGAACTTTGGGTAAAGTAGATGGCCTTCCCTAATGTGACTAAACTTCAACCGCTAAGATGAAGGTACCTAGAATAAAAGCCTGACCTCCCCCCAGAGAGAGGCAATTGTCAGCAGACAGTCTTTGGACTTACACAGCAGATTTTGGAGTTGTCAGCCTCCATAATCTCATGATCCAATTACTTACAACAAATCTGTGCATATGTGTGTGTATGTGTGTGTGCACACATGTGTGTATCCCATTAGTTCTTTTCTGGAGAATCCTGCCTAATACATTTATGTAAGCAGCTTTGGTTTTTGCAAACAAAAAACGGGTAAGGTTTAGAAACTGACATTATTTGCCATATGAAATCAGAACTTAGGTGAAGTCATTAGTATTCAAAGATGCTTGAAGCAATGTCATATGTTATATTTCTAATTTTTGAATTTTTATATTTCATGAAGAAATAAGCCATGTATTCTTCTAGAGGGAATATAAGACAAAATTTTTATGGTAGTTTATCTGATAGTATGTATAAACATAGTATAATAAAAAGCATATTACCACATACTTATTGGAATGGCCTAAATCTGGAACACTGACTAGACCAAATGCTGGCAAAGATGTGGAGCAACGGAAACTCTCATTCCTTGCTGGTAGGAATGCAAAATGGTACAGTCTCTTTGGAAGACAGTTCGCTAGTTTCTTACAATCTCAACATACCTTTACCATGATCCAGCAATCACAATTCTTGGTGTTTACTCAATGGAATTGAAAGCTTACATCCATATGAAATTCTGCACTTGAATTTTATAGCAGCTTTATATACAATTGCCAAAAGTTGGAAGCAACCAAGGTGTTCTTCAATAGATGAATGGGTAAGTAAATTGTGGTCCATCTAGACAATGGACTATTAGTGCTGAGAAGAAAAGCACTACCAAGGTATGAAGGCTGTGGAAGATGAACTCAACAAATTAGGTATCTGCAAAGTTAACGGACACCATCAACTTCCAGAAAACAAAACAAAACAAAGAATCATACTACTATTGTTGATTAAATTAACATATTTAAAAGGAATGCTGTGAAGATCAGATTAAGAGGTGTGCAACTAAGAAGTTGAGGAACTGAAATAACATTTGTTCAGAATTGAAAGTGTTTCTGGGGTGCCTGGGTAGCTCCGTTGGCTAAATGACCCTTGGTTTCAGCTCCAGTCATGATCTCAGGATCCTGAGATTGGGCTCTGCATCAGGCTCTGACTTCCGTGGGGAGTCTGCGTCTCTCTCCCTCTCCCTCTGCCTCTCCCCCCACATACATGCAAATGCATGCTCTCTCTCCTGTAAATGAATAAATAAAATCTAAAAAAAAAATATGGAAGTGTTCCTGTAAAAGAATTCATTAAATTTGAAAATTATCATTTTCTATCTGTTCCATCTCTAAGAATTTTCTATCTGCAAGAGTTCTATTTCAAACTGATATACATTTATTTCATTTACAGCTTCTAAAATTAAAAATAACTAAATGATAAAGATACACATAACTTGTTACTATACACTAATACATATTCAGGTTTTTTTATGCACTTTTTTATGCACTTTTTATGTAGTTTTTTCATTTTTTATGCACTCAAGAGTGGGTTTCTAAATAACTTTCTGTATTTACTGCATTAAGTGGAAACTTAGGCTTAATGCCTCAATTAGCCACATTTCGGTATTCAACATGAAATTCCCTGAACAAATAATTTACCTTGAATGCGGGCAGAGAAGAGTTAGCAGTGGGTTTGTAAGATGCCCCCTGATTCTTCAGATTTATCTGTGGCCTGTGGCCTTCATGTTCCTCATCAGACATCAGAGAAACATGCCACTGGAGTTGACTGGCTGGAATAAAACTCTGAAGACTGTAGGCACTGTTCTGTACTTAGCTCTCATGTGGGAAGATATTCTTGTCAGCTCTAGATTGGTTATTAGAAATCAGTTTGAAATTTATGGATTTATGGTATATAACTTTCAGGAGTATAGACATAAATCAAGTAGGATTTGTAGCTATATAACTGTCACATTATAAAAACAGAAATACTTTAAAATTAAGTGATTTTCTTGTACCAATCTCTACCATATGCATTTTTATCTCATCACTCTAAAAAAGGGACTTTATGAAGCTACAACCAGAAAAGTCAGGGTATAATGTTTCGCTATTCCTTACCATTGTTAGTAAATTTTTTTGTTGTTGTTGGGTGAGATCTGTAATTACATGTGAATCTGTCTGACACTATAGCCATTCATAGTAGTGCAAAATGTGCATTTTAAAAATATTTTATTTAATCATTTGCGAGAAAGACAGAGAGTATGAAAAGGGAGAAGGTCAGAGGGAGAAGCAGAATACCCGTGGAGCTGGGAGTCCCACGTGGGACTCGATCCTGGGAACCTGTGATCATGACCTGAGCTGAAGGCAGTCACCCAATCAACTGAACCACTCAGGTGCCCAAAAAGTGCATATTTTTGAATGCTAATCTAAGATGATCACCTAAGGAAAAAAAAAATATATATGTATAACTTACAATATATAAGTGATGATTATAATTATGATATATAATTTATCTTAAATATATAAATATAATATATTTATATATTATGTGATATATAATATTATTTCTAGAAGCATGGGGCTTTCATTTTTAATGTGCTGTAATTTGACATGAATAATATCATGTCTTATTTTTCATCAAGAATAGTCTGCTTTGGGGGTACCTGGGTGGCTCAGTGGGTTGGGTCTCTCTGCCTTTGGCTCAGGTCATTGTCTCAAGGTTCTGGGATTGAGCCCCACATCAGGCTCTCTGCTAAGGGGGGAGCCTGCTTTCCTTCTTCTCTCTCTCTGCCTGCCTTTCTGCCTACTTGTGATCTCTCTCTCTGTCAAATAAATAAATAAAATCTTAAAAAAAAAACAGTCTGTTTTGGCAATTGAGAAAAGGAAATTAAGCATTTTATTGTTGTTGTTTTTCCCTTATTTTGTCTAGATATTTTTTTATTTTTTCTTGGTTTGGAGCCTATTCCTGAGCACACTATTTCTTAGTAATAAGTAGTAGTCTATACATATTTTCTCCAGTTACTAAGCTTACACCATCCCATTATATGTTATTAAATGATCGGTCAGCATTTCAGATGCAACAATAATCACATATCAGTAGGAAACATGAAAATACTGTTTTGCAAAGGAGAATAATAATGACATTTTCCAGCTGTGCCAGCACTTTCCTGTAAATTATTGAGTTTTGTTTTACTTTTTAATATTCCTGAATTAAACATTGTCATATAAACAAATAGAAGCTAATCTTTAGCAATAATAAACACAAAGAAAGAAGAGTTTTTCAAAGTCATCTAGTAAGAAAGTGTAAGTGGTTCTGTTTAAGTAGATAATTATTTCCTTAGATTCAAGGGTATCTAATAGATTTAAAAAATATATATTTACTTATCTCTCAAGCTCTTTTTAGCTGTTCCTCTTAGCAAATAAAGATAGTAAAACAGGTTTCAGCCAAAGTATGTGAAACTTTCTTTTAAAAGTTAAAAACTATATTCTACCTATGAGGAAAAAATTTTAAAAATGTTTTCAATTAGATATGGAGTACAGTGATAGGATATAAATTTGTGCTATTAGTCTGTGAACAGAGAAATGCCTTGATTTATTTTACAAACTCTCTCTTTCATATTTATACATGTATTATATATATTTATATAATGTAAATATAAATTAATATAATTTACATAAATTATGTTATATATATATAAAAAATCTCCAACAAGAAGTACTTGGTTTTTTTGAAGGACAGCAATATGGTGGTGGTATTTGAGCAGGGCAGTTTGAAGGAATGTGTATATGTTAACTAAAGTTGATCCATTATCCTTCAGATTTTATTGTTCAGACGATATTTTGTTAGAATCATATTTATACCATTTTTTACCATCATTGAAAATAAGTGCCCAGCATAATCAAGTAATAAAATAAGTACCCAGCATAATCAAGCAGATGGATTAGTAACACGATAGTTTATATCACTCGCTATATCCATCCAGAAGAAAAAGAGAAACCATGTGTATATCCTATTTTGTGACCAGGAGTAGAAGTCTAGAGATATTATCATATGCATCTATTTTGTCCATGCTATCTCAATAAATATGCATCCTGTTTGTGTGAAATATATAAGTAAACTAATATTCAGGTACATTAGTTTGAGATAGCTCAAGTTAACTCAGAAACCATTATGTTACAATATAAATATATTTATACTGATATTTTGATAACAATGATTTCAGGTTGGCTCTAGGATTGCAATGCACCAGCTGCAGTTGATACTGTGTTTTAAAGTTTTTAAGGTTTATCATATACTGAACATGATTATTAATATCTGGTTTCATGTTCAAATTAAGGTTTTTGAATAAGCTTTTGAAAGGGTACTATTGCTATGTCAATTTATCAAAGAATAGTTTGACAAAGGAAATATATTCTAGTTAATGCAGAGACCATCAGAATTTAAGAAATACTAATGTTACAAACAAATTATTTTGCACTATAGGACTACTAAACTAATGATTTTTTTCATAATGTAACAATTATCTTTTATGTGGTTATTTAAAACATTCATGTTTTCTTTCTCTATACTCAAGTGTTTTATTGTCTTCAAGTATGTGCTCCATGATAATATAGATAGTACTTCTGCTTTCCTTTCATTCTTCCCTTTATGTAAGCCTTCCATTTTTCTCTTTTTAACTAGAAATATTTGATCATTATTATCTTCATTAACTTAAAGTGCCAAATCCTTTGGAAATTTTACAGATCTTTACTGCTAACATCCAAAGAGAATGGGGAGAGAATACAAAGGACAAAAGAACAGAACACACACCTATTTTTTTTTTTTTCCCACTTGGGGCTGAAAAAATCATACATATGCAGAAAATTTTTATTTTAGAGATAGAAATGAGCCAAGTTTGTGCTTGTATTTTCACTACTGGGGATATAGTAGAGATTTTAATTCAAGCAAAATCTCAAGTTAAACAGGTTTCCCGGAAGAAAAATCAGAGAGAATTAGAGGAGTAGCAATACCTAGGAGAAACATTTCTCTGTGTGAGATTTGCATGACTATTTTCTTAATGTTTTGTTTTCCTTTTGCTGTTGTTTTCAATATTTTATAAAATGTTACATATAAGTTATTTTATAATTTATATCTAAGAAATTACATTTCTAGGGGCACAAGCGTGGCTTAGTCTGTTAAGGCTCCACATCTTGATTTTGGCTGAGGTTATGATCTCAGGGTTGTGAGATGGAGCCAGGAATTGGGCTCTGTGCTCAGCGGAGAGTCTGTTTGAGATTCTCTTTCTCCCTCTCCCTCTGCCCCTCACATGCTCATCTTCTCTCTCTCAAATAAACAAACACATTAAAAAAAAAAAGAAGAAGAAGAAGAAAAAGAAATTCCATTTCTGTTATCCTTGGTATATTCAACAATCAAAGTATATGGTTGTTCTTTCTGTTGACTTGGACAGTGTAGCCTATTTCCTAGGTGTTTCCTGATGATAAACTAGGAATTCATATTGATATTCTCCTACTGTGTGGAAAACCTGGAGGAATAAATAGAGGTTGTTTCCATGCAACAAAGATTTGTGATTGCCTGTAGCCCAAGGCAGAAGTTGATACAAACATGGATACATGCATACTTCGTGATAAGTAGGACCCCCTTGCTATCCCAGCATTAAACGTACAAAGCCACCTTCATCATCAAGCATCCTTCTTCTCTTGTTACGACAGGAAACTATTCTCAATTCTACTGGTCAGAGCTGGTTTCATTCAGAATCCTTCATTGTCCTGTTCATATATTGTTATTCTTATGTCCTATAATATCAAACTTTTTCTCTCTTTTGGGTCATTTCCCCAGCTATTATCTATTGAACCAAATCTTTCTGGAGTCATCTACTTAAAAAAAAATTTATGCAAATCAATCTCAATAGTACATTCTTCTCACTTGATCTTGGCCAAAAGGCTGAGAAACTCAACAATAAATTATTCTTAAGATGATGCTGTTTACTTTCTGTCATTCTATTATTTCTGCTCACCATAACGCAAATTTATTACAATTGTTTGATACCTACTTATTTCTATTTGCTCCTCAATCATTCAGTCTTCTATTTCTCAGCTTCTTTTACACTAGGGAAGACCATGTAAATAACTACGGACCAATGACATGCAAACAAGAATGATGTGACATCTCTGTAAAGATTAGACTCCCAGCCACTGACTTTCTGTTTTTCTCTTCTTGAAGGCTGAGAGCAAAAACTTAAATCTGAATCCCTCTAACAGCCCTTGGAATGTTCATCTCTGCTATTAGATAGACTAATTCAACTTTCATGGCATTGATAGAGGGGTTTGTGCATGGCTTGTATAAATTCAAATTTCTCATCAAGATCTCAAAGTTCGTGTTCAGTTTGCAAACAAAATAATAACTGCTTAATTTGTTTTTAAAATACGAATCTACTAATGTTTTGATTGATTGATTCACAATGTGAAATGTAAATGTTCTGTGCAAATATGTTAAAAAGTTTTCTTTTTTATTGGTGGTTGTAGAAAACACTACATTACATGTGTTTTTACACTGACAGGAAGAGTTTCTTGCCTGATTTTCTAAACACTTAATAAAATATCTCTCTGACAGTTAAGATTTGTTTCTTCAACAAGTCATAAAACTGTATCTCCCCTGAGAAGCTACCTAAAATGATTTGGCAAATTCAGATTCTGTTTTAGTTTCACTCATATGTATTCCTTGAACAAGCAAAATTTTATTATACCCTTAAACTAAGAGAGTTTCTTAAGAGATACATAAATAGAATAATAGTTTTTTTTTTAAAGAACATAGGTCATATAATACATTAAAATTATCTCATTTGTGTATATTTTATGACTTTACATGTGTATAGTGTCCCTTTATTGAATATTTTACTAAGTCTTAGCTACTACACTATACTTAATACTCATAATTATGGGGGTACCTGAGTGGCTCAGTCAGTTGGTTAAGCATCTGATTCTTGATTTTGTAATCAAAAGGGCATGATAAGTAGTGTGAAATGTTGCTGAGATAGCCAACCTTGTGGACTGGCATATGTTCATTAAAAACAGGGGCACAGAGATCATTAAACATCTTATGAAAAAGATTTTTTTTCAAAATGATGTGTTTACCAGATGGGGTAGGATTAAGGAATGAGGCAAGTCTGGGCATAAAAACAGATTCATCAGCTCTCTTTAGAAATCTGCCTATCAACAGTGTAAAGAAAGATAAGGTAGGAGAATATAAGATGCCAAGTATGGAGCAAGAACTTATTTTCAAAGATGGCAGAGATTTAAACATATTTAAATGCCACAGGATGAAGATGAGTGTAAGTTTCCTATTCATTTATCACCTACTATATTCCAAGCACTGTTCTAGGCACCTGGATACATCAGTAAACAGATACTTCTGCCACCATGAGGCTTATCATCTAGGAAGAGAGAAACAGCAATGAAGTGGATAATCAGTAATATAATTTTCTCAAAATTGTAGAGGAAGTTTATTTCTGAAACATAAGTAACCACAACAACAACAAAATGCCTGTAGAAAGTAAAAGCACACTTACTAATACTGTAATAGGAGTGGAAGAGAAAAGGATACATGTAGATACAAGTGGGCTTAAGGACTATAGTTCAGTTATGCTGACATATATTCCTTTGCTAAAGAGCAAGATGGTGGGGAGAAGTGTTCTGAGTAGTGCAGTGAGCCAGCAATCTCCAACTGCTGGATCTTTGAGATCTATAGCCATGTTCCCACCAAGGCCACATATTCCCTGTGCTGTCTCCAGTTAATGACTGGCCAGAGGCAGATGATAAATCTGAGCCCTTTCCAGCCATAACAGAAAGTGGGCAATAGGCAATCCTCCAATGGGCAATTTTCATCCACAGGCTCCCCATTGGTCTGGTCAGTGTTAAAATAATAATGACGATGGGGGCCCACAGCAATAGAGACTAGGTGGTGGGTTTAACTGCTGGAAGCCAATAGCCCACAATATCTACAAGGTCAGTGAAGCATCCCTGGGGCAAGGCCCACTAAGAGTTGTGGAGATGGCTCATAGGATATGGCATTATCAGAGGTGGAGAGTAGAGATGCTACTTCATATCTATAAATCAAATTATGACAAGAATCGAGGAGACTGCAGGTGGTCACCTTAACAAGAAGTCATGCTCCATTGTTCGATTAATGAAACTGAGCCAGTTTTCAGATGTGGAACCCCTGAAGAGGTACTCTGTCCCCCCAAATAAAAGGATCTTGCAAAAGTTGCAGTAAGTAAAGATTCACAGCAATGTAAAGATTCTCTGTCTAGCAGTGTCAAGCAGTATGCTAATTTTGGGTAAAAAAAAAAGATGCTGGTCATATTTACATTTTTATCAATTTGCTCAAGATGTAGTAATAAACACCAATGTGTAAGTGTCTATTTAAATGTGTGCCACCCTAGAATTCCAGCTGAACTTAGGAACACTTCATAAAGGGTTTACCATTTGGCACGGGTTTTAAAGGATAGTTACGGAATCACTAACAACATACAAGCAGAGGTAAGACCTCTAGCAATACTGTGTGGGTGACATTTTGAATGTACAAATGGCTTATGGAGATCGTCTATTTCTGGAAATATTATTTTAGTTTTCAATAGGCCCCAGATACATTTTGAATAAGAAGGAAAAATTGTAGTATATTTCATGAACACAGAAACTTTACGAGATTTCTGGGTCCTAGTCTCAGGTCTACTACTCTACTGTATACAGGTTATCTCTTCAGCACACTTCTTTATCAAAAGTAGTTGTTTGTTCTTGCCCAAGGGTGTTGATGAAAAGTGCTATTTATGTGCAAAAGAAAGAGCCAGCATTATGCAAAATATCGTTTTCACAAACTACAAAAGGCAAGCCAGATTACATAGTTTAACCATTAAAAAAATAGTGTTCCTTCTTCCCATCATTGAATTACAGGAGAAACCATTGTGTGGATTCTGTGCAGAACCTGAGGAAATATCACTGTACAGTATTGTTAATACATCTTCAAATTCTCTGTTCGGCAAGTGTTTAGCTACCAACATAATCTAAGAAAAGTAGGTCCTGTTATATTTTTCCACTTGTCATGCTTCAGTGCATTTCCGAATATATTTTTCTAAGATGATAAATTTGAATTCTAGCTCCAATAAAACTTTGGAATCTCCACTAACCAAAAACACTGTAACAAATTATCCGGCCCAAATTCTCCTCTTCGATGGGTCATGGGGACCTTGAAATTACACATAGGGTAGTCCCCAGTTCTATTAAGAATCTCTTGAAACAAAAGTAAAACAACATATATGAAAAAACAACTGCTGTATTAAACATAGAAGATGAATTGATACCAGCTATTTATAAAAATTTCACCAAAACAAAATGTAATACTATTTTATTGATAATTTTATTTAAATTTTTACTTTATTCTATTTTTATATTTATGTTTAATTTATTTCTAATCTTAATTATAACTTATATTTGCCATTAATAGCATAGGGCTGGATTATATATGAATATACACATATAAATACATATATATATGTATGTATATGAGTACACATATATATATATATATATATGTAGGTCTGGATGTTAAAATAATAAGCTTATTGAAAATAATACAAAAAATAAGGCTTCTAAATATGATTTATTTCTTTGTTTTCTTGATGCCAATATTAAAATGGGAATGGTCCAGGCTTAGATGGATTTCCCTGAAAACCATTCTGTGTTCTGAAGAGACGTAAACTTCACTTTTGGCAATAAATTTCAGGAAGGATTTATTACCCACATCCTTATAAACTGGTAACTATGACACAAGCCTATTAAAATCCCAGTAAACTATTTGTAGATATTGACAACCTGAATCTAAAATGTCCACAGAAAGGCAAAAACCTAGAATAGACAGTACAAACCTTAAAAGTGAACAAAGTTGGAGGACTCATGCTATCTGATTTCAAGAATTATTATAAAGATACAATAATCACACAGCATGGTATTGGCAAAAGAATAGTACATAGATCAATGAGGCAGAATAGAGAGCCCAGAAATAAATCCGCACAAATATAGTCAACTGCTTTTTGACAAAGCATACTCAATAGAGGAAGGGTAGTCTTTTCAACAAATAGTGCTCGAACAATTGGATATTCATATGCAAAAAAATAAGCCTAGTCACAGACCTCATATCTTCCACAAAAAGTGACTCAAAGCAGATCTATATCTAAGTGTAATAAGTAAAATAATACCACTTCAAGGAGAAAATGTACGTGAACTTGGGATTGGTGATGCATTTTTTAATACAATGCACAAAGCACGTTACATGAACAAAAAAAATATTATTTGGAAGGTATTAAAGTTAAAAATTTCTGCTCTCTGAAAGACCCTCTTGAGAGAATGAAAAGGTAAGGCATAGACTGGGAGAACACTGTCAAAACACACCTGAAAAGTACTTGTACCAAAAACATACTAAGAACACTTAAAATTCAACAATAAACAATAAACATACCGACTGAAAAATGGGCGGAAGGTCTCAGCAGGCATTTCATCAGAGAAGATACATAGATGATAGAGAGTGCATGAATAGATATTCGATTTCATTTGTCCTGAGGAAAAGGCAAATGACCTCACCAAGTTACCACTATACACATTAGAATGACCCATATTCAAAAACTGACAGTACTACTTGCTGGTGAGATGTAGAGGAACAGCAATTTTCATAGCTTGCTGGTGGGAATGCTGACTGGTATAGGAAGTTGGAAAAAATCTGGCAGTTCCATACAAAACTAACCCCAGCCATGGCATCTGGTGTCTTGAGCATTTGCCCAAGTGATTTAAAAACATAGGTCCACAAGAACCTACGTGGAAAGTTTATGATAGTTTCATTCATAATTGACAAAAACTGGAAGCAACCAAGATGTTCTTCGACAGGTGAATGGGTGCAACACTCTTCAGTATTATTGTATTAACACTCTTCAGCAATCAAAGGCAGTAAGTCAGCCTGAAAAGGCTGTATGATGGCATTTATAGGGCACTCTGCAAAATGCTAAACCATAAGGAGGGTTAACATGTCAGTGGCTACCAGAGAGTCAGGCGTTGGGAAGATAGTGCAGAGTCAATAAAACTTGGAATCTTTGTAAAGTGATGAACGTATTCTGCAGGCTACTGTGATGATGTGTATACTTCAGTGTGCATTTGTCCAAATGCATAGAAATTTATGGAAAAAAAGAATAAACCTTAATATTTGCAAATAATAACACTAAGGGGGAAAAAAAAAACATTTAGGAAGGTAGAGAATCCCATGATGGATTGCAGAATGTGTCAAAATGGTCTTACTGGTTTTAAAAATGCATGAAACAATATCCCTGAAAGGGCGAGGGAGTGAAAGCTGCTCACCGAACATCACAAATGAGTGAAATGTGTAACACTAAATGTGAAAGAAATCTGACCTAAGCCCGGTATCATGCGTTAGAAGGCTGTTTCTCATGGCAGAGACAGGCTAAGCCTACTTGTGCTTCCCGTGTGTATTTGAACCCAACAGCAAAGTTGAAGATGGCCCCAAGATGGCAGCTACCAGTCTTCCTACCATTAGAATGACACAACAGGTAGTAAGCATGGGAGGCCAGTTGTTGTGTGATAGCTATTAATTGTTTTCACATTTTTAAAATAAAAAAAAAAAAAAAAGAATCAGGAGCAGCACCAGGGTATGTGGCCCATGACACCTAAAACATTTATTATCTGGCCTTAAACAGACGACATTTGTGGACCCCCGACCTGAAGACTGGGATTCATTTTTCTTCTGTTATTAAATCATGACAGCTTTGCCTATGAAGACAGAATTGCGGTTTCAGAGAAACGAAAAATAAAATTGGTTGTAACAGAAAGGGATCAATTTGTGAGCATCATACCTCAGAAAACGGCAACACTGGAAATGCAGTAACAACAAGAAAGTCTTGATTACAATGAGGAGAAATTACACTTGGGACTTAGAAATTGTCAGTTTAGGTAGACATAGAAGGACAATTGGAAGAAGTACTAACCATTTCCCTGAGACGTCCCATGGATGTAAGTAGATGCAAAAAAGCCTTAATTGGATTCAGATAAAAGCTCCAAAATGAGTCATGAAACGTCTTTCTGGGAATAGTCCAGAGGTTAAGATGGCTCTTTCATTTCCTCTTGGTAAGGAGTCCCTCATGATAATTACGTGTCCTCTCTGTGGAAAAGTTGCCTTTCCACAGGGGACAGTGGGGAAGGGCAAGAGAGAGGCGTTGTGAGGCGCTCCTGTGGTGGGGTCCTCAGCTGCGATCTCAGTTGTGCTGATCGTTGCCTGTGCCGGGTCCTTTCCCACTCTGCTTTGAGTTTGGTTGTGTCATGGTTTTCTTGCTTTATTTCACAGTTGATTCAATGTGAAAGTCTTTTTATTAACCAAACATTTTAGACTCTTCTGATTTATAGACACTGAACCATGGTAGATTAATTTACTATCCTTCTTGTCCTTCTTTGTCTGTCTTTGATGTCCTTCTTCTACTCTGTCTTTGATGAAGTTCTAGAACATAGGTGAGGTTTGGTGGAGTGAGGTCCAGAGCTGATGACCAAGAAAGAATTCTTGAGACATCTTTGGTGCAAAATGGTGGTTTATTAAAGCATGGGGACAGGACCCATGGGCAGGAAGAGCTGCTGCCCCGGGGATGTGAGGAGTGGTCTATTATATACTTGTAAGTTAGGGAGGGGATTAGGGGTGGCATAAGTCTCTAAGGGATTTTGGAAGCAAGGTTTCTAGGACCTTGAGGGGCTAGCTATTGTCTGGGGAAAAGGTTATTCATTACCAGTAATAAAACTTCTGTGAGACCCTTCAGTTGGATATCAGTGGGCCATATGGATTCTCGACACTATCTTGGAGGTTTAGAGATAAAGTTTCCTAAAGGAATTGTTAAAGTAGACTTACAGAATCCTGGTTAGGGGTAGGGCGTTGGTCAGGCTAGGATTGTCCTTTGCCCTTAGCAAAACCTCAAGGTGAGGGCAGTTGAGTCCCTAGAGGAGAGCCACTCTGCCTGTTTCAAGGGCTTGCCAGTAGGTAAGGAATTTTAATGATTTTCTTCTGCCTCTGTTTCCCACATCATCTTGACTGTCCTACTTTTCTCTCAAATGTTTACTTTTGTATTTGGGGGGGATTTTTTTAAACCTGTAAACTAAGAATTGCCATTAATAATTTTTTTCAGGTGTTTTCAAATATTATGATGTTTTTTTTAAGATTTTATTTATTTATTTGACAGACAGAGATCACAAGTAGGCAGAGAGGAAGGCAGAGAGAGAGAAGGAAGCAGGCTCCATGCCGAGCAGAGAGCCCGATGCGGGCTCAATCCCAGGACCCTGAGATCACGACCTGAGCTGAAGGCAGAGGCTTAAACCACTGAGCCACCCAGGCGCCCCTATTGTGATTTTTTTAAATCCAGGAATAACAACAACAACAAAAAAATCATCTAAGCTTTCAAACAAAAAAAAAGGAAGGATTAAAACAAGAAATTCACTTCCAAATTCTCTAAGATGTTAATAGAGTTAAAAGATTCAAGGAAACATTTGTAATCCAATAATTTGTTGCTCATTCAGAAAAGTCACATAAGGGAAAAGAAATCCAGGGGCATTACCGCACATATGCAGGATTGTTAATATTTACCTACCTAGAACCATAAGCATATTTCTCCCAAAATGTTTTTTGTTTTACTTGTTTTAATTTTTACACTTACATTAATGGTTTAATTGGTTATCTTACACATTTAGAATTTAATTTTCTATATACCATGTGAAGAAGTAAAAAATCACTTTTCTGTGCGGATAACTAATTAATTCATTACCACTTATCACTTAATATCATTTATTAAAAATATCATCTTTTCCCGACCAGATGATAATGTCTTCTTTGGTAAAAATCAGAGGAGTGTTTTGGTCTCATTATCATGTTCCTTTGCTCTTTCTGGTTTCTTTGAACTATTTCCATATATTCAAAAATACTATAGCTTTATCATTAGTGATGAAATATTATAAGTTTTCCAAATGTATTCTTCTTTCTCAAGATGGCTTAATTTTTTAGAATAAAATTATTAAAAATTTCCAAAAACACTCTTTGGATTTTAATTGAAATTGCATCAGGTCTACAAGGCAATTTGGAAGACATCTATTTAAAATACATAGCATTGAGAATGAGAAAATGGTCATAAAAAAGCAACACATGGGTGGGTCTTGCCCATCCAGTGTGGGATGAAACCGATCAGATAGGAAAGAGTGCAAGCTCTCCATGTATATGAAGTTCAAAATGAGCGAAAACTCATCGGGGTGGTGGTGAAGGGCCGTTTGGGATTTCTGGTGGCAACCCTATTAGTATTCATCATAAAACCTGCCTTTTGTTATGATTTAATGAGATATTTAAATGTGTAAACTTTGAAAATAATAGTAATTTAAAGCATTGACAAACCACCCTGATGAAATATAAAATGTTCGTCAACAATAGTACCTTCTAGAGAATTTAGGTACAAAAGTAAGATGAAAAAACTGTTTTCCTTTTAGTGAGGTTTTGAAATGGACTTTATAAAGAAAATCATTAAAAAACCATACCAGGTATTCTAAAGTATTGAAAATTATTCTACGGCCTTGGGACCACATATGTCTAATACAACGAGAAAAATAACAGAAATAAAATATGAAGATATTTCACCGTTCCTGGCTATCATCTTGTTTGGCTCAGGTTTGGGGCCTCTTGGACATCCCTGAGCTGAACAGGAAATGATTTTTGCATGTTTCAAACACACTTGAGTAATGTAGATTCCAAACCTAGAAATGAGTTTAAACTCCCAGGGGTTTGAGTTCCATTTACAGTTGGCAAAAATGTGCCTTTCAAAAAAAAAAAAAGCAAATTCCTACTACCTGAGCTGTTGGAAAATGTGATAACTGCTCTTTTGAAAGATCTTGAGCGGACATAAACCACCTGCTGTGGTGCTCAGCAGCGCCAGGAGAAATGGGGATAAAAGAACACAGAGGACCCGAGGAACACTGAAGGCTTCAAACTCTGCAAATTGAAATCTGGATAAGAAGAAAGGAAGACAGAATCTGAGATAAAACATTTTGCTTTTATACGTCTAATTCCCAGTTCCAAATTACCTTCTAATTTATTTAAAAGTTCAAAATTATCCTCTCTGTCTTTGGCTGGTTAACAAATTTAGGTAGGAGACCCTATGTCTAAGAGAATGATAGACCTGTGAAAACAGATTTTAAAAGCTTGAGAAGTGAAAAATGAATATTCTTCTCCTTTCAGGAATGATCACTTACTCTGGAACAAGTCTGGGAGATAATGCTGAAGACACCAGTGATGGGGTTTTGAAATATAGGTGAGGTTCAGTGGAGTGAGGTCCAGAGCCGACCACCAGGAAAGAATTCTTGAGACATCTTTGGTGCAAAATGGTGGTTTATTAGAGAGGGGACAGGACCCGAGGGCAGGAAGAGCAGCTGCACAGGGGTTTTGAGAGGTGACTGATTCTATACTGTGGGGTTGTGGCTGGTAAGGAAAAGGGAGGTTTTCAAAAGGGTTTTCACATGTTAAAGAAGACTCACTGGATTCTGGAGGCCTTGCATTGTCAAGTTGAGGTTGTTTTTCCCTCTGGCAAGGCATTAACATTGGATAGTCGGGACACTCTGCCCACTTCAAGTATCTATCAGTGGCTGCAGGTTGTAAGGACATTTAATTGTATCTGCATTTCCTTCTGGAAGCTTTGTTCTCGTAGATTGGGAAAAAAAAAATTGTAAACTGAGGGAGACTCTGTCATGCAGGATTGTGATCTCCGTAAATTAACGATTTATTTTTCCTTTCCTCAGCTTTAGGGCAGCCAGGAGTGTCTGGGGAATGTCACATATATCCTATCTGCAGGGGGTGGGATGGGATGGTTTGGCAGGGAAGGATGCCAGCTTCTGCTTTGTCCTTAGTTTGCCTTCTGCTCCCTCATCACCAGGATGACCAATTCATAACTACTGGGACGCCAAAGACTAGTTTCTGATGGGACAGCAAGCAGTTCTGAGGGACATCAGCCAGCCTGATGACAAAAAGTACTGGCTCTGACTGTGCTAAGTTGTATTAGTTAAAACACACAAGAAAAAAAACATATTATCAACTCTGAATGTCCTTAAGCAGGGCTGGTATTCGACTGTGGTTCATTTGTATGTCCTCACCAATGGTTGAAATTCACGATTTTCAATTATCGAGTCTAATATTGATCCACTTTTAAAGCATTTTAAGTATTACCTTTGCTTCCTGGAATGTCCATTATCATAGATATCTACTCCAGATTATAAATTCCTTGATCGGCAAAAGCCTTCCTTAAAAACGTAAGGTTACAATCATTGAGGAATCCCTCTAATACTTTGAAAAGGCTCAGGTTTAAATAATATATGAACAGCTTCTAAAGAAAAAAAAAGAAAAAAAAGCTCAATGACTCCTGTTATTTTTTCCTTAAAATGCTACATAAATATATATAAAGGTAAAATTAGGAACAAATGATTGTTCTTAAATATTTAAATATTGCTACATGATATTTCAGTGTTTTCCCCATATTTTCCCCAAAGGCTCTTTTGGCCATTTAACGTATAGTCTCTTCTGAGATCATGACCTGAGCCAGGGGCAGAGGCCCAACACACTGAGCCACCCAGGGGCCCCTTATAAAAAGTTTTGATGTGTGTTTGTGTTTTCCTGTAGAATAAGAAGAGTGTTCACAGTAAGGGCTGTACAGCATAGATTGGGTGGTAGGCATGTCTCTAGAACTTTGGAGACTTCCACTCAACATTCTGAAAACACTCCCAATCAACATTCTGGAAATACTCCCATTCAACATTTTGCAAACACTCCCAGAAAACAGAATGACACCCAAATGGAATTTCTAGGGGGGAAAAAACCAAATGCATAGAGCATCACATACTCCGCTCAGTGTATTGCAGAGGAAATAAAGGCCTTTAGACCTGACTAAAGCATCATTTCCACACCGGGATTTGTATATCATTGTTGGTATATTCTTTATGGGTAATAATCCCAAACTGGAAGTAATCTAAATGTCTGCCACTAAGTGAATGAATAATCAAAGTGTGTGTATTCACTTGATGATCAAGAATCAATAGTACCTCTTAGAACAAGATTTTAGAATATTATATTGGGAAGAAAACACATATAGTCGGAAATGCATGGGTTTAAATCTAAATTCCAAAATAAAAGAGCTGCATGACGTTAGACTGAGTATTTAAATTCCTTGAGGGGGCGCCTACGTGGCATGGTCTGTTAAGCAACTGACTCTTGATTTCGACTCCTTTTGTGATCTCGGGTGGTGCGATGGAGCCCTGTGACGGACTCTACATTCAGCAGAGTCTGCTTGAGACTCTATCTCCCTCTTCCTCTGCCTTCTCACCCTACTGACTACCTCTCTTCTCGCAAATAAATAAATAAATCTTTTAAATCAATCAATCAATTCCTCAAGAATTATTATTTTTGTCTGTTGATAAAAGTAGTATTATCTATCTTGTGACTTTTTTGTGAATATTAAATAGCACAACCATTAATTATATTAAATAATAACCATTTCTAGGTTCAAATATATTCACTAATGTATAAATTAACACTGAATTGTAATTTCCTTTCTAAAATTATATATTGATTTAAATACAAGATTCAAGAGAATTTATACTGTGGTACTATGGCTCATCTAATAGCAGGGGGCTTTTTTGTGGTCCCTTTTTATTCTGCTTTATATTTAATGAATAATGGAAAGCTGAGTTGCAGCCTCAAAATCAGGAATCAGAATTTGTCAAATAAATTGATAC
Source organism: Lontra canadensis (assembly GCF_010015895.1). Lineage (NCBI taxonomy): Eukaryota > Metazoa > Chordata > Mammalia > Carnivora > Mustelidae > Lontra > Lontra canadensis. Next base: position 6,005,205 of record NW_022631038.1, read on the forward strand.
TCAAATTGTAAACAAGCTTATTTTTTCTCACTTGGGGGCATTAGTGATATTCTTTTTTTTTTTTTTCCTAAGATTTTTATTTTTTTTATTTGACAGAGAGAGCTCACAAGTAGGCAGAGAGGCAGGCAGAGAGAGAGAGAGGAGGAAGCAGGCTCCCCAGAGAGCAGAGAGCCAGATGCGGGGCTCGATCCCAGGACCCTGGGATCATGACCTGAGCCAAAGGCAGAGGCTTTAACCCACTGAGCCACCCAGGCGCCCCCATTAGTGATATTCTTAAGTGTCAACATATTCTTTATTTTTCTAACTTAATTTACACATTGTATGTTTTTAATCTAAAAAGTGAAGATATTTTTATTAAATAGAATATTCTTTGCAATTCACATGAATAAAACTATGTGAAGTGATTTATAGAACACAAGAATGTTTTTCCTTGTTTTTTCTTTTTTTTTTTTTTAAGATTTTATTTATTTATTTGACAGAGAGAGAGAGAGACAGCGAGAGAGGGAACACAAGCAGAGGGAGTGGGAGAGGGAGAAGCAGGCTTCCCACTGAGCAGGGAACCAGATGCGGGGCTCCATTCCAGACCCCGGGATCATGACCTGAGCCAAAGGCAGACACTGAACAACTGAGCCACCCAGGCGCCCCATTTCTTTTTCTAAACTGTGTGAAAAACTATTAAAAATAGGATAGAGCATTTTATAGAAAAAAGCAGCTGGTTTCCAGAACTCTACTTATTTCTGTCATTTGTTCTGTGCAGTATTGTTTTCAAATGGTGCATTGGACTTCAAAATGGATACAGAGAACCAGAGGGAAAGAGTGAAGGTGACGTTAACTTCTCATTTGCCGGTTAGGTGGAAGGAGGCAATATTGAATGAATTCGTATTTAAGCTGCCTTGCAGTTTGGTGCAACCATTCTTGGAAGCCTAACGTTTGACTGTTTAATAATATTGACTGGTAAGAAATTACGAAAATATCCTTTTGATAATGTCATCAGTGGGAAAACGTTACATGTAATGGTCATGCATTAAAATTAAAAAGTACTTATGATAATAAATATATTTAAAGTGTTAAAAAATATAAAAACGATCCTATTATTTAGGATTATCTATAAACAGGAATGGAGTCCTCGACAGGGCCTTCTGAAGTTTCTATTATGTTCCTTTGGGCAATAACACCATAATGACTTGGTGGCAGTGATGCTGTCTTATCACAAGAGCAGTGGATTTTCCTCCCAGAGGTGATGTGGACATCACCCAGCTTCAGGACACAATTTACCTGCCGCTCACAGTTATATTTCGTTAGTACCAGAATCAAAATAAAATGAAGGGCCAATTGGTGTAGTTAGTCTTGCTTGGATCATTTCAATAACTGTGTTTACTGGGAAGACTCATCCAACCTCTCCAGGCCTTTTCGTTCCCTTTGACTATGTGAAATGAAATGATTTCTAAGATCCCCTGTAGATCTAAAAATTCTGATTACATCAAGCAGTTCCTCATGAAGCTATTCTACACAATGAATGTTCAACCCAGGCCTTCCCACAAGCATACACCAAGATTAAGAATCAAACTTACAAGATTTTTTCTGGGGGGTATATGCACATGAGTTGAAACGGAGAGGGAAGAAGAAGGGGAGGGGGGCTGCGGCCTGGGGCAGGGAGCAAGATACTGGTGTAACAAGCATGCAGGAGAGAGGGCTTATAGATTGGAGTTCACTTCTAGAATAGTCTTGCCAAGGCCGGTGGAGAGTTCTTGTCAGTTCTTGTCAGTCAGAATGTCTTGTCTCCTAGAAGTGTTTGCCTCAGTATCCCTGTTGTGCTCAGTGGTTGGCTGGGAGCCATGGCCTGCGAGCAGTAATGAATCCCAGAGCCCATAACTGTGCCCTTACGTGTAGTCTTCACAGCAGAGAATATCAGCATGTTTTCATTGTTGCCGTAATTGCTTTGAGTGCTGTGCAGTTAAAAAAGAATTATAACCTAAATGTACTAATAAACATATAAAGAAATCGAATAAATGAAATATAGATACTGTTCTATATTCATTATAAATTAGTCTTTAGTGACTTACAGACCATGCGAAACACCATAGTACTTCTCCTTACACCAGTGCTTCTTTAGGTAAAATGGTGCGCGAGACTCTGATGTGCTAACTACAAACGTATACAACTTTAAACCTTTTTGATTCACGTTTGGTAAACCCTGAGTGACTAGCTAAGAAAATTTTATGATACGTGTTCTCGGGTTATGAATTCCTAGTTAGATCTTTGCGTATTTTATTTTAAAATAGGGTGTCTTCGAAGTACAAAATTTTCACCTCAATTATGCTATTTGATTTGATTGGCCGACGGCTGGTACTAAATCCCTGGATGCGCTTTATTACAACTGTTGTCAGACAAAACATAGGAGACTCAATCTCACAAACAAACTGTGGGTTGGGGGGTGGTAGGGATAGGGTGGCTGGGTGATGGACACTGGGGGGGGTATGTGCTATGGTGAGTGCTGTCAAGTGTGTAAACCTGGTGATTCACAGACCTGTACCCCTGGGGCAAATAATACATTATATGTTAATAAAGGAGTAAAAGAAAAAAAAAAACAAAACTGTTGTCATAGCTTACTTTAATAAATTTGTGATGTTACATTGCCCAAACTAATTTACTTGCGTAAAAATGAGTTTAACTGTGAAGATGAGATCTCTTTATTAAACATTGTCATAACTAGAACTTAAGACAATGCCTTTTCTATTAATTTTGACAAGTTTTCTCTATGCCAGTTCATGGGTTTGCAACTATTATTCCAACATCTTTGAGGACATTTTTTATTACTTTGCTCATTAAGCAGCTACCAAAAAAATGATTTGACCTAGGTCAGACACTAATTGGGACTGCTGTCTGTATTTGAATATATCTGCCTTTGGAACAGCCACAGCTATAAAATAAAGAGCCTTTTTTTTTTTACCATATTTTTCCAGAAAAATTAATTATCCCCTGGAATAATCTAATAATGATATATGCTTATCAAATAAGTTTTGTAACACAATTAATTTTATTTTTTATTTTAGTGGACTTGTATGTCTAGTTAGATTGTAGTGTTGCTAAGTACTTTTCTTATATGTCATTGTACAGCAGGTATGTGCATAGTCGCACCCGAAACAACATGGGTCTGAACTATGTGGATCCACTTATATGCAGATTTTTTCAATACAATATAGTACCATAAATATACTTTCTTTTCCTTATAATTTTCTCAGTAACGTTTTCTCTTTTCTAGCTTACTTTAAGAATATAGTGCATTTTATATGTATATAAAATTTATATATATAATATATACTTATATAACATAATATAATATATCATAATAACATACAAAATATATATCAATTGATTATTTATGTTATCAGTAAGGCTTCTGGTCAACAGTAGGTTATTAGTAGTTAAGTTAAGTGTTTGGAGAGTCAGAAGGTATATGTGGATTTTTGGTCATCTCAGGGGTTGGTGCCCCTAATCTTCACATTGTTCAAGTTGAGTATAATATGGATGATGTAGCTTTTTCTTTCTTTTTTTTTTTTTCTTTTCTTTCTTTCTTTCTTTCTTTTTCTTTTTTTTTTTTTTTTACAGAATTCCCTCCATTGACTACCACACAAAAGGATAATTCACAGATTTTAAAAACATATATTAAACAATTTCAAATTATTTTTTCTATGGTGTTTAATGATACTTTTGTTAACTTTTAATAATTTGAATAACTTAGACTTCTTAAGGCAGTTTTATAAAATGCTGTAACCAAACTTTTCTGAAGAGCTTCCCAAATCAGCTGTTTCCTCCATTTTCACATGTTCATTGACCCACTCAAACTGACCATCATCTCTCTAACAAACTGCTCCCACTGGGCTGAAAATTTTCCTTCCTATACGCAAAGCCAGCAGTCGACTTATTAGTCAGGGTTTTCCAGAGACACAGAACACTTACTTATTATGGAGATTTATTATGAGGCATTAGCTCCCATGATTATGGAGGTTGAGAAGGCCCACAGGTGGCCTTCTGCAACCTGAGAAGCCAGGGGAGCTGGTGGAGTAGTCCAGGCTGAGTGTGAGAATCAGGGTTGCTGGTTGTACATCTCAGTTCAAGGGCAGGAAACCAATGCCCCAGCTCAGCAAGGCATGGGAGGTACAATGAGGCCATCTTCCTCTTCCTCTGCTTTTTTGCTTTATTCAGGCCCTGCATGAGTTGGATGAACCCCGTCCACATGAGGGAAGTCAATCTACTTTACTGAGTCCATTGATTCAAAAGTTAATATTTTCCAGAGATCCCCCTGCACACACATCCAGAAATAATGTTTTACCGGCTATTGGGACACCATTTGGTCCAGTCCAGTTGACATAGAAAATTAACCACCATGGTCACTTTTCTTCTAAATAAATAGTAGAATAGTATGTGCTCAAGTTAACTATACTATCTTTCTTTTTTTATTAAAAAAAAAAAAGGAACTGAGAAATATTGAAAAAAATGAAACCATGAACAACTATGTATGTTTCACCCAGATTTACCAATTGTGAATTTTTGACACATTATTTTTAATTTGCCTGCTTTAGTTTTTATTAATTGATTGATTTGTTGTTGTTGTTGTTGTCACTAAATGACAACATTCATTATCAGGCTTTAGCAGGGTTTACTCAAAGTACACATGTTGGGCATCCTTGACCATTGTTTTGGGCTGTTTCCTCATGTGGCCCCAACAGAGCCCACCAGGCACACTGGCGGCTGCATTCACAGCCAATAGGCAGAAGTACACCTTTGTGCCTCCAGGCAAGACCTAGCCACCAGACTTCTAATCCATGGGCTGTTCCCACCAAGCTCAACACATCCAAGGGGACATCTGTGCTATGTTCCACAGCCTGGTCTAGCCTGTCTTCCTTCACTCGGTTCTCTCACATGTTCATGCTGTCACATCAGTTTTCCTTCTGCTTTCCCCAAGTCCAATCTGCCCTTGAGCCTTGTTGATTTTACTTCATAAAACTTTGTCTTTTTAATATCTCTCACCTTTCCAGGAAAGCTTATTTGCCTCAAGGAATGGAATGATGCGTCATCGCAGAAATGAAGCCCCAGGAGTCTGACATCACCGCACTGACCACAGCCTCAAAGCAAGCCCAGGGAGGTGCAGGTTGCTGACAGGTCTGTATCTTCTGGCAGCGGCGGACCCAGCTGCATGAAAAGATGATGTCTGAGTAGTGCATGGATGACAGGAAACCAGAAGATGGTAACTTAGCGGCCTTCATTTTCTTGGTCAAATTTTCCCCCATGCGGCTTTAACTCCCCTACAATTTTAAAATACACCCTGGAACAACTTTGAAAGCTGCTTAGGAAGCCAGCCAGATCTCATGGACAGCTTTTAGTCCATGTTGGGACGTGGTGGAGAGTTGGCGTGTCGGCCACTGGCCTGAACGTTGGCTAGTCAGGGGAGGCCCAGGACCAGGGAGCCAGTGACCAGAAGCTGTCATCCATTCTGCTGTTTCAAATGCTCTTTTCAAATTGCAGGTTTGGTTATGATAAAATCTCTGCTGTAATACCCACTGATCTTTGATTGGAGATTTAAATATCAGTGTAGCTTGTACTGGCTGAGTAGGTACCATGCCCTATCCAGCGCTCACTCATACCATGGCCAGTCTGCCCTCCTTGTGCCCAATGGATCCTTTCCCAGTCCTTGAATTACCTGTCATCTGTCTCTTCCTGAAACAGTTCACGTCCCATTTGCCTGGTTACCTCCTGCTCCTCTTTCTACCCATCATCACTTTCTCAGAGAAATTTCCCCCCAAACTTTCTTGTCTTGAGTCCAAATTATCTCGTTATATGGTCTCATGATATAGCATAACCATCTGGGATATTATTTTCAGAGTTTAAATTTTATATTTATTTGTCACCTCCTCTGAGTGGCTGTTTTCTCCCCTGATATATATTCATAACTAAGAAGCCAAATGCATCTATTAATTCCTCTGTTTAATTCAACAGGGTCTCACTGCTGCACAACTTAATCCTAGAATTTGATGTTTTTGAATGAATAACTAAAATTCTCAGTTTCAAGATTAAAAATTCAGATAAGACCTTTGACACTTCCTGGGGAAAAAAATCCTAAGAGCAAATATCTTCCTCATAACTACTTACCTAATCCACCAAATAAATAAACAAAATATATTTTAGATGATTTTGCTAGATTTTTCCAATGTCACAAAAGGCAAATAATGTCGGGATCTAAATGTACCAATGGTTAAGCCACTGAAGTAGTCCCTGTCATCCCCACTATTGGTTTAGAGCAGGATAAGAAATGTATTTTGATTTCCTCTCCTTCAGAATGAATATATCCAGCTAAGGATTTTAATTGAAGCTGGTGGTTGGTCAAAAAAACATAAAATAAGAGTATTCTTTTCCTTTGACTTCAGAAGGAAAATATCAGACCGCAGAGGTGATTTTTAATGAAACTATTGTAAAGAGTTGGTTTTTGCCATTGATTTTTCCTAGCAAAATACCAATATACGAGTTGGTATAATTTGAAGCAATTGTGCTGTATTGTATTCCCCATAAGAGCTTTTTCTCTGTCTAAATAGGAATTGAGTCTCAACAAGAAAATAATCTTTGAGCAAATCATATTTGGAAATATATTCAAAAGAATAAAATTGATAATATTTTGGACTTAATATAGCTCATCTTGCTTTTGAGTATGATTTTATATGCCTTTTCATATTTGTAGTTATATTTTCTCCCCCAAAATTGGCATTTAACTCACTTGAAACAACAATATATTGAAAAATAAACCTTTTTTTTTTTTTTAAAGTGTGCTTCCTTCAGACAACTCTAAACATTTGGAAAAATTCATGACTATCCTCTGAAATAAATACAATAAAGGATAAATGTGTTAACTGCATTTCATATGGCTAAGATTATGTGTTTGGAATTCATATTTAGCTTTTGCTAGACTCAGAAACAGGTTTTTTCTAGTTAGGAGAGGCATTTCTTGCTATCTTCCACTCGTGTTCGTATTATCCAAACTTAGACCACTGATGTACGAATATTTTAAAACATTCAATTCTACAGGAAATATTTTTCTATGATCCAGTGTTTGTCAAAGTTCAAAAATAGTTGTTGAAATTAATTATTTTGCAGAAATATCTTATTTTGTTGAGCAGGGCATTAACGCTATGCATAGTAAGGAATTATGGGTAAATGTGATTATCTCTAATATTTTGTAGTCTTTAAAATCAGGGTGATATGGGATATCCTTCCTCATTTTGTCTATCATAAAGTTTATTAAATTGGAAGCAAAGACGTATCCTGCCTTATTTAGTCTCACCTACTTTGTGTGGGTTATCATATTTAGAAATGATAGGGAATCAGAATTACAATCTGTTGAGCTAGGAAAGGAATTGGATAGGAAACGTACCCATACAGATAAAAGTGCCGTGGACAGAATGCTGTGAGTGTCTCCGTCAACATGGATTTTCACACTGTGGGACCACCGTGATCATTTTTATGAGTGATGTGCATATGAAACTATGTTAGGGCTTTTAGTACATATTGTCAACATAGAGTCCTGCATTTATCTAAAGATGTTATAAATAATGAACTAAATGATGTTTATGCAGCTACCAGTTTCCTGGTTTCTTCTTCCTTTCCTTACACGCACTATTGCTGGTACCCTCGCGAGTTTTGCTAGGTTACCATTGCTGAAGTGACCTCAGGGCAGCGTACTCACGCTGTGATCTTTATCCTGTTAAGGGGATAGATTTCTGACCTCTAAGTTGGAGGATTTGATGGGATGGTCACTTTGCAGCTGTTCCTCTGTATTTCATCATCTTGGTAGAAAAATTAAGAATACGTATTTTTGTGGAGTCAGACAGGCCCAGCTCCAAGCATTTTCTTACTTACTTTGTGGGAGCCAAGCACGTCAAGACATCTAAGAAAATCAGGTTCCTCATCTCTAAATTGAAAATAATACTTCTCTCATTGGATGTTGCAATCCTATGAGGATAAAAATATACCCTCAGAATACTGTCTGCCACGGCAAAATGACTGAATGAATGATACTGAATAGACAAGAAGCCCTGTATGTGTGGCAACAAGATTAATGTCTGACACGTGCCTAACTCTACTAATTGGGCCAAAGAAGAGAATGGTGGAAACTGTGGTTAATGGAGGAAACAGACTCCTCAGATCATCAGATGCTATGGAGGCTGGGGTGGGGAAACACAAAGGCCAATGAAAAATAGGTACATATATTATATACAGGCAAACATATATATGGATATACACGTATATATAAATTACGTATAACCTTGACCTTGAATAGCATGTCAGAAGTGCCACACAGAAGTGCCTCCTGCACAGTTAAAAAATCCATGTGTAAGTTTTAACTCCTCCTTCCGTTGACCTGAAACCTTACTGGTAACATCAACAGCTGCTTGCCACATATTTATGTTATATGCATTATGCATTGTTTTCATACAATAACATAACCTAGTGAAAAGAAAGTATTATTAAAAAATCATATGAAGGGGCGCCTGGGTGGCTCAGTGGGTTAAAGCCTCTGCCTTCAGCTCAGGTCATGATCCCAGGGTCCTGGGATCAAGCCCCGCATCAGGATCTCTGCTCGGCAGGGAGCCTGCTTCCTCCTCTCTCTCTCTCTCTCTCTCTCTCTGCCTACTTGTGATCTCTGTCTGTCCAATAAATAAATAAATAATCTTAAAAAAAAATCATATAAAAAATTCATATGGAACCCCTGGGGCTTTACATGTTAATAAAAAATAAACATTATTTTTAAACATTACATGTTAATAAAAAATAAAAAAAATTAAAAGAAAATCATATGGAAGAGAAAATATATTTATTGTATCATACTGCGTTTATCAGAAAATCTGCATGGAGGTGTATCTGCGCTGTTCAAATGTGTATTGTTGAAGGTCAACTGTACTTATAAACTTATGTATTTCATAATCTTTTCTGCATATATACATATAGAAACTACAAATAGATATTTAGTATGTGAGTATATATTTTGTATTAATTGCATAAATAAAATAAATAAATGCAAATACATATATGTATGTTTATCCATAGATTTATTTATTTTCCTGGGTACACGTCTAAAAAATAAACAGAATGAACACTGACCATTGTCCATCCCCTCAGACCTGCAGTTCGGACCACCTGCTGGGGATTTCCAAATAGCTGTCATTATGTAACACCCAACATTTTAGAATTAAATATACATTTTTTCAATGATGTAAATCACATTTCTCTTCTTTATTGAGCTGATGGGTTAGACTGCCTTCCATTTACCAGGTTTTACAGTAAAGTTAATACTTCCGAGGTCTTCAGGCCTCCCACCCATCAACATTGTTCAATTTGGTCTCTGATAGATAAGGAGGGTAGTGCTGAGAATTTTGCCTCTGAACGCCCATATTTTGGACGGCAGTCTTTAAAGTTTTCAAGTCTTCCCAACACGCCGATGCACACAGCTGTCCCCTCGCTTGCATCACTCGCTCGGAGCTCACTGTTCCTGGTCACCTCCACTGTAACGGTGCTTAAGCCGCAATGGCCTCCTCACCTTTCTTGGAATCCCCAGGCGCCCTCCCCTTGCCAGGCCTTTGCGTTTGCTTCTCCTTTAGCCCAGAAGACCTAACCACACCCACTCCAGCTTCACCCAGCAACAGCCTCAAAGGGCTTTGAGCAACTGCTGCAAAGTCCCGCCCCCGCTGGATCTTCCCTTACTTGTGTATTTACAATCCCCGTGGTCATCACAAGACCTTACGCTCCCTTACCCTCCTCTGCTCCGTGGAACATACACTGACAGCACAACGCATTCGTGCATCTGCTTTTTAACGACACGTGTTTCCTCCCAACCGTAACCAGCCACAGGAGGAAATGTGTGCTGATTTTGTTAGCTCCTTGTCCCCCAGACCTGAAGCAGTGACAATAGCCGATGATAAACAAGTACCTCTTGGATAAATGCGTTCTTTTGGCGGCACTGAAAATATGGATTTCGGCACCTAGTTAAGAAAAATCTAGTTCAATAGAAGGACATATGGGGAGTGTCATTGATTACACTGAGCCCTGGGCCCTGGCTGTTGAGAAGGTGTGGAATCCAGCCCGGTTCGTCCCGAAGACCCGAGTTACCGCTTCGTGTGGCTGAAATTGCTCTTCCGTTGTGGTCAAAAGAAGCGCGGTCAGTCCCTGGCCTGGGAGCCCAGGACCGTCCACCTTTCCTTTCTGGCTCGCATCCTTCCCTGACTGAAGAATCATCAGAAACTGTTCAAACGTTAGAATGTGTGGTCATTCTAGAATGTGAGCAGGCATGTCCTGGCCTCTGTCCTCTTCCCCATCAGGATTCTGGTGCTTCCATTTCTCTTGCTAAAGCTGTTCTAATTCAGGCCTGTTTTATATTTTGCCTGGATGATGGCAATTAGTTTATTTACATTTTACTGTCAGTAAGAAGACACATTTCAAGATCGTATATGAATACATACTTTAAATAGTTAACATAATTATATAGTTATAGCCATACATTTTTAAATAATTAAGCATCATTACAGAATAACTCTATCTGGCCTTGTTATTTTATTATTTTAATATAGTTCTCCATGGTTTATTATGTATAAAGTGGTTATGCAACTGGCTAGTCCCTCATTAAAAACTATATAAGAATAAATTATTCCTTTCCAAATAGCCAACATGACCAATTCCATACAAATTTTTAAAATAAGGGCTCCTGGGTGGCTCAGTTGGTTAAGCCTCTGCCTTGTGCTCAGGTCAGGATCTCAGGGTCCTGGAATCCAGTCCCACACTGGGCTCCCTGCTCAGTGGGGAGTCTACTTCTTCCTCTCCCTCTGCTGCTCCCCCTGCTTGTTCACTCTCACTCTGTCAAATAAATAAATTAAAAAAAAATTCTTTAAAAAGTTTTTTTGAAATAAAGAGGAGTCACACCAACATTTATCAGAAATGGGTGCCCATGGATGTGTATATAATTTTGGTTGGAGTATATTTAGTAACCATGATTCACAATGACAAAGGCAGGATGACCTAAAGCAGTAACATCAAAACTCTATAATTAAGTCCTTCTATAGGCTGAAACATCATACATTTTGTAAGAGAAGTTAAAAAATTTAGGCAAACGCTGAAAAGAAATAAAAAATAAAATTAGGCAAGAGGAGTTCCAACACATAAGTAGGGAAGGCGTTCATAGCTTTTGAAAATCGGATAGATAGGTAGATAAAGGCAACTTCACAGGTACCCACAAAAAAACTGCAGACTTTGAGAGAAAAGCTGTAGGAGTGACAAGAAAAAGGGATGTAGATTCCAATTAGTTATGTAAAAATTGTTGAGTGTCTTTATCAATTCAATAAACACGATTTAAAAGATTTTCCTTATGATATCATACAGTAAATAAAATTCCAATAGAATGTTGAGGAATCAGCAATGTTGTGGCTTGCTGCTGATAGGAGTGCAAGGTGGGATACATATTCTGGATGCTTTTTTCCCCTACGATTCACTTTGATATGTCTCTAGTCATTTCTTTTCAATAATCTTTTCAGTAATCTCAGACATGTCCTGAGTTTTAGCTAAAAAACACCATTATAGTGTTTTAAAATAAATATTTACTATTTATCAGTCACAAGCTTTACAATAACTAATTTAATCCTGAGAACAAACCTAAAACCTACATTTTATTATCACTAATTTATTAAAAAGAGGGAAGGCCCAGAAATTCATCTTCCCACACTAAATATTAATAGGCAGAAGAAGAGTGATTGAAATCCCACAGGTCTGAATTAGACCATGTTCTCCTATCCACTAGGTGACCTTGGAGCTCCAGGCCTGGGAAACAGATAGAATCTGAATAATAAGACAGTATCTTAAACATGCTTTTGATTGTGGGAGTGTTGCATAAATATTAAAGCTGTTTTACATAAGAATAATTAGTAAACTAATATTTAAATGAACATTTTTAAAGCTCCCTTACATTTGCTAAAATCACTTATATTTAACTGAATTCATCTAAGATTATGCATGATTTATGAGACCAATTATTTTTATTATATTTTATTTTTTCATCCATTTTTGCACTACTTTCTAATGTAGATTTCCCCAATAATTTGGGGAAAAACTGTTTTACAAAAGAAAGAAAAAATTAATTGAATTTTTACTCTGGGTGGCACATTTATATCTTTTCTCTTTTAAAAAATGTTTCATAAGTCACAGGTTTATTTTGGAATGTAACAGCTCCTGCAACTGACTAGCAAGTGTGGTAATGATTATTACAAATAAAAGTCATCAGAAGTCTGAAATCGGGGCACCTGGGTGGCTCAGCGGGTTAAAGCCTCTGCCTTTGGCTCAGGTCATGATCCCAGGGTCCTGGGATCAAGCCCCGCATCATGCTCTCTGCTCGGCGGGGAGCCTGCTTCCCTTCCTCTCTCTCTGCCTGCCTCTCTGCCTACTTGTGATCTCTCTCTATCAAGTAAATAAATAAATAAATCTTTAAAAAAAAAAAAAAGTCTGAAATCTTCATTAATTTGCCTATAATGTCAATTTATATCATTAAAAAAATCTCAATTTGAACTGAAATACTTAGTAATTTCTATTTCTTCTTCTCATGATGATGATGATGCAGCAAGCATTTTTTTTTTTTAATTCACGTAGACACACAATGTTACATTAGTTTCAAGTGTACAAGTTAGTGATTTGACAAGTTTATGCGTGGTGCTGTGTTCACAAGCTACCACCTGTCCCACTACATTGCTATCATGACAGCTTTGACTTTATTCCTTATTCTCTGCTTTTTATCCCCATGACCTACTTATTCCATAACTGGTCTGTAGCTCTCTCTCTTTTTCACCCATTTTGCCTAACTGCCCACACACCTTCCCTCTGGCAACTATAAGTTTGTTCTCCGTGTTTATAGTTCTGATTCTACTTTTTGTTTATATATTTTTTTAGATTTCACTTGTGAGTAGAATCATATGGCATTTGTCTTTCTCAGTCTCACTTATTTCATTTAGCATAAAACCCTCTCAGTCCATCCATGTTTTCTCAAATGGTACGGTCTCATCCTTTTTTTACCTACTTGTGATCTCTGAGATCCATAAAATATATGATCTCATGTGTGAGATTCCATAAAATATATGACTTTTCTTCCTTATCCATTTGTCTACTGATGGACACTTGGGTAGCTTCCATGTCTTTGCTATTGTAAATAATGTTGCAATAAACATAGGTGTGCATATATCTTTTTGAGGTAGTGTTTTCATTTTCCTTGGGTAAATGCCTAATAGTGGAATTATTGGATGATAAGGTATTTCTGTTTTTAATTTTTGAGGAACTTCCATACTGTTTTCCACTGTGGCTGCACCAATTTACATTTCCACTAACAACGCATGAGGGGTTCTTTTTCTCCACATCCACACCAACACCTGTTGTTTCTTACCTTCTTGATTTTAGCCATTGTAACAGGTATGAGGTCATATCTAATTGTGGCTTTGATTTGCATTTCCCTGTTGATTAATGATGTTGAGCTTTCTTTGTTCTTTAAAAGAATCTGGTGATAAATTATATAATTGTTAGGGAAAAAAGCTTCCCATTTAACATACCACGAAGAGAAAGAGGCAGTTAAAAATAAAATTGGAAAGCTATTTGAAGTATTTTTTTTTAAGATTTTATTTATTTATTTGACAGAGATCACAAGTAGTCAGAGAGGCAGGCAGAGAGAGAGAAAGGAGGAAGCAGGCTCCCTGCTGAGCAGAGAGCCCAATGCGGGACTCCATCCCAGGACCCTGGGATCATGACCTGAGCCAAAGGCAGAGGCTTTAACCCACTGAGCCACCCAGGCGCCCCTATTTGAAGTATTTATAGAGCTTTGATTTAGGCTCAATAATATGATGACTTTTACCTGCGAACATATTATGATATGCAAATAAATTCATGTTTTAAACTATGTGAAAATGTATAAAATCACACTGAAAGTATTAGACAATTGTTTGTTCAGATTAGAACAAAATTCTGATAAAACTGAGAGGAAGATGGACCCACTGGCCCACTGGCAACAATGGAATCACTTCTTCCAGTTAAATCAATGAGTAATGAAGACAGTGCAAATCACTGTCATGCTTAGCAGGATAACTTTATAGACATTTAGTATTAAAATCACAGGATTAAACATTTTGTTTATCATTGAAATTAGAACTGAAGCAATGGATGCTAATATGTCAATCATTTTGCTTGACTTTGTTTTCCATATTTTCTATTTATATCAGAACTCAATATTTAAAAGTAAATAAGCAAGATTTATTATACAATAAATTTTTTAAAAGAGGTATATTAAAATATGAGTTTTACTTTTACACATCTGTACCCATCTACAGACCTCTCAGAAGAAATCACTGATTTCTAGTCTTATTCTGAGTATGATTTGAATTTAGAGTGGAAGTAGCCATAGCAAGAGTTAACATACCCATTTATGACTCTTTCTCCCGGTTCTCTCGGTTGGCATGTCTGTTCTTCTACTTGATCTCATCATAGCTTGTCATTGCTTTCAAAGAATGATCTCTTAATTCCAAGTTCCCTCATTCTTCCATTTTTGCAATTTTTTCACTTTGCAATGATCCTATCCAAACCATCAGAGAAGTTTATCGAAATATCCATTTAAAAATACATAGAGGGGCTCCTGGGTGGCTCAGTGGGTTAAAGCCTCTCTCTGTCTTCAGCTCAGGTCATGATCTCAGGGTCCTGGGAAGGAGCCCCGCATTGGGCTCTCTGCTCATCAGGGAGCCTGCTTCCTCCTCTCTCTCTGCCTGCTTCTCCGCCTACTTGTGATCTCTGTCTGTCAAATAAATAAATAAAATCTTTAAAAAAATTACATAGAAAAACTGAGAATCTCCGCCTAGTGCACACTGATGGATACTGTTCTTCAATATTTGAGCTAACAGCGACCTGTCTGAAGGGTTGGGTAATGATGGGACTAAAGAGGTATCCTGATGACAGAAAAATAATTTTAGTGTCACTCTGATTTTCTATGATCTGAAGATTTTCTGCATTAAAATCTTTTATCATAAGTAATAAAGACAGATGATCCAAAGAATATTTTAATGTACTGATTCTGTGGCTTTGTATTCACATTTCTAGAGACATTGTTTCATTACAAGAAAGCCCTCAGTTTTATATGCCTTGACTATAACTTCAAGTAGTTTGCTACAGAATCACATAAGTTACAATGGTAGTTTTATCGCTTAAACAATTTTAGCATTTTTCAAAGTAGCCAGCTTAAAAAATTAAAGATACTTTAAATAACCCATCCTCTATCTATTATAAGTTTTAGTAATGATGTTAATAATACTAGTAGCACCTAGCAGTTATTAAATATTTACTAGGTTTTAGCTTAGTTATTCTATCATTCCAAGTGAGATTACTGTCCAGGAAAACTATTATTCTTATATTTGGGACAAAAAAAAATTGTACTAAGCAAAGTGACATTTAGAAACATTTAGACTAAGAGAGGCAGGAAACACGGACCCGATAACCTGCACTTTGAATCTGCCTTCAAAGCCTATGCCCTCGCAATGCCCCCTGGACCCCTTGGCCAGCTTTTATACTTCCTCCAATTATAAGAGCAATTTGGATGTTATAGAACAATTGATCAAAGACAGTGCATGACACCCTCTTACTCGACTCTTCCTTTTTTTCTTTGTCTCAAGCTTTTCTTTAGGGCCATGTTGGATGCTTTACAGCTCTGAGACTTAACTAGGGTGACAGTTCATAATACTTTGCTGGGGACTAAGCATTTCTCCCAGAAACAATTCAGGCCACGGAGCAAGTAATGAAATGAGAACAAAAAATATTTCATATCGTGGGTCTTTTCCTCTCCTGTACTCCGATAGGTAATTCTTTCCCATAGTTATGAAAGAGGTTCCTTTAACTTAGTTTCAAAATGTTTTTCTTTTTTCTTTTGAAAGCAACTACTAATATTTCCCAGTTCTTGAGGGAATGATAGGGGATGTGCAGTGTAATCTTTTCTTGCTTTGAGAATAGCATTTTTTGGGAGGGGGGAGAGTATTTTTCACTGACACTCTTACAAATTATGATTCTTTCTTTTTATGTCAGTACTCAAAAGAAACCCTGGAAATGATAGCTTTACAGATTTAGAAAGTAATGAATAAAGCCTGCAAGAGAAGAATCCCATGGGTGATGTTAGCTCACTTTACTGATGACATTTGACAACAGTTTTGTTTAGCATGAGGTTCCCTTGGCAACTGTTTTATAGGAAAACTGAAAATAGTGAAAAAGCCCTGAAAAATGCACTTTTATTTTAATAGCATTGGTGACTTTTGGTTTTTTTCTTTTTCCTTTTCTTTTTTTCCCCTCCTTTGTAATCTGTGTAATTATTTAAGGGGATTGGCCATTAATCTAACATTTATTTGTGCAAAGCCTAATTTTTAAGGAATGATGAGATTCCGAAAGTGATTTGGTTTCCATAAATTTGTTCTAATGTATATGATTCTTCTGTAAGATTTAAGATGTCATGATAGAAATGATGACATGTCAGATGGCCCTGACTTCTAATTCCATGTGTGATAGTAAAGATTTCATTTTGCACGGACAGGATGTGTGTTGTAAATAATGCCAACAAAGTCCACATGTGTGAAGGAGGACCCGATTTCAACTTTGAACACTGCACCATGGTGACGATTTAGTTCTCATGTTAAAGATCAAATGGCTCAGTGGGTTAAGTCTCTGCCTTTGGCTCAGGTCATGGTCTCAGGGTCCTGGGATCAAGCCCCACATCTGCTTGACCAGCAGGATCTGCTCAGCAGGAAGCCTGCCCCCACCCTCCTACCCCACCTGCTTCTCTGCCTATTTGTGATCTCTCTTTGTCAAATAAATAAATAAAATCTTTATTAAAAAAAATCAAATGGTAAAAATGATTACCTGTTGTACCATAAAAACTAAGTCAACGTTTTGAGGCTAATATTAAGTCTATACTTAATGAGACTGTAGACCACAGAATAATGGAATATTTCCTAAGTATAGTCTATTTAAATTACTTACTGGTTTGAGCTTCATTCTGTAAGCAAAACATGCCTGTTGATGCCCAAGAACAACGTTTCTTACAGCAGGTGGAAGACTCCTTGGTACTAGTACATACTCCTGGACCTAACAGTTCAGTTACGTGCTTCCTAAGATTCTGTCATGTCTGTTCAAAACCTGATTATGTCAGCTGACTTTGTTATTGCTATTATTAAGTTGAATTAAATATTTTATAAGCTAATTAACTTTGAATGCAAGATCATTGTTTCCATGAAAATTAAGTACAATGTATTGGAAGAATCAGTTACTGTGACTCTCCAAAAAAGATAGTTTTCAAATTAGATGCTAAAGGCACAATTTTGGTAACATTTTTGGTGATAATATAGAATGATAGAACAGCTGGCTATCCCCAGGGACCAGCACTGGGATAAGAAAGCTGAAACTGTAACTGATGAATTGCAACAGGTTTAGCTTGGACAATTCTGAGAGTTAAAAACTCCAGGAGAACCAGTCAATGGCAGGCACCACAAAAAATTTTGAGATTCACCTCTAGGATGTTGACTAGATTCCCATAGTAAATATCAGAGAAAAACCCCCTTGGGCTTCTAACAGAGAGATTGGAGAGCAGTGCAGGGGCAAGGGGGAGAAGGAATCATTTTGAAATGCACCAGAGCACTCTGTTCTTGACAGCGCCTTAACACAGGGGAAACTAGTCACCCAGCATCTAACTTGCTGGGTATTGTCAGAGCCTCATGGACCTGGGGAAGAAAAATACCCAATTCCAGCCTACTCTAGCCATCCTGTCCTGCTTGAGTGGGGAGGAAAGACTGAGAAGTACTTATGATGTTCATGGTCCAGACACACCCCCAATTAAAAGAGTGAAACCTAATCCCAGGACTACAGAACACTTCCCTTTGCCCTGTACCTCACCACTACATCACCAAAGGCCTATTTACATCAGTTTTCTTTAATCCAATACATCATATCTAGCTATCAATAAAAATTACAAGACATACCAAAAGGCAAAAAACAAAATTTGAAGAGACAGAGCAAGCAGAGAAACCAGATGTGGCAGGAATGTTGGAATGATCGGGTTGGGAATTTAAGACAATTCTGATTAATATGCAAATGACTCTAATGGATACAATAGACAGCATGCAAGAACAGATGGGCATTGTGAGCAGAGAACTGGATATTCTAATTAACCACAAAGAAGTGCTAGAGATCAAAAACATTGTAACAGAAATGAAGAGTGTCTTTGAAGGGCTTATTAGCAGACTGGACCTGGCTGAGGAGAGAACCTCTGAGCTTGAGGATATCTCAGTAGAATCCTCAAAAACTGGAGTGCAAAGGGAACAAAGACTGAATAAAACGTAACAGAAGATCTGAGGGCTGTGGGGACAACAAATGGCATAACATTCACACATGGGGATCCTAGAAGGAGAGAAAAGAGAAGAAAGAACAGAAGAAACATTTGAAGCAATAATGACTGAGAATTTCCCCAAATTAATGTCAGACACCAAACCACAGATTCAGGAAGTTCAGAGAATACCGATTATCAATTAGGATTAAAGCCAGAAAAGAAAAGAAAGAAAGAAAGGAAAAAAAAAAAAAACAAAAACAAAACTATACCTGAGTATATAAATTTCAAATTACATAAAATCAAAGACAAAGAAAGAAATCCCAAATGAAATCAGAAGAGAAAATACACCTTACTTATAAAGGCATAAAGGTAACAATTTTATCCAAGTTCTTCTCAAAAACCAAGAAGCAAGAAGAGACTGGAGTGAAATACTTAAAATGGTCACAAATGTTCAAAAAATTAGCTTAAATTCTGTACCCTGTAAAATTTTCTTTCAGAATTTTAGGAGAAATGAACACTTTATCAGACAAACAAAAATTGAATGAATTTGTTGCCAGGAGACCTGCTTTGCAGTAAAGGTTTTAAAAAAGATTCTTTTGAGAGAAGGGAGCTAATATAGGTGAGAAACTTGGATCTAAGTAAGGGAAGAGCACCGAAGAAGGGATAAATGAAGGCAAAACAAGATTTATTTTTCTTAATCTTAATTGACCTAACATTACAATTTGTTAAAAATAATAATGATGCAGTTGATTTTGTTTTTATATACATCATATATATATAGCATATACATATGTGTGCATATATATATCTTTAATTAAGATATATGTGTATATATATATATATATATATATATATATATATATATATATATATCTTAAATTGCTTTAAAAAATAAAGTCTTTGAAAATCACAGAGGATGGGGGTACCCAGGTGGCTCAGAGAATTAAGCCTCTGCCTTCAGCTCAGGTCATGATCCCAGGGTCCTGGGATCGAGCCCTGCATCGGACTCTCTGCTCAGCAGGGAGCCTGCTTCCTCCTCTCTCTCTGCCTACTTGTGATCTCTGTCTGTCAAGTAAATGAATAAAATCTTAAAAAAAAAAGAAAATCATAGAGGATAAGACATGCAGAGCCTGTTTCTCTTCATTTCTGATTTATTTTAATTTTTTAAAAGTTGTTTTTATTTATTTGAGAGAGAGAGAGAGAGAGCATGGAGGGAGAATGAGAGGGAGAAGCAGGCTCCCCACTGAGCAGGAACCTGACATGGAACTCCATCCCAGGACCCACGACCTGAGCTGAAACCAGACACTTAACCAACTGGGCCACCCAAGAACCCCTGATTTATTTTAATTTTTAAACAACTTCATTGAGACATAATTAATATATGAAAATGATATATTTAAGGTATATGATCTGATAAGTTTTGACATACATGCACACACACAGGCACGTGCCTGTGAAAGCACGAGCATCATCAAGCAAATGGAAATATTCATCCTCTGTAAATGCTCCCTCTGGCCTCTGTCCCTCTCTTACCTCTCTACACTCTCCTTTCACAAAGACATCCATGTCAATAGATTACTTTTCACGTTAGTTATATTTGAATGGTATCATAGAGCAGCACCCCCTTTGTTTTCCTTTGTTCATGGAGTGTAGTCTTTTTAGGATGTGCCCATGTTGTGTGTGACAATAATTCAGTCATTTCAGTTCTGAGGACTACCCAGCGTTATTGGTACACCACGGTCTGTATACTCACTGACTTGTGGAGGCTATTCAGGTGGCTTCCAGATTGTGGTTATTCTAAATATAGACACACTGGACCTTAATGCACATGTTTTCATGTGGCATGTGCTTTCATTATTCTTGGGTGTGTAGGGGCACAATGGTTGGATCATGGTAGGTGTATGTTCAACTTTTTAAGAAATTGCTGAACTGTTTTCCAAAAGGTCATCACATTTTATATTCACTAGCAGTATGTGAATTTCAGGTCCTCCATATTCTTACCAACATTTAGTGAGTTTTTTTTTTTAATATTAGCTATTTGAATGCAGATTTATTGACACCTGAGTGTTGTTTTAATTTTCATTGCCTTCGTTATTTATGATGTCAAGACACATTTTCATGCACTCACTTGCCATCCTTACATAAAGTCTGTTTAAATTTCTCGTCTGTTTTTTGTTGTTGTTGTTGTTGGATTATTTACTTTCTTCTTATTGAATTATATATATTATAGATGCAAGTTTTTCATCATCTATATGGTCTGCAAATATTTCTTTCAATCTTTGGCAGGTCTTTTCATTCTCTTAATAGTATCTTTTGAAGAGCACAAGTTTTGAGTTTTTTTTTTTTTAAAGATTTTATTTATTTATTTGACAGACAGAGATTACAAATAGGCAAAGGAGCAGGCAGAGAGAGAGGAGGAAGCAGGCTCCCTGCTGAGCAGAGAGTCTGATGCGGGGCTCGATCCCAGGACCCTGGGATCATGACCTGAGCTGAAGGCAGAGGCTTTAACCCACTGAGCCACCCTGGGGCCCCACAAGTTTTGAGTTTTGATGAAGTCCAACTGACTACATCTTTTCCATGAAGATTCAGGCTCTCAGTATTTTACCTAAAATATATTTGCCTAACCCAGGATCCTAGGTTTTCTTTTCAAAATATTGTTGGTTAAATTTACATTTAGTATTATGATCTGCTGTGAGTTCATTTCTGTAAGTATGATATATGGATCAAGGTTCATTTTCATGTGTACCAAGATCCAGTTTTTCAGCAACATCTGTGGCTTGAAGAGAATGAAACTGCCTTTGTCTTGAAAGAGGCATATGGATGGACATATGGTGGTGGGCACAAAGTGGAATGTCTTTGTATCATGTAATAAAAGCCCAGTAGAAGCATCCACCATGAGAGAGGTGGACAGAAATAACTGCTCAGCAGAGAGCTTCTGTCATTGTCCATTCTTGGACTTTCATGGAAGCCTCATGGGCGCAAAGGTCACCTTGGCAGTGATGAGGCCTGTGTGTGGACCTAACAACGTGTGCTCCCACTGACAAAGACTGATGTAGCTACTGCCGCTGGTGATGGTCCATAGGACCAGGAATTTAATCCAATGCTAATCCCGTAATGTAACAATACTCTTCAGAGAAACCAAAACTGCCTCCTGGTGACAAGTTGATAAGACCAGGTCCCTTATCCCCACAGGGGACAATTCCTCATGCTGACTTGGATTCAACACATGTTTTAGATATGACCTTGCATTTTCTACATTTTCTGCCTTACCCAGTATTGTTGTCTGAGGACTTACAACTGCTTTTGACATCAGCAAACAGTAACAAGGGATCCTTGTCACAGCATTGTGGGGGTGTTGCATCTTTCAGACAGCACACCACATGTATTGGGGGGAAAAAGAGAATAGCTTGTTAAAGTTGTGGCCGGGGGACAAACACCTGCAGTGAAGGATGTCTCCATCAGGAGGGTAAACCCATGACCTTTATAAGGACGCTCATCAGTTACTCCACATGAGCAGCTGGCAATTAACATGGCAAGTTCGCTGACTGCTCATTGGAGAGATGGTCCTTGTGACCTAGTGCACTAAGGCTGTCCAAAGTCTTTTCCCAATCCTCATGGAAGTGTTTACTTCAACCAGTTTCTCAGATTCAGGCACCTGTGGATACACCAATGGTGTGATATTGCCCCAAATTATATGCCCCTTCACTGAATGGGAGGACTGGAAGGGGGAGCAGCGACTGACACCAAATCTTTTGTCCACGAACCATAGGACTAAATGTTCAGTCGGTTGTTTTACATTAGGAACAAATGGGTTTTGGTGGATTTATTGTATCATTGATCATGATTTTATTTTCTACCACTGCTTGAAGGCATTTGATAAAAATAACCTAGCAAGAATTATTTCTCTTATTGATTTTTAAATGCCCTTCGATTTTGGACAGGTTCTGACAATAGGCCAAGTGATGTCAATATTACTTAGATTCTCAGTTAGTAATGCTTTTGGAAATTAAGCTTTCATGACCACAAAGAACCAGTGAAAACAGGTGTGCTCTCTTGCCTACACCAATAGAGATTTCAGTAGATATAATTTATTTTAAAGCATCTTACATATGGTTTCAGATTTGAGTGTTAAAGATTTAAAGCACTTTAGATAAGTTGGACCCATTCCCTTCAAACCCATAAAAGAAAGAAATATCCTCTTTCAAACTAATGCTATCAGTTTATTAATGCAATGCCAGAATTGTAGCAGAAACTGTTGTTTTGTATTTATGGGCATGAAAAAAGTTGCCAAAGATAAAAACAAGACTATCAGCTATAAAATACATAATGCAGAATTCAAGTGATGTCTAAGACTTCACTGCACCCAGTTAATCTGTGTCTTCATGCCTCGTGCTGTCCTTTCTAGCTATTTCTCTTGGCTGACAAGCCGGAAGCCGCATGGCTCGGACAGTCCACGGGAGCAGGGCTATGCTGGTGTAGACCACGGTGCTTTTCTGCTGACACCTAGTGCAAAATGTTTCCAGGCCTAAGACCTGTCTGTCCTGCTGTATGGGTGGAACTCTGGGGAGTCAATCATGTGTTTGCAGAGGAGCTGATGCAGACTCCTCTGGCTGCTGTCCCTGGAGCCCCACGGCCATCCCTGCAGAGATGGACAGTCTTTCCATTTTTGAAAGAAAACTAATCATACTCCTCGAAATATCATGTCAATCTTCCCACCTGCTTGTTTCATTTTCCATTGGATTTCCATTCCAGAAGATAAAATACTGAATTAATTAGCAACAGGGAACACCAGGGAACAATACTTTTATTGGAAAACGTTCAATTGTTAACACTAAGGGTTCCGTTTTATAGTAAAATACTCAAATTAGAATAATGCCTTTATTTTTGTATTGCACAGTCCAAAAAGTCCTAAGTTATGGAGAATACATAATAAAAATAACCCGTTTTTTTTTTTTCACAGTGCCTACTACTCAAAATAAATGAAGATCTCATTGCAAGAAATAATAGACCAGAAAAATAGCATATATTCCCTTCCAGAGTGAAATATCTGTCATATGCTTCGTTATTGTTCCATATTTAGTCACCCTGGGTCTTTTGGACAGTAGCTGATGGAGGATTATTGCCAGTTAGTTCACTTTTCCCCTCGAACGATGAGTAACCCAAACTAGCATCAGCAAAACACTGAAGCTTTTAACCAAAACTTCAAATGACTTGCATGGCTCCGTTCTTCTAAACTGCGACTATAATTTTATAGAATTTAGTACTTAAATTTAAAAGAATTACCCAGAAAAATAAATAAATAAATAAAATAATGACCCAGAAAAATGATATGATATTAAAAAGCACAACTGAACTTCACAACACACACACACACACACACATACACACACACACACAATACAATACCCTTTAGCTCCAGATGGCAGTTACTTTTCAGGCCTTCTCCTGTTGATACAGAATAAGAATGAAATAATGGTTTTAATTTGCATTCTTTGCTGCTGGCACCTCGAGCTCCAAACATGTTATTAGTTAGTCACTGCCTTCAGTATTTCACAAAAAATTATTAGCTCATATGCACATTAGATCAAATGTTAGCATTTTTACAAGAGAAAAATGTGAAAGTTAGGAGTGTGCCTACCATTAGGAGACCGGAAGGACTGTTACGCAAATCCTGTGACCCGCAATATTAAGTTGACACATATACAATATTAGCACTTGTCCTTACTCTTCTCAACTGATTATTAATATAAAAAAGATCAAGATGAGCATTTTTTTACCACCAATGGACTAGGCAAGCTTTGTTGTTGGTAAAAGTACACATCACCAGTCAAAATTTTAAACAGGTGGATTCTTTTTCAAACTAATTTAAAACAAAGGACTTATGACTGTAATTAGACTTTCATATTCAAAAAATATATTTGACTCCTCATCTCTTTGCCTTATACGTTGTTTGGTTTCAAAGAACATGTTAGCCTTTTAAAATCTGTTTCTTTTCCTGTGAAACAGTGGGAATGATAACTGATTTTTCCCTTCGTTAAATATACGTCTAACATTTCCTATGGGCCAGACACTGTTAGTCACCTAATATCATGGAACAACAAAACATGTTTCATCTTTACTCACAAGGCTTAAAATCCTAGAATTTTGTTAAGTAATATGTAATGATGAAGAAATGATGAAGAAGATGCTAGTCGATATTATATACACCTATGCTGAGCCATTCAGTGACGAGCTCTCTGTAGGGGAGCTACTATATGTTAGTGACACATCCAGAAACAGAACAGAGGCTACTGTCCCTGAGGCTCTCACATTCCAGCACAGACAGGATAATCGATAATCTGTAACAGTAGCCTATATAAAATTACGTGTTGCACTGGAATGGGATGCATGTTGTGTGAAAAATAAAAGTAGATAAGGGACCAACGGACTGCGGCTGCATAGGTCATCGCAGGGAGAGTGTTAAGCAGAACAGTCAGGGATGCTGTCGTTGAGAAGGCAGTTTCAGAACAAAATACTCAAAGGATTTAGGGAGCTACTAGCAGGATGGCTGGGAGGAGGTTGCTGAAGAAGGGAGACGCCTCGAACAAAGCTCCCGGGCAAGGTTCTTCCCAGTGCACCTTGGAACCACCTTGAAGCCCGCGTGGCAGGAGCACAGGGAGCAAAACTGCACAGTGGAGAGCCAGACTCAGAGGGGTGGCTTGGGACCAGATAATCACCTGGGGTCTAGTAGCACACGGCCACGGCCTCCACTTCCCTCTGTGTGGAAATGGGGATCTACCGCCTGAGTATGAAGATCTGTCTTCCCATTCAGACTTCTGCCTTTAGTACTGAGGAGAGACTGTGGAGGGGCATGGGAGGAGCAGGGGGATCTCTTAATCCTTTCAATAATGCAGATATTGTTCATTTATGCTCCTCTGACTTCCTAAATGAATCTGAGAAAGTAAGAAGTTTACAGATCAGTTGTCCATGTTATGGCGTCTAAAGAGGATGTTGACTTTTTTTTTCCTTTAAATAACGTTCTAAATATATGTTAATTTAAAAAACCCTAATTAAGTGGCAAGTAATATAAAATTATTTGGAGAAAGAGGGGAAAATCATAAAAAGAGAAAGTGTTTTAGATGAATGAGAAATTATTTTAAATATGCACTTTATATGGAATGTCAATAAATAAAAACTTACTCGTGTGCTTTAGGCGTTGACTTAGATAAAAGTTTCAAGGATACTTTTCAATAGCTTTTTAAAAAATATTCTAAAATAAAATATGTTGAATAAGGTAAAATTCATGTATATAGATTCAGTAAAGTTTATCCCAAATTTATTTTCTAAACATTTTGAAAATCAGTTGGATTCCAACACTTTGTGCCCGGAATGGAATTGCATGGTCAAAATGGTACTCAGCCTCAAGGACAACTCCAACATCGTAAGACAAACTACGTAATTCTAATTTATTTGAAAGCTTAGATTTTCAATTTCTGTCCTGCCTTCATAAAGGTCCTGCATTCCAAGTGATTTTATTTTATTTTAAACACAGGAAATCATGTTTTCATTTCGGTAAGTATAAATATTTTGTAAATAAAAGGGAAGATATTAACTTCACTTTAGGCTGTTTTTCTGAGCACAGTGAGTGAACTGTTTTTGTTTTAAAGCCTGACCCATGTTTCAGTCTTGGAAAAAACAGAATATTGGTATAACAACAATGAGGCATTTTCCTGCATTCTCTCCGTAGTTCCTAACATCCCCATAATGGAAATGAATCTATGCAGACTTTTGTGGGGTTTTTTGTAACCTTAAAAGCATGAGTAAAGACAACTATGACATTTGGAAAGGGCTCACAACAGTTTTAGTAAAAGAATTGTTTGACAGTTACTTAGAAACTTGTTAGCTCACAACTGGTTAAAAAGTGCATGACAATCAAAATGAGGGAATCCTGCAGCAACCTGCTTCCAGAGGTGAGCTGCTCTAGTCCTGCAGGGTGGGAATTGGTCTCAGAGCTTCTAACATAGAACTGAAGTGGAAAGTCTTTCCTGCATTTATTTTGTTCATGGTAAATAGCTCTGCCCCTTCCTTTCTCTTAACTCATGTGAAATGATGCTAATTTTTCTAACTGATGTCTATTATATTCTTTCCTTTGTTCACACACCCTTCTTAATAGTTTCCCCTCCCTATGAGTCAGCTTCTCCCTTTAACTTTGGTCAGGAGAAAAGAGAAGGAAAGAGAAAGGAACAACGGAGGGGGGGAAGAGCTGATTGATAAATCCAATGTAAAACGTAAATGTCATGTTTCACATTCTGTCATGTCTTGACTAGTACAGTTTTACTGGCAAGACCTCTGGAAATAATCATAAACTGATCTCAATACACTTGGAGTGATCAAAAGGACATGAGGTTTGGTGTCTACAGAGGGTGTATATGAGGGCTGTGGTACTTGGACATTGGTATATTTGGGATAGGTCAGCAACCACCTGGAACATTTAGTGTACTCTCCTAATCTAACCATCTTGTTTCCAGCTTTACTTGTAAGTTCAAGCTATGTCACTGTGCTTTCTCTATCAAAGATAGGAGATTTCCACAAAGTAGTCTGAAAGCTGCAGTGCATTGATTAGGATGAGTCAAGAGACTTTCCAAACTCAGGGATTCTGTAGTATTGCAGGTTCCTACTCTAAGTCCACTTTGTTTCCGAGGGCTGCAAGGTCATCGTCTTTAATGGGGTCCAATTAAGAGAAGCCTAAGGAAACCCTGAGGAAAACAGAACAATGACCTTAGTAGAAGAAAATTATTCTGAGCAAGTTCCAAACATGATCATCATTTAAGTTTGGAAAGAGTTTTCACCAAGATTATCTCATAATAACTCTATCAGTAAAGTCTATTTATTAAAGTACTAAGGAAATTAATAAACATCTGTCTAGAGGGAATACTTAATATATCTAATCATTCTTCAAAACACAGTAAAATTATTAGTTTAACATATTCTGTATTGACAATGGCATTTGACAAAAAAAAAAATTGACAAATACTTCAGTCTCTTCAAAGCTGTTAAGATAGACCTGTGACTTTTCAATCATTTTAAATAAGGGAAAAAAAAGTGTGAGAAATATCTATTATAGAATGTAATACTCTGATAGCATACCTTCCTTAGGTATTGCCTCCTTGCCTTTTCATTGTAGTGAAAAAGAGAGGTATGTATAGTATTCTAAATGTTTCATAAAATATACTTGTTTTTCTTTATAAAATTACTAGGAGGTATTTGAAGTCTTTTCATAGCAAAAATAGGTAAAATATTATTAAAATAAACTTTATTCAAAAGAGAAAAAAATCAAGTATTATTATTTAAGTTTATGTTTCAATGAAGATGTTGAAGAAATACAGATATCAAACATTTGACCAAAATTGATGCAATATAATTTTAAAATATAAGGAAATCTGTTGTGTAAGTTTCCTAGGTGTTTTTTTGTTTTGTTTTGTTTTGTTTTTGTTTTTACATTTTATTTACTTATTTATTTGAGAGAGAGAGAACATGAGTACAGGAAGGAGGAGAGTGAAAGACAAGCAGACTCCATGCTGAGCATGGAGCCCATGGTGGGGCTTGATCCCATGGCCCATGACTGAGCCATCCAGGTAACCCTAAATTTCTTAGGTTTTTATAGCTGGCTCAGAGTTACTTACATTTTTAGATAATAGGCCGCAAACTAAGGTACATCTTATGTTTATATGAAATAAAACATCCACTTTTTAAAATCAGCTTTATTGAGTTATAATTTGTATACCATATAATATGACCTAATCAATATGCCATGAATTATATGGTTTAGTAATTATAAAATTAACCAAAATTCAGTGGTTTTTGTACATTCACAAAATGGTGCACCCATTATCACCGTATTATTTCAGAGTATGTCTATCATTTCCAAAAGAAACCCCACACCTATTAGCTGCTGGTCCTCACACACCTGAAGCCAAACTCCAGCAAACCCTGATAAGATTTCTGGGTCTATGGATTTACACTCCTGAACATTTCAAATAGAGGTTCAAAAGAACCTTCCTTCTGTAAGTTACCTTTTCACTGTGTGTCTGAGGAAAAACAACTTCAAATATCTTTGTATTTCCCTAAATCAGTTGATACCTAGAAGGTGCACGATAAACATGCAATGGATAATATCAGGGTGAATCACAAATAAAAACGAAGTAAAACAATACCAATTAAAGAATTACATTTGCTATATTTAAATATGTATATATCTCAATTCTATATCCGTGAATATCTTTCATATGGTTGGATTTCCTTTTGCACTGATATCAGTTAATTTTTTTTAAAAAACAGGAAAGCAGAAAATGTAGGCTAGTTTGCAGAAATTTTAAATTTGCTGTATCCTGCAAAGCCACATGTTTCTCTCTTTTTTTTAAGGAAAAAATAAAGCCTTGGGGATATCTGTCCATTCCCCTATTGTGTGAACACAAGATCTGTGTACTCTTTAAATAGGTCATTTTCTGAAACTTCATAAAAGTGTGTGTGTGTGTGTGTGTGAGAGAGAGCGAGAGCGAGAGAGAGTGAGAGAGAGAGATCTGAGGTGCTTGCATTACTGTAATTTTACAAAGGTTTCAAAGAAGCACCTGACACAGTTCAGAATATTCCTGATGATTTACTTCTCTGGGAAGGCATCGTGATTTACTACCACTGTCAGCTGGAGAGAGCTTCTCGGTGCCCACCAACACAATGTGATTTGATATCATGCCCAGAAATGCCATCACAAGCAAATGTCTCTCTTCAAGCACGAGAACATTATTGCATAAGTTCCCCACAGAGCTATTTTCTAAATTGTCTGAGAAAGTAGAGTGGGGCTTACTGAAAAGAAGAATAAATGTTTCTCTTACCCTTGTGGTTGGCAAGAAGAAAGAAGCTGATTGTCAGAAGGTGGGTACTGGAGAGTAAACGGGAAATTGCCTCCATTTATATCCTGCCTTTTTCTAGATGCCCCAGCAGGATTTACTTTGCACATTTGCATTCCAGATTTTCAAAGCACTTCATTTCTATATTATCAACATACATAGAGTTCTTGTTAGAGCAGGAATTATTACTTCTTTAAAGACTAAATCACATGGAAATCTTGACACCTAACGTAGAGAGAGAGCTTGGGAATTGTAGATCACTGTCAATTAAAATGCACCTTTAATGCTAAAGTTTCAGTCTTTCTAAATGGGCTCTAAAGTATGTATAGACAGATATAGATTCTGTTATATACAGGACATATGAGATGAGGAAAGGTCGAATGCAGGTGTTCTGTGTCATTACCAATAGTTCTGCTTTGCACTGGTCAAATTGTGTATCATGTACTGTAGCTTCTGTTTTGGGAAGAGATTTGTAAATTGCTGGATGGAGAAGACAATCAAATGTCAGGAGCAAATGTGCTCGTTGAGTCAAATGCTTTGCCATGTTTGGATTGTTTCCTTCCCTGCTTTGTTGCTTCCCCTCATAATGCCAACTCAGGAAAAAAAAATACAGTTTCATGTAATAAAAATTCCATCTAATCCAGTTCAGTTTAATATTTAAATTTGTCTTAGAGTGTCTCCTCTTCCCCACCTCAAGGAGAAGAATTAGTAAAAACAGAGGATAGCACTGTTGAATTCGAAAATATTTGCCTAATTAACAGAAATTTATGGCATTTATTTCTACTGCATGGGGCTAATTTGGCTAAGGTTAAATTGTCAATGTTAGATTCTTATAGCAAAAGATAATTGGTGTGGTCTTTGAATTTCTAGCATTGGGTCTGAATTGGAGGCATTAATGTAAACTAAGATATTTTAACATAGATTTGGATTTATATAATATCTCTATATATAGGAAATTACATAGAGGTATGCATAAGTTTATATATATGTCTATTTGTACATTTATATTTCTTAACAAAGTCTGGTGAGAACAACTAGAAACAATGACATCCATGTAGGAATGAGTATAATTGGCACCCAAATCTTGGTTTCTAAATACCATTCTCCACACACAAAAAAAAACAGATCTACTTGGAGAGATGGCTTATCCTTAGGCTTACGTTGGAAAAGCACAAAATGATCTAGAATCCCTTGTGCCTAAAAGTAAAACAATTCAGAAAGAATAATTAGGCCATATCCAAAGAGCATGGGGGCTCCATGAAAGGGGTCTATGTGATCACATCTAGGGCAAGTTGAGCACAAAATAAATAATGATCATAATGGATTGTTACATTTTGAATAAAAAAATGGAATCTCTCAGTATATATGGATAAGAAGATTAAATGGATTAATAAATAAATGGGAGAAAGGAAAAAGCTCTCTCCTCTAGAATATCAACTAATAAATAGGGAAGAAATAATCGGATTAAAATCACCATTTGACAATCATCAGAAAAATCTCAGATTGAGGCAAGAAGCATCAATGATGCTAAAACTGCTTGGTGCAAGTTGGATCAGGATCAAATAGTTTTATAATTTTAAAATATTTCCCCACAAAATACATATTAAATCACTATTCAATAAGTTTAACTTTATTATTCATATATCTTTTACTGTGGAGAAATTGGGCAAACATCATGGTAACCAAGTGATAAACCCTAATCTTCTGGGACAAACCAATCCTGTGTCCCTCTTGACATGGTATATTGTGTAAAGCACATCATGACCTTCATAGGTTTTTGGGACCTAAGGACATAACCTGTGAGTAACTGTCACAGAAAACCAAGCAGGTGGATATTCTTCAAAACAACTGGCCTGTCCTCTTCAAAAAATTCCGATTTCTAAAAACAAGAAAGACAGAAGAATTGTTCTAAGTGGTGGAGATGAAAGATAGAAGATATCTATAGAAAACACATGATCCTGGATTGTATTCTGAACGTAGTTGTGGAATTTTTTGGTCGACTGGTGAAATAAAATTGGGTTCTGTGGATTAGATGGTAGCATTGGATCGTGTTAATGTATGGTTGTATGAAAGAAATGTCCTTGTTTTTAGACAAAAAATACTAAGGCGGTAAATGGTAAATAATAGCATGTCTGCAAATCATCTGTGAGTTTTAAGACAGTTTTCTGTACTATTTCGACAGGTTTTCTGAAAATTTAAAATCCTTTGAAAATAAGAAGTCAAAAGAGAGAGATAGGATATTTCTGGTTGGGAAATTGTTGACATTGGGAAGGAGCAACTCAAGCTGGATCTCTGTGTGCTAATTTTGTAGGTTTTTTTTTTTTTTTCTTCAGTAGTAATTATACAGGGTATTTTCATTTAGACAACAATATCAGATCCCTGTGGAGTTCAGTTAGCACCTGTAAAAATTTCCTAATGTTGCTAATTAAGAATATCTGTAACTAAAAGGCCTAGATTTCAGTATTTATTGACTAATACAGCCTACAGAATATCCAGAGTAGAGTTTTTGTTTTGCTGGGAATCCCAGAGCTGTGAACAACAGGGAGCATATATAAACTTTCAATATGTCTTATTCGTATCAAACCTGTGAAGGCTTTCCTAAGAATGATTTCCTACGTGAGAGTACCCTTATTGTGGAAATCTGAATTCAAGGTACCAGAGCCTAGCCCATGTCTATCACTTTACTTACAGCATAATGAGTGTGAAATTTGTATTATCAATATCCCCTATCTGTGGTATTCTCTAACAGGATGGTTCCTTCCTTAATTTAACTCTTTCATCTCCTATTTTCTTAAATTAGTTGAAATCATCTGGCGCTTCCTATGTTCTCCATGAATTCACTGGGTTCACTTTCTATTTTCCACATTATGTAGGATACAGTTTTGCTGTTCGTTCAACCAAATGCATAATGACGTTGTCTGTATCTGCAGCTTCAAAGAACAGGGCTTGCAAACAGTTTCCTAGGAGCACTGAGGCTTCTTTCTGTTCCCCAAACCAAAAGCCAGAGACCCATGCTTTACTGCAGCAGCCAAATTCCAGAGACCAAATTTGATTTAAGTGATCTATTGCTGCAATGCAACTATCTTGGATATTAGTGTCTTACAATTAAAATATTCTATCCTATATCACAAATATATGGGCCAAAAATGGGCCGGGATGGAGAGAGCAATTTTTCTGCCCTGTGTATTGTCAGGAAAGGGTGATTTGATAGTATGCAGCTGGTGGAGGGACTGCAGGCTCCAAGATGGTGTCAGTTATAAGCCTAATTAATACCTGCTTGGAAATGCAGGTGCCTGGGCTCAGCTGGGCCACCCTCCCTTTCCACGTATCTCATCACTAAAGTTGGTGGACAGCTTACATGGCAGGCAGCTCAGGGATCTGAATGTTTTCAGGGAAAGAGAGGAATCTACTACTGTCTTAGTAAAAGAGCCCAGAAAACAAAATAGTGCTTTCACTAACTGCATTCCTTTGGTCAAAGCAGCATAGTCTGCCCAGATCATAGGGTCACCTCACCACTATATGAAGGTCAGAGAATCTTTGGCCATCATTAACCTTCCAAAAAAGATCAGAGATTTTATAGTTATGCTTTAATATAAATGATGCTGTATTTACAGATTAGTTTAATCATGACTAACCAACTAATAAGGAATAGACAAATGTAAATTTTTATAATTAACTACACTAGCAACATAAATATTTTCTCTAGATGATATAAGTAACTACTACAATTCCCCAGAAACAACTCTTCAGATAGGACCAAAGGACCAGAACAGTGCCATCACAAAGAAAGATAGGTGAATGACCAACAATCACATTAAAAGAGGGCTCAACATCATCTTCAGAGAAATAAAGATTGAAATAACAAGGAGATACCACTTCACAATACCTAGAATTGCTAGAATTAAAAGTCTGACCACATCTAAATCTCATGTAACTTTGTGTCAACTGTATTTCAGTTAAAAAAAAAAAAAATCTGACATCAAAAGTTCATGAGGGGGTGGATCTACTTAAATTCCTGGATTTTGGGGGTGCCTGGGTGGCTCTGCAATTAAAAGTCTGCCTTTGGCTCAGGTCATGATCCCAGGGTCCTGGAATCCAGCCCCATATTGGGCTCCCCATGCGGCAGAAAGCCTACTTCTCCCTCTCCCACTACCCCCTGCATGAGTTCCCTTTCTCTCTTATCTCTCTCTGTCAAATAAATAAAAATAACTTAAAAAAAGATTCCTGGATTATTAGTGGAACTATACAAATTTTTCAACTGCTTTTGGAAACTTTTTGTCATTTTGTTATAAAATTAAGTTTATGTCTACTTTATGATCCAGCAGTCTGACCACTAGGTATCTGAGAGCAATGAGTATATATGTCTCCAAAAACTTGTACATATTTATCCAGCTTCAAAACCTACTTGCACAAGCATTTGTTTTATAGTTGCTATGTATATATTGGCATACCCATCAATTTGAGAAAATAAAATTTAGAGATATTTGTGTTTGTTTGTTTTTTTAAAGATTTTATTTATTTATTTGACAGAGCTCACAAGGCAGAGAGGCAGGCAGAGAGAGAGAGAGAGAGAGGGAAGCAGGCTCCCCACTGAGAAGAGAGGCCCCCATGCAGGGCTTGATCCCAGGACCCCGGGATCATGACCTGAGCCAAAAGCAGAGGCTTTAACCCCCTGAGCCACCCAGGTGCCCCAGATTTAGAGATATTCGTATATTTAAATACTATTCAACATGAAAGCAGACTGAACTAACAGTGATGAATCATAATAAAATCATCTCGAGTGAAAAAATCTAGATGCAAAAGAAAACATACTGCATTATCCAGTTTTTAGGAAAAAATCACTAAGAGATATAACCTAGAGTAATAGAAATCAAAATATTGTTTGCTTCCGGGGAAGGGAGGGTTGACTAGAAGAAGGCAAAAGGGAGTTTTGGTGTTCTTACGTTGATCGTTTCTCCTACTTGAGATACTCTCGTCCCAGAGTTCTGACTTATTCCTTCAATTCCTTCAAATAGTTCACCTGCATTATCTCCTTATCTGTGTCTGGCTTATTTCATTTATCATAAAGGCCTCCAGGCTCACCCCTGTTGTAACAAATGGTAGGATTTTTTTTTTTAATGACTGAATAATATCTCATTGTATATATATAACCATAATTTCTTTATCCATTTATCCATCAATGAACACTTTGTTTGTTTCTGAATCTTGGGTGCCACACTGCACTTGGGAGAGCAAATATCTCAAGTTCCTGATTTCCTTTCCTCTGGATATACACCCAGAAGTGGAATCATTGGATCATACAGTAGTTCTATATCTTGAGGAAACGTCACACTGTTTTGCATAATGGCTGTACCACCACCAGAGCACAAGGACTCCCTTTGCTCCACATCTTCACCAACACGTGTTATCTGTTGTCTTTTTGATGATAACCATCCTGACAGGTGTGAGGTGAAATCTCATCGTGGTTCTGATTTGCACTTTCTTGTTTATTCTTTACTTGATCAAGGCTCTGATGGCTTCATTCTAGAACTCTTATGGCTTCAGATGTCTCATTCCTCAAAACTTCCCACATACCCCTGTCTTTGAACTCCTGTACCTTCCTCTCCAGATGTAACTGTTTTAACTGGTTCTCATAATATTTATGAACTATAGGCAGTGATGATATGATGTCAGTTGTGGGGAAAATAAAACTCAAAACACCTAAAATAATAGAATTTTCAACTAGAAAATGCTAATGCCTAAGAATGAAACCCTACTTATACATTCATAATGCAGTGTCCAAAGCACTACCAAAAAGAAACTCTTTGTTTTGTTTCAATTAATTTATTGCTAATGTATTTTGATACATATTAACTTAGTTGATCTTAAGTTAAAAATAAGCAATTTACTTGCTGTTATAACAAGGCCAAGTAGTTTATTTTCCCTAAAATTTATTTCCTTTCACTCTGTACAGATGCACAAAGACTTTCTACTACACACACACACACACACACACACACATTCCATTTTGTATTTGTTTGGGGGAGAAATTCTGCTAGTTTTATAGAAGTTTTTCCAATGGATTCAAACTGATTTAGAAGACATTTACTTTAAAACCAATAGGCAGTATCTATATTACAATATCTGTGGTTTTTAAATTTTTTTGTTTTTTGTTTTTTGCATTCCTATCCCTCTGAGCTCATGCTCATCAATCATACTAGGAAGCTGACTTATATTCTCCACACTTCACCACTAACTAAATTAGAGAGCTGAAAAACTTACTCAAAGTTTAAAATGTGATAAACGTAATCAAATTGCTCTAGTCAAATTCTAACAGTGGTGAATAGATGACACTAATTACCTTTTCTTATTATGCTACAAATGTGGTTTACTCCATCTTTATTCATGAAGAAATATCATGCATCCCACTGAAGGGACTGCAGCAAGATGTAATATTGGCTTATTTGTTTCCTTAGTCTTACTTCTTTCCTTTACCAGCATCTGAGAGCTGCAATTTTAAGCTGCAATATATTTATATGCAATACTTTTTTTTTTTTGCCCACTTTGGAAGATAATTGTTACTCACTGCAAAGATTCATAATTCCACATAAACAAATGCTTTTAAAACTCCAGTAAAATGATGGAATTTTATTTGATGAAGCTGATTTTTGTTTTGTAGGGAGCGAGATTGTTTCAAAGTGGGGCATGTGCAAGGAAAATGCATCAAGATGGGATAAATTGTACCATTCTTTCCAGAAAGAATACAAATATACTACTTTTCAAACATGTCCATTTTTACATGGGGAACTTTTTCTGTAATTCACCTTGAAATTTTTTTAACGAGAAATAACTGGTTGAACTCACTTACATGCCTTTTGGCTTAAATAATTCGCATGCGTATTTCCAGCGGTCAATATAGAGGCAGTTGCACAGGTTCATCACTGAACGATTGCACACTCATTCCCCACATCAAGTGGTGCAGGAAGGAAATTTATGCAGACACTTGATTTTGTCAGACAGCCAAACTCTGCTTTGTCTTTTTGCTTGCAAGGTGAGAATACCTGAGTCTTTCCTTGTGAGTCTCTAATACTTACTTTAAGATATTAAAACAATAAACAAAATAACAGATATACAATAAAGTATTGATTAATTTTAGAATCTTGGAACCTTGGAATTTCTAACATGTAAATACGAGGTTCATCTGCTGTTCAATGAAGAAGGTTTAGACACAAAGAGAAATTAAAAGTTGTTATCTTAGACCTAGAAGTTGAATTGATGAGTGTGGTTTCTGATTCTCCTAGAAAAAATTCATATGGGGATACAAGATAAGGACCAAAAATAAAATAAAGCTTGGAAAACAACTTGCAGGACAGGAGAAGCTGGTACACAGGACACTCACCGTGCCTGATGTTCCAGCTTCTTAACAGCATATCTTTTCAGGGTTACCTGGGTGGCTCAGTTGGTTAAGTGTCTGTCTTTAGCTCAGGTCATGATCTTAAGGTGCTGGAATCAAGCCCCACGTAGGGCTCCCTGCTCTCCCTTTCTCTCTGCAGCAAGCCCTGCTTATGCCCTTTCTCTCTCTGTCTTTCCTTCTCTCAAATAAATAAATAAAAATCTAAAAGAAAAACCACTATACTTCCTCTCAGTTTTAAAATGACAAATAATGCAATTACAAAATGAGTAGAGAACCTGAATAAACATTTCTCCAAAGAAGATATACAGATGACAGACACACGAAAAGCTGTTCAACATCACTCATCTCTGAGAAATGCAAATCCAAACAACAATGAAATATCACCTCACACC
This sequence comes from Lontra canadensis, assembly GCF_010015895.1. Taxonomy (NCBI): domain Eukaryota; kingdom Metazoa; phylum Chordata; class Mammalia; order Carnivora; family Mustelidae; genus Lontra; species Lontra canadensis. The sequence goes on from NW_022631038.1 coordinate 6,042,288, forward strand.
TGTCAGAATGGCTAACGTCTAAAAAACAAAAAATAACAAGTGTTGGTGAGAATGTGGAGAAATGGGAACATTCGTGGACTACCGTTGGCAATGCAAACTGGCATAGCCACTAAAGATATCGGTGTTTATAGCACCATATTTACATTATCAAAGACATGGATGTAGCCCAAGTGCCACTGATAGACGAATGGATAAAAAAGATGTGGTATATTTATAACGGAATGTTACTCAGCTATAAAAAGAAGAGAATGCTCTCTTGACATTTACAACAACATGGATGGACCTAGAGGTTATTATGCTAAGTGAAATAAGTCAGGCAGAGAAAGACAAATACCATATGATTTCACATATATGTGGAATCTAAAAAATAAAACAAGCGAACAAAGAAATGAATAAACATAAAACAAATGTAAAAACATACAATGTATGTCACACAAACATAAAACAGACTTAACATAGAGAACCACCTGAGGTTGCCAGAGAGGAGGTAGATGGTAGGATGGGTGAAAGAGATAAAGGGATCGAGAGGTAGAAACTTTCAGCTATAAAATAAATGAGTCATGAGAAGAAAAGCACATTTTTGTACTGGGAATATAGTCAGTGATATTCTAATAACGCTGTTTGTGATAGAGAGTGACTACACTTAACTGTGGTAAGCGCTGGGTGATGTATGGAATTGTTGAATCAATATGCCGTACACCTAAAATTAGTACAACATTGTATGTTAGTTGTACCCTGATTTAAAAAGGAAAAAAAAAGGCAATTATAATGGATTTTTATTTTATCTTCAAAGTAAATGAAGCCTTAGTAGGGTTTTAAATAGGGAAGTTACTTAATATCATTCATGTTGTAAAGCCACATGACCTTGGGTGAGTTACTGATTGCAGGGAACAAAGACGACAATGAGGTCAAGAGTGGCTCAAACAGAGGGAAAGGGGGAAAGTGGTGTGGGATTAAGTCAAACTCCAGGTTGGTCATTCCTCCAGAGATCTAGTTGTGTGCAGATTAATTGTAGTGCTACCACTGCGGAAGCAGGGAGAGTGGTTGGAGCTGGCTGTGACATTCCGACAGGAAGCAATGGGCTGACAGTGGAAGACTTGGATGGGTTTGTCATATGTGCTGGACAGAGTAGACCAGGCGGACTAATGGATTCAGCAACGCTTGTGAGGAAAGTGGCTGCAAAGATAACTCGTGGATTTACTCGTTAAGTAAAGACATGGGGGTTATTTAGGTAATGGGATAGGAATGTACATTACATGGAGGGAAAAATGTCTTCTGCTTGTAAATCTTAAGTTTGGTAAATCTTAGAACATCCAAATCAGAATGATAAATTATATGTGGAAGCTTGGACACTGATGTGATGATCGAAGTTGGGGATTATTAGAATATAGGGGATATTTAAATTAAATGATTATTTGCCCCTAAATTGATATGAAATAAATTTTGAAAAAAAATACATGTAGATACACTTTCTGATGGTAAACAAATTTTGCAACCCCTGTGTTTTTTTAAATGTGAATTAATGGAAGAGTTTAGAATTCTTGGACTGTGTTTCAAATTTTTTTTTTTTTTCAAAATTCTTTTAGTAGATATTGTTCTGTTGTCTTCTGGGAACTGTATTGCTGAGGAAGGGCTAGACTAGCCTGGTTTTGTCTGGAAGGTGATGTGTTAATTCTCTTTTGAAATTGGTCAATTTTTTTCTTTATTGTAAGAGTTCAAAAACCTAATCAAGATATGCTTTATAGGTGATTAAATGTAAATAACTCAAGTGATATTTTGTGTATAATTTCAACCTACATTACAGGTCTTTCTGAATTCAAGAAGGCTTCCTGTTTTTTTGTATACATTTTCATTAGTGCAATATACTCACTTGGACTATGGACTACGAAAAATACACATTCTATAATGTGGCTCTTTAGCATTGATAATTGTATAATTTTTTTTTCAATTTAGTTAATTTTGTCCTTTCTTTTGCATTTTGGGAAAGTTTACCTTGAAACCAAGTCTCCATGTCAGTGACTTGGTTACGGTATGTTTTATATTCTTTACTGATTTTAATTTTTTTAGGTATTTTCACATCATTACTTACATACTTTTACTAGCTCCTCAAGCTCTTATATTTTTGAAGTTCATCCCATTTTCCTCTATATTCTGTAAACATTTGTTTCTTAAAATATATGCCTTCTTTGATTTTCTTCAGAAAAAAGGGTATTTTAACTATTTTTTTCATTTAATGAATAACCATCATTCAAAGGAATGTTTTTCATCTCTTTTACATATGTTTTCTCTCATTAACTGATGCATTTGAGTATAATTTTTAAGTGTAACAACTATATTTTTTAAATACTTCATACTAATCTATCTTTGCTTTAAAAGATTTTGACCTATCTCTCTTAGTTACCTTCTTAGGCTAATAAAGCATCTGAAACTTGGTTGGATGATAGACTATATTATCTACTGAGTATACAGAGTATATAATCTACTTTCTCTCATTAAAAGGGGTCGGAATTATCATAAAACTTCATCACCACAGTATTTCCCTAAATATGTCAAACACATCAAAAATTATAATTGGCAACTTTCATGTACATCTTATACATTTAAGAAATGCTCCTCATGTTTACATTTTTATTCTCACTAGTTATAAAGTTTGTTGAAAAATTAACCTAAGAGTAATCTCATGGCTATTGGGCTCTTAGCTTGATGGAGCCACATGACATGTCTGCTTTTACCTAGGGCAACACTATGACCCTGAATGCCTCAAAACCAGTCTCAACCCTAATGAGATGTGCGACAGAACTAAGCACCTTCAGAGAGTGTGCAAGGCACCTTCACATTTAACTCATCTTGCTGGAGAGTGTCTACCATTTGGGTTCTACACATTTCTTCCTTGTCTTCCTGGACTTCTTCTGTCTGACTTCTACTTGTAAATTAAGAAGGTTGAATTTTTACCAAAAAATGAACTCTTAGTTTCCGCTGAATTGTACATGGCTCTCTGGAAAAGCAGTCTCCTGGTTTCCTCTTTGTAGTACTTTTTCCTTTTTGGATTTTATCTACTTTTTTTTTTTCCTAATCCTTCCCAAATTCTGTTGTGTGAGATTGAGACCTTTCCTTTTCATTGAGATTTGCTCTGCTACACATATGTTAGTGGGGTTCAGTTTGGTTAGTTTTACAGAGGGTAAAACGTGCATTTCTGTATTTTTGCAAAAATTAACAATGATTAAAGAAGAATTAAAGATAAATTGATACCTTTATATTTTCAGGAATCTTTAATCATTTGTGTCTAAGTCAAGAAAAAGTGCTTAAAATCAGACATATGGGTAGTTTTTAAAGTATGATCGCATTTATGATATTTGCAAACTTCATTTTCTCTTTGGGTGATTTTATCTATTAAGCTCATTATCCACGAAAAGGGTATGTTTATTGTTTTTCTTTCCTGTGTTTTTCTATGAATAAACACTATTAAGTGGAGCAAAGTATATTTACACAAACATATGGTTGACTAATAAATAACTCCCCAACATATTATTTTTTCTATAAAATGAAATTTAATCCAAATAACTCAATATTATTTAATCTTTATCACTCAGTGAAAAGTTCTTTCACATTTTTGTCAAATACCATTTTCCTTGTATCTTTATAGACTCTTGCATCTTTAGCATATACTTGGACAGAGCTTCTTTGAATTTGGTAGAGATAGAGCCTTCAGAGAGCCAATATCATTCAGAGGAGTATCCTGTGTGACTGGCAACACAAAATTACTTTACATACTACATATGCTATAAACAGAAGGCTTTGTTATGATGTATGGGAGTTGTCCTATCAAGGTAATTTATTCAAGAGATGGTTAGAGCAAGAGACTAGGCTTTGGCTATAGGGATGTTGGGAAGATAGGCGAGAAGTACTTGAGACCAATTCAATTGACAGGTGGTATGAGGGTCCATGATGATTATTTTCTTTGTGTTGGGTTAGAGGAGATGGAAATGGTATTAAAGAGGATAAAGAGGAAACATATGTTGCAAGGATGGTGTGAAGAAGATGCGAAGACTTTGCAACAGTGGACTTATCTGGGGACATAGGAAATTTTTTATGTTAGAAAGACACCAAATATCCCCATTGAGGATTTGCACAGCATATAAATACTATTCATTGATTTCTTTAGATTAGCTCTTCCATTATTTTCTATAATCTTTTTAATGATTTTATTTGTTTATTTATTTTTTTAGAGAGAGAGAAAGTGAGAGCAAAAGCATGAGTTGGGGGAAGGGCAGAGAGAAAGAGAGATATCTCTTGAGCGGACTCTGTGCTGAGCAGGGAGCCCACATCTGGCTCAATCTTGGGACACTGAAATCATGACCTAAGCTGAAAGCAGGAGAAAAGTAGGTTTGCAAATATCATAAATGCAATTATGCTTTAAAATGACTCATCTGTCTGATTTTAAACACTTTTCTTAACTTAGACACAAATATTAAAAGTTCCTCAAAATATAAAGGTATCAATTTATCTTTCATTCTTCTTTATTAAAAAATCACTTTTCTTATGCAAATGAGGAAAATAGACACCACTGGTTTTGAGTCTAAAACAGAGCTCCTCATAGAAATGTCTTTTATAATGACATCTAGCCTTGAGCAGGTAGGGAACAAAACCCACTTAGGAGCAAAGTATACTTTAATGAGCTGTGAATACTTCTCAAGGCCATCTTTAAACACTTGTACTTCATTGCAAGACAGAGAAACAGTAATTAATAAAAGAGTCTCTCTAGAAAAGAAATTAGTCAGAAATAATTTTTTGTTAAAATTACTGGCACTGAGGACATCTAGTGTGACAGGAGTTGGCCGCCTCCATCTGCTGCTAGTCTCAGTCTCTGCTCCCAGGACCCTGTTCAGAGATTGTCATGCTCCTTCCATTCAAGTAAAAAAGCAATAATCAACAACTCCATTGAGTAAATGGAAGTGTGAATAGCATTCAATGTGCATGCATAGCTGGGGAAAATCATTCTGTGCACCTGGTCTTTTTTTTTTCTTTTTTTTGTATTTGAGAATTAACATCTAAGGCTTATAAAGACAGCGCATTCTCACAGTGATGGCTACATTGGATTTCAATTGCTCTTTTTTTTTAAATGTCATTAGAAGTGGGGAAATGTGTCCATACTTAAAGACTATCTATTATATTAATTTAGTCAACTCTGACAGTAAAATCCTATTGACTTTATTAATGAATCATTGCTTATAGCTCATGATAAAGTGACACTTTATATAATTGGCCTTAAGTGATAAGAACAATATAAAGTATAATGCTTCAGTGTGTTCTGACTTGGTTTAAAACTGATTTTCTATGTATTTATAATTTTTAAGAGTTTTATTTTTTTATTTTTCAGAGAGAAAGAGAGAGCACAAGCAGGGGAAGCAACAGGCAGAGGGAAAGGCAGGACCCTCACTGAGCAGGGCCTCTGATGCAGGGCTCCATCCCAGGACCCTGGGATTATGACCTGAGCTGAGCCAAAGGTCAATGCTTAACCAACTGAGCCACCCAGGTATCCATTGAAATCTGTTTTCTGTTGAAGAACAGTTGATCCTTCTAATGTGAGCTGAAATCTATTCTCTTTTCCACATTACACTCTACTGAAATGTTCTTCCAACGTGTCTCAAATACAAAAGAAAGAACAGAACATTAAATATAGTTACATGGCTAAATTGAGTCCAGAAAGAATTTGAAGAGTTTCCAAAAGCTTAAAAGCCTGCAAAGACCTTACCATAAACTCTCCAATACATATAAATTAGTTGTAAGAAGGGAAAAAACAAACAAGCAAACTGGTATCCAAAGATTTGTATTTTACCAAAAGAAGTCAATGATTAGGTGAATGTCTTTTGTAATTCTTACTCCTAAATGTGTTCAAAGTAATTGGTGTTGTAGAAATTAATAAAATTAGAGGTTCTAGAAAGAAGTGAGTTTCAGTTTTCAAGATCTATTTTGATGCTGACCTTCTGTTTGACCTTCCCGTGTGGGTGTTTGGTAGAGGTAGAATAGCACTGTGGACATTAGCACTGTGTTGTTAAGTGATGAAATCATCAGCAGAGCAACGCATTACTCATTTTTTGCCACTCAAAATATTTTACCTGAGAATGCACTTTGTTTACTCATAAGGAATTTAAGTTGAATAAGACAAGAAGTGAGGAAAGTAGTGGCATAGGTGGTCTGCTGTCACCAGCGTGGCTCAACACTGATTACGGTCGGCATATGTACAAGTAAGTGGAGAGTGAATGCACACCCCACATGAGCTGGGGTTGGAATGGATGATGACTTGTCTGAAGGGTTAAAGGTTGGAAGTGGAGTTCAGAAAACCTAGACCCTTCAGTGGGTGGAAGACCGTCAACTAACAGAGAGCTCTCATGGGAGGGGCTGTTGCTACTCAAGTCACCCAGGTCTTATTTTCTTATTGACTTATTTTCTACTTACTGAGAATTTTGAACTGTTTTCTGCATTGGGGATTTTGTACTTTATCAATCCTTTCCCTTGGAGGTTTTCCTCATGTACTCTTGCTGATTGGCTCAAATACCACGTCACTGGAGAAGAATTCCTGACCACCCTTCTCCATGTACTGTCCTACAATTATTCTCCACCATCATCCTTGCCTTGCTCTGTATTTGCTTGTATCCATGGGATTTGATGGTTTAGAACATAACTTCCATGAAGGCAGAATGGTTGTCCTTCTTAATGAGTACCCAATCCCTAGCTCTCGGTTAGTCTCAAATTCTCAAGAAATTATTGATTGAAAAAAGCAAACTGAATACTTTTTAATTAAGAATGGATCACAACCAAGTAGCTTTGAAATAAATGTGCAGGTAAGTACTTAAAAAAATGGAGTTAAAGGAAGATAATTGAAGAGAATTACAAAATATAAGCAGATTGAGATCTATGAAAAAAAAATAGAATTCTTTCAAACAACTTATCTCCATTGACACTCCATATCCAGATGGTTTTATGGGTGAATTTTTATAAATTTAGTGGAATAAATAACTCTCATACTGTTTATACTTTTCAGCAGCACAGAGAGAAAAGATAGCTTCTCAATATGTTTACAAAATAGCGCTATGCTGACAAGGATGTCACATAGAGATTATTTCACTTATAAATATTGATTCAAAGTCATAAATAAAACATTAACACATAGAACCAAATAAAATATCACATGAATAATACACCCAAACAAACAGGATTTATTTTGGCAAGGTAGGAATTATTCAGAACCAGGAAATTAACTAAATATATTTCACAACATTAACTGGTCAAAATAAGAAAAGTACAAAAATGTTTACTGACACAGAAAAGGCATCCTTGATGCAATAGTCCATCAAAATGTGAAAAGAAGAAGACTCTTTTAGCACGATGAAAAATGTAGACCAAAGAGCAAAATGCTTAAAGGTAAGACATGATGAACACACTAATTAATAAACAGGAGGAAGATGAAGCTTTCCTTTTTTTTTTTTTTTTTTTTAATTTAATGGTGTCCAGAGATGCCTGGGTGGATCACTCAGTTAAGTGACTACCTTCAGCTTAGGTCATGATCTCAGAGTCCCTGGGTGGGACTCCCTGATCAGCAGGGAGTCTGCTTCTCCCTCTTCCTCTCCTCTGTGCTCTTTTTCTCTCTCAAATAAATAAATAAAATCTTAAAAAAATATTTAATTGTGTTCCAAAGTTTCTCACCAATTCAAAGAAACAGATAAATAATATAAAGAGTATATATTCTAATATAATGAAAAATCATTATAATAATAATGTAAACATGAAATAATTCAGTAAGCAGTCACAAAATAATCTAAAACAATTGCTTCTTCATATATAACAAAAATTAGGTCAATGAGGAAAATTCCATTTGTAATAATAAATACAATATGAAGGAAAATAAACTTAGCTCAATATACATAATCATCTGAAAATGTGCAGAGGGCTGAAAGAATTGAATAAATTGACAAATATAATTTTGTTTAAATGATGGCACATAATTGGATATCAATGCAAGCTACATCATTAAAAATTATTTAAAACTTAACTTATAAAATTATTTTTAAAAGTTCCAATAATGCATACAAAGGAGTAATATCATGCAGATTAATGATATATATATATAAATAGCAAAATAGCATATTTAAAATTATCCAAATTTTGTATCTCATGGTAGTTCAGTTTTATATCAGTAGAAAAATTAAAACAGTGCAGAGACCATCAGCCCATGTTTAGTCATTACCACAAAATAAACTCAAGCTAGCAATGAGTGTTAAAGTGTGATAAGGTGTTATAAACACGTTAGAGGAATGTATGAGTATATACACATGTAATTTTGAGTTGAGGAAAGCATCTTTGTAGTAATTATTCAGCATATATAACATTTCAATATTTCAAATAATAATATAATAAGCAGGCTCTCCGCTGAGCAGAGAGCCCAATGTTGGGGATCATGACCTGAGCCGAAGGCAGAGGCTTAACCCACTGAGCCACCCAGGTGTCCCTGACTAGTTTTCATTAATGGATGCAATAAACTCAAAACTCTAAGTTTTGATTTTGAGTAATGTATGTAGTCATGAATGTAGCACTTTAAAGTTATTGTATGAAAATTTAATATAGATGTGTAATGATTATATGTTGATTGTATCTCATATTTTTCTAAAAAATGCTTATTTGTGTTGAGTATAATAATTTTTGCACTGGATGGTTTATTCTCTTTTCCTTCTGTTTTACTTATTTTTACCATTGAATTATGTATGGGGTATATTATAAATACTCAGCAGTAAAAAGCCTGTAAAATAACCATCATATAAATACATAATTACATGAGGAAGATAATTTTGAATTTGAGCTTTCATGCTGTTCCTAAACATGAAACATAATTTTGATTTAATATTAAAATCACCAATTAAGTGCATTCTATGACAGCTGCTTTGCATAAGAGAGCTCATGTGACCTTCACAAAAGTGGTTTGGAGTAAGCATTAGCATCGTGTTTTATATGTTTCACAGGACAAAGGTTTTAAAGCTCCTGAGCAATGTGGTTAAACCACGGACCCGGGCTTTGAGATTCGGTGCATCTGACCCTACACACAAGGTTTCTTATTGGCACATGTTGTTCGTCATGTGGAGAAATGGCTGTGATTACCTTAACACTTCATCTTGGGAGATACATAAGAATAAATATGTGTAAACTCTTACTCAGACAAAAGCTGAACAGATACTTATTGGATTAATAACGGAGAATTTCAAGCGTTTTTCAAGAGGATGATCTAATCATTTTCTCAGCTCTCTTTCAACATTGAGATGTTAGATGAAAGGCAAGATACTAACAAACACTAAATACAAACAGGACCATATTATCAATACAAAAGTAAGAAAAAAATGCAAACTGTATGTTAAAATCTTTCAAAAGAATACTAAAAAAATAACACAGTAAAATGTGATAGAGTTTTACATGTACTGGAATTCAATGAAAGAATATGTGTTTTTAAAAGTGGAGAGTGATTTACTTAGGTAATATGTACAAGAAGTGTGAGGCTGAATTTTAGGGTCAAACAGATAGGGATTGGGGTCAAACTCAACCACTTGCCATCTTTCAACTTTGTGAAAGTTACTAGTCAAAGTTCTTCCTTTAAAATAAAAACAAAGAAGCAATAAAAAAATTATCTGAATTCCTGATATACTCAGTGTAGTAGGTTACATTATTGTTTCTAATTCTTTACTTCCCTGCCATGCAACTTGGTTGTACTTACAACTTAAGTGGAGGTTGGACATGTGATTTTCTCTGACAAATGTATTCCTAAGAGACAGGGCATGGACAAAAGAGTAGTTTAAATGTCTGTGTTGGGGTGCGTGGGTTGCTCAGTGGATTAAAGCCTCTGCCTTCGGCTCAGGTCATGATCTCAGGGTCCTGGGATCGAGCCCCGCATCGGGCTCTCTGCTCAGCGGGGAGCCTGTTTCTCCCTCTCTCTGCCTGCCTCCATGCCTACTTGTGATCTCTATCAAATAAATAAATAAATAAATAAATAAAATCTTTAAAAAAATATATGTTTGTGTTATTTTGCTTGCCCTGTCAGACTTCTACTAGCCTCTCTGAGAAGAACATGACCTAAAGACCTGCAGAGTCATTGTTTGATGTAAAAGGACACAGGAAGAACAGTCATGACCCCAATAGACAATGATAGGCAAGTCCAGCCAAACTGAGACCAAATCAGCCAGACTCCAGCCAATGGCAGGGCTGTGGGTGGGAAACAAAGCTTGTGAAATAAGCCACTAAGATTTTGAAGTTGTTACACAGCAAGAAATGACTAGTACATCTACTCTCGATGTTTTGTTGACTCTTTTTTTTTTTTTTTACTCTTTCTTCACATATCTCACTAGGTCTGTGTCCATTGAAATATACAAACGCAAACATATTCAAATTCATCATTTATAATCCTTTTTTAAAAGGATTTTATTTATTTGTTTGCAAGAGAAAAAAATGTGTGAGCATGAGAGGGGAGGGAGGGGAGTACCAGAATTTGAGGGAGAAGCAGGCTCCCGGTTGAGCAGGGAGCCCAAGTTGGGGTTTGATCCCAGGACCTTGGGACAGGTCAGACGCTTAGCTGACTGAGCCACCCAAGCACCCTTATCATTCATTTATAATCTTATTGTGGACATTTTTTGTCATTGTTCACATTTGTAAATGTATGCTGGGATAGTAAAGGAAATATTTTTTCTTTATTTTTTGTTCTTTTTGTTAAAAGATTTAACATAAGGATTCCAGTAATGTTCATTTCTGTGAGTGCTAGTTTATCATTTATGGGTTGTTTCACAAAATAGGAGAATTTCAGATGAAATATTGTAACACAATTTTTTTATACTTCCACATAAAGTTGCAATTTACATATTACATGAGAGGGTAAATTTGTGGTAAAAATGGAAAAGAAAGAAGCAGAAAATGTGGCTCATACAACCTCTCTACAAACAAAGAATTAAGCAGAGTAAGTGAATTTGCTATTAGCTTATTATAGTAACTTGTCACTCTGCTCTTAATGTGTCAGCTTTTTCCTTTACAGAAGTAAAGGAAAGAGGACTTAAGTAACTCTCCGACTTTGTCTAATGGGTGCACTTTCTTTTCTACAGTTATCATTTTCCAGTAACCCCTAATTGATTTCTATCTGTCATCGGAATAAAAACAAGCCAGCAAAAGTATACCACCCTACATAATATTAACTTTGAAAGTTTTGTTTGAATCTCTTAAAAATATTACCACAGAGAAAATTTTGACATCATCATTTGGGCTCAGGGGTCCAATAAAATAATCCTTTTCTTTCCATATTGAGTTCACAACAAATTGAAAGACTGCCACATAAATCAGATGGATGAGCGAAAAAAAAAAAAACAGCTTTAATTGGTAAACCTGGAGACCAGAATTCTCAGTCCCAACATTATTGAGTTTTTACCCACCTGGGGAAACATCAGATAGATCCCTCCGAGGTAGATCAATGATAGCTTTGAGGTGGAGAGCGGAAGACAAAGTGTATTCTGGGTAAGCATCTGGATTATGAACTGACAGAGAAGGTTCTGAGAAAAGACTCTGCTTGCTGGTTTATTACCTTCTTTTGATTTCACATCTCAGACCGGTTTTCTTCACAGTGGTGAGGAACAAAAGGAAGACCTGAGTGGGTTTAGAAGAAGTGGTTTTAGCAAACGTAATACTGTGGAGAGGAGGTTCTCCCTTAACATGGATGCCTTTGTTTGTATGTTTGTACATGCATTCCCTAAATCATCATCTGAGTCCTTCCTCTATAAGGACCACTTGGCCTTCATTACAAAGATGAACCATATGGTACCTGCCCTCATAGAACTTCAATTCTGAAGTGGGCTACAAACCATCAACAAGATATGTGCTGATAAATGCTGTGATTAAGGTCACCTCGGGATGCTGTGGCAGGAAACATTAATTGCATTCAAAATTTGCAGTTCGGTGGAGAATCATGTTCATATGTCAACAGGTAAGAGACATCTGGGCCTGCTCTAATAAATCCAGGAATTTTAATAGAGTTTGATTCTGTGATGTAATATAGGAAAGGTGAAAAATAAATTGAATTATGTCCATAGCTTGCCTTCTATTTCTGGTAAAATATTTAACATGTTTTTCCTAAGAACAGTGGTGGTACATTAACTAATTTTAAGTGTGTAAGGAACATTAATATATTTGTGTGTTTAGAAATGTCATTCTGGCACTAGTGTGTTATATAAATCAGAGAGAAAAGAATGAAAGGCAGGTGGATTATTTAGCAGACTGCCAAAGCAATTCAAGTAAAAAAATCATAAAGGGCCAACTATGGTAGTGTCAGAGGAATGGAAAAATGGCTAGATGTAGTTAATAAGTCATCTTTTTATTCTACCCAACTGTTTTGTTTTGTTTTGTTATTGTTCATTAGGAAACCATCCTTTGTTGCTTCCCTATAATATTCTCAGACTGGACTTTCCAATACAGAAATCTGCTCTCTTTGGGACAGGAATGGCCATAAATTCCCATATTGTTGAATCATTGAAATCAGTCTTGTTGGCAGCTGTAATTGGTCATAAGTGTGGAAAGGTATTCTAGCAGGAGCCGTCACACCTTTATAACTGACATAAAGTCATTGAAAAAGAGGATAAATGGCAATTAATTTGAGACCTGAAATATAAGGTGAATAAGGAGATTTCTGTTACCAAACACAAGATAAAATCTAGGCATATGAGCATACAGGTCAATAGAATAAGAAGGATGGTAACATGTTCTCCATACAGTTGGACTTTAAAAGCATAGCATCAAATGCAAAACAAAACACTCGATAACATCAACAACCCCTTACACTATGTAATAACTGATTGATTTTACTGCATGAAGAGTTTAAATGTACACATTCTCACTGCTCGGTAACATCTAAATTGAAATATTAGAAAAAAATCATTGGAAATTATAAAGGAAGATTAGAGGCTGGCATAAGTTTCATACCCTTGAGTTTTTTTTAATCTCTTAAAAGCTAATCAGAAAAGATAAAAATCTCCACAGGAAAATGATCAGAAGATATGATCATTCGCAGAGAAATAATGCATGTTCAAATTATAAGACAAAAAAATTCAACCTCATTAAAAATAAAAAGTGTGAAATAAATGCAAAAGTTAATAAGCATTTTGCCCATGAAAAAGTAAAAAAGTAAAAATGGAAAAAACTGCTAATCTCAAATAATAATCAAAAAGTAACTGAACAGGAATACAAATTGGTCTTAATATTTTGAAATAATGAACTGTTATAATCCAGCCATAGATCTCAAAAACTCAAAATTTAGGATATTTTTAAACCAATAAATTTACTTTTCCAAAGGAAATTATAATGCATGTATGAAAAATTACAGAAAGATTTTTATTATAGAGAAGTACACTAGTGTAGTAAATTAGTATCAACTTATACAGTCAATAATAAGGTTATATTTTGTTTCTTCCATGGAATGAGATTCATTTAGTTAATTAAAAATGATACATTGGAAGAATTCATGTATAATATTAAAAATAGACATACTTTTGGAGAAACTTATTTTTGAAATATTTTCTTCCTAGTCTAACACATTCTCATAAATCCTCATCAGGATATGCTTGGGAGGGAACACTCTGTAATATATAAATACACAGATTCCACCAATAGTTTCAACATTCATTTTTCAAAGATTTTATTTATCCATTGGAGAGAGAGTTGAGAGAGAGAGAATCATGAGAGGGGAGAAGGTCTGAGGGAGAAGCAGTTTCCCCGTGGAGCTGGAAGCCCGACTCTGGGATCATGACCTGAGCTGAAGGCAGTTGCTTAACCAACTGAGCCACCCAGGTGCCCTAGTTTCCCAATTTTTAATGACAAAAAAAATTCTAGTAATCAGAGTAGCTAAAATATATCATCAATGATCTAACACACACAAAGGAATCTGCGTTGCCTAATTTGCATTACTCAATCTAATGTTGCCAAGGGTTGGGGGATAGGTGAGTATTTCTTTTTAAAGATTTTATTTATTTATTTGAGAGAGAGAAAGAGAATGAGCAGGAGGGAGGGAGCAAAAGAATCTGAAGCAGACTCCACGCTGAGCACAGAGCCTGATAAGGGGCTCTATCTCACAGCCGCCAGATCATGACTGAAAGATTATGACCTGAGCCAAAAACCAAGGGTCCAACGGACCCAAACAAGGCACCCTGCTGGGGTTGGGGGTGCTGGGTATTAAGTTTTCGTGTCATCACGTTTTCTTCATTGGTTCCTCTTTGTTTCATGTTGGCTGACTGTTTGCTGGGTCGCCACAGATTTTAAGGAAATGAAACACGCTCAGGAGATTCTAAAGGGTGAGGGTTTGTCGCAATGACACTTGGGGTAGAAATGAGAAATGAGACATGACCGGGCTGCCACATGTCCAGGTCTCATGAAACTACATGTTTAAATGGTCGCAACAGCCATTAAAATTGTCTGGATGAATCAAATTGTCCGTGTTATAATTTTACTTCTGAAGCCCTTGTTGCTTTTACTGTGGAAATGTGCCATCCTCAGATTATTCCTGTGACAAACTGACTGCCTTTATCAGGCTTTGCTCTATGTCACACATTATTCTTAAGAACATCTCATTGTGGAACTGAAATTTTGTCTATCTACTACACATATATTCTCTTTCTTTCTACCTTTTGATGAAACTCTTCTGGAGAGTCACTTTGGGCCAGTGACAGTCATCTCTCTGTGGGCAGAGCACTTGGTTTAATCAACTATAGTCAAAAAGCAAGGTGACTTATGTACCAGGATCCACAATTCTATATTTGCCATTTAAGTGTCAACTCATTGGTGTGAAGATGACGAGTCATAGATAATGTGCGTCCCAGTGGATGATGATGTTACTAATGTAGATAAGAACTATAAAGGACCAGATAAATGATTGAGACCCTTATTCAATTTTCTACTTTGAAACTATAAATTTCAAGAATTGTCGTATGACTATTTAAATTAAAAATACGTTTAGATTTCACAGATATATTTCCTGAGTTAAGTACAATACTGAATGAGAAAATTTAGAAGCATCCAAATCACCAAATTCCCAATTTTCTCACAGATCTCTGGTTGACCAACAGATGAAGAGGAAACAGAGACTTGCCTTCATGGGACTTCTTGTAGAAGTGTTGTAACCCACGTTGTAAGAGACTCAAAGTAAAATGTAAGTGGATACTGAGGCTCACGGAAGTAATAACACAGTGCTCACCCATCTCACATCAGGAAAAGCACTTTCACAGTCCTTGAGTTGCATGATAAAGAAAATAACCTGCATGCTTTTTGTTTGTTTGTTTTTGTTTTGTTTTGTTTTGTTTTTTTGTAATCCTAAACATAGAACGCCACTTTCAGAAACACTCACCAGCATCAGTGAAAGCAAAGAAAAAGAATTATGGCAGAGCGTACTCACAATGTCTACTTAAGCTCTCCAGCATTCAATCTTCCAAGACACCCCCCATGATCCCTGCACACTTGTGTCCTCCCTCCTGTTGAAGGTGATATGAAAATAAATGAAGACCAACCAAGTGAGGAGGAAAAAAAAAGGTTTTTTCTTCTGAGCGTCCCGTAGCAAGGGAGTCAGCCACCAAGACTTGTGTTTTAGCAGGCTCAGTGGCTGGTGGGACTGTGGGAACACTTCACAGAGTAGTGATACAAGGAAAACTTCCTGAAGCTATCAGCCTGGGAAAGTTGGCGCTCAGGGCATCCTATGCAGTTGGTCAGGGGAACATACTTGACTTTCTCTGGTTGGTCTTAAGTTGGTCATGGGGACAAAAATACTAAAGAAGCTCTTGGTTATCTTGTCCTGGCAATTTGGGGCTGACTATTACAGAAGTTAGTGAATTAAGCTTCCTGGATTGTCACTAGCTGAGGAGAGCAATCTGGTTTCTTGCAAATCTAATACAGCAGGCTGGCTTCCGGGTTATTTATTTCAGATAAGGAGGTCAGTTCCCTGAGCAGGTTGCCGCAAGTTATGGGGTATGTATTTAGTGGGGTGTACCTAGTGACTTTGTTCTTATCAATAGAAAAAAGCAAAGTTTATGGACGGTCACTCATGTGATTATGTTACACGAGATTGTGACTTCCATCTTACTTGCAGACTTTCTCTCTTGCTGGCTTTGAGGAACGAAGATGCCATGTTAGAACAGTCCCCAAACCATAGAACTAAGAGTCCTCTCCATCCCGGAGCCGGTGAGGCAATATGGCCCTCAGTGAACCATCTTTCGTGAACAGAATCCAGTCAAAACTCATGCAAGCAATCTTGGAGGCAGAACCTTCTTTAGTGGAGCCTTCAGTAGAGATGAGCCCTGGAGGAGTAGCCCTTTGAGAGACTCAGATGTAGATAACACAGCTAAGCCATTCCTGGATTCCATAGAGACTATGAAATGAAAAATATGCATTGTTTTAAACTGCTAATTTTTGCATAATGTGTTGTATAGCAATGAGGAAACAATATAAGCATTAAACTTTCAGAGTTGACGTTTTCAGGTCCCAAATCAAAATGATCCCTAGTATTAAGGTATTAAAGGCAAGTGTGTATGTGAGTGTGTGTGTGACTGAAGTTAATAATGGATTTTTGACTATTTTAACCTGATAACAATAAATATTACCTTTTTTAAAAAACTACCTCCTGGGGTGCCTGGGTGGCTTAGTTGGTTAGACATCTACCTTGCGTTCAAGTCCTAATCCCAGAGTCCTGAGATGGGGCCCTGTGCTGGGCTCCTTGCTCAGTGGGGAAGTCTGCTTCTCCCTCTCCCTCTGCCCCTGTTCCTGTGCTCTCTCTCTCCCTCAGTCTCTCTCTCAAATAAATAAAATCTTTAAAAATGTATAAATAAATAAATAACTCCCTTTTCCTCATCCCATCCTCGTTGAGTGACTTTCCAGTGCAAAGAGAGATCAATCCAAGAGAAGAAATCCAAGTCCAAATTCTTGCAGATGTTCAGAGCAATGAGCCTTTCTAGCTAGTTATCCTAGCTAAAGCGTTCTCAGAGAAAATCAGTAAAGAGTTTTTGGTTTTGATTTTTTTCCCATTAATTAGCCAAAAGAAATAAATGGACTAATTAGTTTTTTAAAAGAATTTTAGTTCATGCAACTGTTGCATTTGTCTCTTAATAATAAGTTGTCACTCTGGTGTCAAGCCCAATGGGTGTGCTTTTTAATTAACTTTCAGTCATCCTTAGGGCTCGGTCATATCTGGGCATCAACAAAGCAAGTTGCTAGGCCTTCAAAGTAAAAGGCCAAATGTAAAAAGATGGCTTAATGAAGCTGTTCTAAGAGCCCGGAAACCCCATGCCCCCTTGTCCCTCCTATTCTGCAATAACTGGTAAGCGCCCAGAATGTTGCTGTGGAAGAAGAAGGACAAAAAGGTAAAAATACTAAATATGGTGGATTTTACACCTCAAGTCTCAAGCAACCAGAGTTTTACTAAATGTTTCTAGATTATTTTCTTCTATTGGGCAAGAACGAATTTTGGAAGAGAACGATAACAAAAAGAGCTAAAAGACAAGCAGAGGTATTTCCATTTTGAGGGGATTAAAGGACACAGTGCAGTTACCCTCTGGTCAGGGTGAGTTTGGAATTAGAGTGAACTGTTGAACAAGGTTATTCCTGAGATTTTAAACAGGCACCTTTGCTTGAGAGATGGCTCAGTACCAGGGGACGTTTTTCAGCGGATATTCCCGAATATCCAATAGCCAAGGCACACTTTTGTGTTCACATTGTCACAAGTGATAACATGATCCTGAGAAGGGAACTTGTAATGAAAAGAAGTTATCAAGAATCAGTATCTAAGGAGGAAGTATCAGTTAAAGAAGAAAAATGATCTCCAAGAGATGGGAAACAAAAGAGGTAAGTCCCATGATGCTGTGATTTGATCTGGAGAAAGTTTCTGGCCTCTTTCTGCTGCAGGGGTGGGAACCCAGGTAGATTCTAGAAGTTTCCTTGATTTTAGGAGTTGAAGCCGGAATCCCAGAAGCTAAGGCGATAGGACAGAATATATAATCTAGAGATCTGATGTGTCTCCTTAGGGTAATCGGTTGAGTACTGATCACCACAACATGTGGGAGGAAACTATCTGAGCTGGGCAGAGCATCATCCCAAAAGACCCCAAGCTTTCAGAGGACCTGGGTGTTCCCTAAACCCAAATGGAAATTCTCATAATCCAGAAGTATTATAATTCAGGAGCATCAGTTCCAATCATGATCAGTCAAACCTTTGGGTGTGATCAATATGCCTGCCTTAATTTTAGCTGTTGCTCATGGAGCTGTTCATGTACCCACACTTTCAAACTGTGCATGTCAGTTACACCTCAGGAGGCTCTTTATCTAAAGGCCAGTAGCAAGCTTGACAGTTATTATAATACTTAAGAAGTATTCCTTGACGTAAGAGTATGAATTAATTAGACAGACATAATATGCAGTAAGTTTTCATTTATATGAATCTAAAACACAAGCAAAAGTAACTTGTGAAGCAAATCTCAACGACACTTGCCAGTTGTCGGGTGATGGAGGAGCTGTAGACTGGAAAGGGCCTGGGGTTGTCCTCTGGGATGCTGGATCGTACCTCACCATTTGAGTGTTTGTGCCATAGTGTACAATTAAGTATAATTTAAGCAAAAAATGTACAGTCAAGATTTGTGCCTTTTTTGATATGCAACATTTCAGCAACAACATCTAAAAATTCAGCACCCTTACTTCCTTATTCTTTATCACAAACCAAAGTCATGTCTTGTTAACCGCAAAAACAATAGACTACAATGAGAATATATATTAAATAGAGTGCTGATGTTAGAACTTCCAAAAATTAAACATTTTATACATTTCACCAATTTTAAAAGCTGTATTTCAGGTACATTAAAAATAGAAGGTATCCTAAGTGGAGATGGCTAGATAAAGATTAATTGATTTGAGAGAGTCCATATGCTTTTCTCTATTTCTTTGTGAAATACCTTGAAAGTTCGAATTCTTTGTGAATTCATTGGAATTATGATTTATTTTATTCTCAAAATGTTCAAGTAAAATAGTACGTGGTTTCGATAATAAGAATATTCTTGGATATGTCTAATTGACTTTAAAATTCTGTAAGATGTTTGGTGAAGTCGATTATGGACGTAAAATTGGAGTGAAATAAAGAAGTTGCTGAAAAAGGATCCGCAGTTAAATTTGGTAGATTAAGCAACCTGCACAGGCAGTGAACCAAAACCTTTCCTTTATTCCAGCAAGGCTTTGTTCAGCACCAGACTTTGTACATTTTTTTCCTTTCTATTTAAGGTCATAGAGTTCACATTCATTGTTACTTTTATTTTTTAACATTTGACTTCTATTTTTTCTTACTCTTTCTCTTTCTCCTTTTGCTGCATTTGCCAGATTTTCTATTGAAAAGTCAGAATAGAGCTGTAAAGGAATAGCAGGAGAAATGGCTGGGGTCTCCTCACTTGTCAGATAAATCCCAGGGTGCCTCTGCTGTCTCACCAACATATTGATTCATTTCTTCACTCCACCATTCAAGCTCCAAAATGAAAAGCCTTGGCCTTGAAGGCGCACTGTGTTACAGGTGCACGTCTGTAGTATCCACAACTGAATATCGTTTTGCAACTTGAAATATCACCCAAAAAACACTCCCCCAAATGGGAATACTGGACAGCACCTTATTTGGGACATATTTCATACAACGTGGATATATTAATCACCCGAAACACTAAGATGACCAGTCTACTTTTTTGTTCCTTATCCTTCTTCTGTATATTTTTATATCTTTGGCTTTAACCAATGCCTATAACACAAATAAGAATAACATTCTTTCACATTCAGTGTGGCTGTTACCTTTGGTGGCACTTTTTTACTAAGTAGATTTTAATAGAGTGGATCTTGCAAATGTTCCTCATTTATTATAATTTTATTTTTATAATATAAGGTTTTGTGTTATCCCTTGTTTCAAAATCAAATATTCAATATTCTATAGTTTGAAAATAAGCTGAAATAAATTAATCTAACCATATATTATATTAAACCATATAACCATATATTATATTAAAAAATAACAAAGTAGTCAAACCATCTCCTAATATCAAAAGAAAGAATGTTGATTGAGGGACAAAGAAAAACACAAATACACAAAATGATAACTAGCAAAGAGAAAATAACTATTAAAAAAGAGAGAATCATTAAATACTATGTGGAATGAGGGTACACAAATATACATGAATACCTAGATGAAATGAGACTATGCTATGAATATATTATATAGTGAAATAAGTCTCATTAGGAAAAGAATGTTTGAAAAAAATAATTTCTGTAGAGCACTACCTCCAAGTAAACCAGCTTTTTTTTTTTTTTAAGATTTTATTTATTTATTTGTCAGAGAGAGAGAGAGAGAGTGAGCACAGGCAGACAGAGTAGCAGAGGGAGAAGCAGGCTCCCTGCGGAGCAAGGAGCCTGGTGCGGGACTCGATCTCAAGACGCTGGGATCATGACCTGAGCCAAAGGCAGCCACTTAACCAACTGAGCCACCCAGGTGTCCCAAACCAGCTTTTCTTATTTCATAACTCAATGATTATCGATAACATAATAACACAATCCTATCTAAACAAAGAGGGAAGATAGGGAAATTTTTAAGTGAAGCAAACGATAGTGAAAATTAATAAATTACAAGATGAAAGGGGAAAATGATAAGAGAGAAAAAGACAGAATAAGAAGAAATAAATGATTTATTTTTTCAGCTAGATAATATGCTTTGGGAGAAAAATTTCTTTAGTGAAAAATATTTATTTGCTAGATATTTTCTGGAGCACAAATGAGTTTTACTACAGTGAATGAAATGAAATTAATGAAAATATTCATAGCATATTTGACATATATAAAATAAGGAAGAATATTTATGATTTGTTTATAAGTACAAATTGTATTGTGACCAAACTAAAGCCAGTACTTAATAGTGATGTTTGCTATGATTTTATCTCTCTTTTTATTCTTACCACCAACTGTATGATAATACTTACATATATATTCTACAAGTTCTTAGAAAATGATTTTTTTACATAGAATTATTTATTGGACCTACGTGTACATAAAACATGAGGATAGCACCTAAATTATTTTATTTTTCCAAGTAAATGTTGTTCTTAATACCATATATTGAAAATATGAATTCAATAAATTGACCAGATAAAAATGCTGCTGGTTTGTGTGATTTTCATCAACATTCTTAGATGAATTTTTCCCCTTAGCAATGTTGTCATAAATATGATGTTTATGAAGTCTTCAAGTTAGGAATGCACAACATTAGGAATATCGTGGTATTCTAA
Organism: Lontra canadensis; assembly: GCF_010015895.1. NCBI lineage: Eukaryota > Metazoa > Chordata > Mammalia > Carnivora > Mustelidae > Lontra > Lontra canadensis. The sequence continues at coordinate 6,063,631 of NW_022631038.1, forward strand.
TACATGTATTAGGAACACATAAAGATATAAAATGACTACTTAGGCTTAATTTTTTTAAGACATAATATTAAAGACCTGTTAAAAGTATTATCTTTTGAGCATCTTTTCATATGTCGGTTAGCCATCTGGATGCCTTCTTTGGAAAAATGTTTTTTCATGTCTTCTGCCCATTTCTTAACTGGATTATTTGTTTGTTTAGTCTTGAGTTTGATAAGTTCTTTGTAGATTTTGGATATTGATCCTTTATTGGTTATGATTTTTTTGCAAATATCTTCTCCCATTCTGTAGGCTATCTTTCAGTTTTGTTGATTGTTTCCTTCCCTGGGCAAAAGCTTTTTGTATTGATGAAGTCCCAAAAGTTCATTCTGCCTATTTCCCTTGCCTCCAGAGATGTGTCCAGTAAGTAAAAAGTTGCTAAGTTGGAGTTCAAAGAGGTTATTGCTTGTGTTCTCCTCTAGGATTTTGATGATTACCTGTCTGACATCTAGGTCTTTCATCCATTTTGAATTTATTTTTGTGTGTGGTATAAGAAAGTGGTCCAGTTTCATTGTTCTGCATGTGGCTGTCCAGTTTTCCAACATCATTTGTTGAAAAGACTGTCTTTTTTCCATTGGATATTTTTTCCTGCTTTGTCAGAGAATAGGAGACATAGGGTTGTGGGTCCATTTCTGGGTTTTCTTTCCTGTTCCACTGATCTGTGTCTCTGTTTTTGTGCCAGCACCATACTGTCTCAGTAACTACAGGCTTGTAATTGAAGCCTGGAATCATGATGTCTCCAGCTTTGCTTTTCTTTTTGTTTCTTTTCCAGGACTGCTTTGGCCATTTAGGGTCTTTTATGGTTCTATACTCATCATCAGAGAAGTGCAAATCAAAGCCATGATGAGATACAACTCCATACCTGTCAGAATGGCTAAAATTAACAATACTGGAAACAACAGGTATTGGTGAGGATGTGGAGAAAGGGGAATGCTCTTGCACTTTTGGTGGGAATACACTCTGGAAAACAGTATGGAGTTTCCTCAAAAAGTTACAAATAGAACCACTTTCTGATCCAGCAATTGCACTCCTAGGCATTTACCCGAAAGATACAAAAATACAGGTTCAAAGGGAAGCAGACACCCCAATGTTTATAAGATCATTATCAATAATAGCTAAATTATGGAAAGAGCCCAAATGTGCACCGACTGATGAGCAGATAAAGAAGATGTTGTATACATACAAATGGAACATTACTCAGCCATCAAAAAGGATGAAATCTTGTCATTTGTATTGACATGGATGGAACTAGAGTGTATTACACTAAGCAAAATAAGTCAGTCAGAGAAAGACAAATACCATATGATTTCACTCATATGTGGAATTTAAGAAATAAAACAGATGAACATAGGGGAAGGAAAAATAAAGAAACCATAAGAGACACTTAGCTATTGAGAACACACTGAGGGTTGGTAGAGGGAGGTGTGTGGAGAATGGACTAAATGGATGATGGGGATTAAGGATGAGCACTGAGTGATGTATGTAGATGATGAATTCCTAAATTATACACCTGAAACCAATTTTACTATATATGTTGTATAACTAGAATTTAAATAAAAATTTCTAAAAAATCTTTTTAAAAACTTACAGCTCTTAAGATTAGGAAACGGTCTCAGAATTTCAGAAAATATAGTAACAAATTTCAAAACATACATGCTGTTACAGTGTTTCATGTAAATTCACAACTGATATAAATTCTGTTGATTAATAAGTATTTAGATAGCAGTGAGGGTAAAAAGTAACTGAAGGCATCCAATTATCATAACCTTCCTCTAATAATGCTGTGTTATAGTTTCTCTTTACATTCACAAACAACTGAATTAAATCAACATTCAACTATTGTAATTTATATATTGTAATTTATATATGTCCTCTTCTGTAATTTAAAAAAATAAACTACAATGATATAATATGAAATTCACTTTCTGTCTCTGTGAATTGGAATCTCTAGGTACCTCTTATAAGTGGAATCATATAGCTTTTGCCTTTGTAACTACAGCAGGTGTCAAAATCCTCTCTTTTTAAGGCTGAATAATATGCCACTGTATATACTCCTTTCTGTCTATAACATATCATACTGTATTTATCCATTCATCTATCAAAGAACAGTTAGCTTACTGACACCTTTTGGTTATTGTGGATAGTACTGCTATGAATACGTATGTACAAATATCTGTTTAAGTCCCAGCTTTTAATTCTTTTGGGAAGGTATACATTTTTATAATGCATTTCTACTTACCTCTGATCAAACTTTAATAATTTTTGGAATATAACTAGAGCCCAGAAGATATTTGTTGAATGCATGCACTTTATTCTATGGCCTGATTATTTGGCAATTCTTTGAAGATGATGACATACTTTTATGGATCTTCAATCCTCATAATCATTAAATGCATTAGCTTGGACTCAACCCAAAACATCCTATCAATACAGGCCCCTCCTATAGAGGTACAATAACATACACTTACATTAGTATTTTAAATTTTAAAAATAGCCTCAAGCTGTAAGTGAAATGTACACATAAACATACATTTTTACAATAATTTGAAAGTTCTGCATCCCCTTCAAAATCTGTCTATCTACATGTGTATCTAAAGTGTTGCATAAATATTAGTTAATTCTTTCAAGGTTTTAGCTGTACATAATTAAAGTTTCTTAATTTATATATTGAAATTATTTTGTTACCTATATACTCAATAGTTATGCTTATATACCTCCTTTAATGGCAAATTATTTGATTTTTCTCTTTCTTAATTGTAACTGAATAAGCTTTAAGTATAATTTCATAATTTATGGTATTTCTGATAATTTATTCCATCTGTTTATAAGCTTACTTCTTTAAATGTGTCCACTTTGACCTTATCAGTTTCTTCAATGGCATTGGCAAATCTTAACTCCTTGTTGAAAATAAATTTTCTTTTCACACCTAATATTTTGGAAATAATGCTGCTAACTTGATGATCACAGCTTTGTACTAAAGCTTGAAATTAGGTAATGTGATGCCCCCAGTTTTTTTTTTTTTTTTTCAACATTTCCTTAGCAATTCAGGGTCTCTTCTGGTTCCATAAAAATTTTAGGATTGTTTGTTCCAGCTCTTTGAAAAATGCCAGTGGAATTTTGATCAGGATGGTATTGAAAGTATAGATTGCTCTAGGCAGTATAGACATTTTAACAATGTTTATTCTTCCGATCCATGAGCATGGAATGCTTTCCCATCTTTCTGTGTCTTCTTCAATTTCTTTCATGAGTGTTCTGTACAGATTCTTTATCTCTTTGGTTAGGTTTATTCCCAGGCATCTTATGGTTCTTGGTGCTATAGTAAATGGAATCAATTTTCTAATTTCCCCCTTTCTATATTTTCATTATTAGTGTATAAGAAAGCAACTGATTTCTATACATTGATTTTGTATCCTGCCTCATTACTGAATTGCTGTGAACAAGATCCTAGCTAATGAGATCCAACAGTACATTAAGAAGATCATCCACCACGACAAGGTGGGATTTACCTCTGGGATGCAAGAGTGGTTCAACATTCGCATATCAATCAATGTGATAGAACAAATCAATAAGAGAAGAGAGAAGAACCCCATGGTCCTCTCAATTGATGCAGAAAAAGCATTTGACAATATACAACATCTCTTCCTGATTAAAACACTTCAGAGTATAGGGATAGAGGGAACATTCCTCAATGTCATAAAATCTATCTATGAAAAACCCACAGTGAATATCATTCTCAATGGGGAAAAGCTGACAGCCTTCCCTTTGAGATCAGGAACACAAGGATGCCCACTCTCGCCACTGTTGTTCAACATAGTACTAGAAGTCCTAGCAACAGCAATCAGGCAACAAAAAGAAACAAAAGGTATTCAAATTGGCAAAGAAGAAGTCAAACTCTCTCTCTTCGCAGATGACATGACACTTTATATGAGAAACCCAAAAGACTCCACCCCCAAACTACTAGAACTCATACAACAATGTTGCTAACTTGAAATCATAAAAACTCATGTTGACTATAAAAACGCTAAAAGGTGAATTTTCTTCACTCAAAGGTATCTTTCTACAGATAGTATTCTCTCTGTTCCAGTTTTTCGTTTTATGATAATTAAGAAAATTAGACATTTAGCCTCTTAGTATGTGGGAGTTTCTCAATTTATAGGTTAGAAAGCAAGAGTTAAATAGTGGTGTTGAGATTTGCATCTAGTGCATTCTAATACACTCTGAATTTTCTACTTAAATAGGATGACATGTGGCAAATGAAATTTAATGTCGACAAATGTGGAATAATTCAAATTAGCCTCAGATATAATAAGTGACAGATAAAAAATTATAGATAATTGAAGTGATGCATGAAGACCTTGAAAAAGACATTCAATTGTTAACAAACTTTCAGGAATCTTTTCAACTAAAAAGAAACTCTGTGCTCTTTCTTAAGATGCCAGAATTTAAATGCAAAAAAACAAATACTCCCTGCTATGTACTAAGTTAAATAATGTTTAATTGGATCACAGCGTTCCAAATTGAAAAAAAGTTGCATTCTTCCTCTGGACAAGTCCTACATCTTCTAGAGAGACAAGTAACTTTATGTCACTTTAATGCTTTCTAAAGTACTTGAACACAAAATGGAGGCATTTCTCTTACTGTCTATTGACATCTGGAGTGCAACTGTTGGCATAAAGACCAGAAAATTCTACAAGGGTGTTCTGGCATGGAACTTTAACTCAGATGTCTCCCAGTAGGAGAACAACTACCAGACAGCACAGTCTTGTTGAGCTCCTGGGTCCCACATAAGGTATTTAAGACATCTTTCTTTATTAGGTCAGAAGCTGTATGTCTTTCCAGTTCAGTTCACTGTAGCGGGCATACACATTAAATTAAATCTGCTTTAACTCCTTTTTAATTATACAATTCTTGAAGGAGTAATTGAAACCCACCAACATATAGTAAAAAACAAACAAACAAACAAACAAAAAAACGTATTGGGATATCAAATATTTTTCTGTTTTTCTGTTTTTGCTTCTTCCTTTAATTCTTACAACCACAGGAAGTGGGAAATTATTTTCGTTCGTTTGTCTCTAGTCTTTAAACGCAGAAACTTGGCCTGAAATCCTATTCCCAGAATACATGCCTTGTAACATAAATAAATCAGAATTTCCTATTTGATGTTTTTAAATACTAAAATTAAACAAAATGGCTCATTTATATGTATTTTATAGGTAACTACACATGACACACTTGTGTGATCATGTATTAATGCATTTAATTGTTTTAGGCATATACAATTTATGTTACACATATTCTCATGTGAGTTTATTTCTTTGCCACACTATTGTACATCTTTATTAAAGAAAGAGTTTAACAACAGAGGTTAATAGTCTGCTGGTTACAAGTAATCTACAGGAGTAGAAGAAATAAAGCTTAAAAAGCATAAAATTTTAAAGGACTTCCAACACAAATTTAAGTGAGAATATTTAATGCCTTCAATCTCAATCCAATTATGACTCTTGGGTCTCAATCTCTGGTGGTCAAGGACTGACTTATCTAAGTCTTCCCCATTGCACTTAGTATATAACAATGTACATATGAAACTCAACACATATTTTTGATAATGACATGCTCTCACATAAAGCTGTAGTTCATTGAGAGAGACAAAAATAAGTTAATCAATTATCTTACAATTTTATATCTTACAACGTACACAAACAGATACCTCATTTAATCTTCATTAAAAATATAGTGAAATTAGGAATTGTTCCGCTTTGTAGAACACTGCATGTGCCTAAAAGAATCCTTAATTTCAATGTGAATACAATTACAATATAAAATATAATTAAACATGTAGCTCTGTTCAGAGATTTAAGAGTTCTCTATAATTCTTCCTGAGGCATATGTGAGTAAACATGCTTCAGTGTTTACAAGCCATGATAACTGAAATTTTTAAAAAAATCAGGATGCATATAGACACTTTTGTGATCAAGACTATAATTAAATTCCATAATTAATTTTATAACTAATATATTTTTATTTATAACAGGAATTTTGGCCTTCATTCATCTAGATTATTACAGATGAAGGCGCTCATAATTATAACATGCTCATTAAACACACCTGAGAAAACCCATCCCACACTGTATTCATAAAACTTAGTTCAAAAACTGTTTCTTTTCCTTTTTAAAGCATTCATTTAGTTGATTTTTTTTGTCCATTTACAGTAGAATAATGTTCTTCCCAACAGAGTTGAACAGAGGAGTGCTAATCTTTATTCATAAGGCCAATAAATTTGTTCAAAGAACACATCTGCTAAAGGCTAAAATGACTATGAACAAGATGAATGATAACTCCGTTTAGCTTTCCAGTGACAGCTATTACAAAAGGTTTAGGTTATTTATTTTTGGCTAACTGATAAAGATTGTGGTATGGCAGGTGAAACACCAGATAAAATGCTTTCAGAATTGGTTTATAATTATATCCCCAAGAGGAAAAAAATAATCTCTCTCTCTCTCTCTCTATATATATATATGTATATATATAATACACACACACACACACACACACACACACAGAGACAATTTCAGTTCAAGAAGAGAAACATTTTAAATTTTATGTAAGTCCACATGTGATATTATAATTTCTTTTGGGAAAGTACACCAACCATTCACAGTTTATATTGCTTTACTTTATTACTAATATTTCTAATAATTTTATTACCTTAGTTTTATGACACATTACTCTGAAAGGCATTATTTCTTCTGTTCAGCAAGAACAGCAAAATTATCTTTTACTACTAACAAGTCAAAGGGGGCTTGAAAAGTTATGTAGCATTAAAATGAAAGAGATGTCCTTGTGAAGGATTATGGGGAAGTATGGTTGTTCTTAGTAAACGTGAGTTTATTTGCTGTTTGTGATGCTTTGGATAATTATTTATATTTTGGTTTTTGAGTTCATTGTTAGTGATTCTTGTGGCTTGCATGATAGAAATGCACCATATAGCTCCAACCAAATATATAAACAATGAAGTCTCCAAATAATTTTTCCTTTGTTTTGTTATTGCCTTAGAAATTGGGAGTCTGTTGTTGGCTATTAATTTGTACATAATATGCTTAAGGTTAGATTTATTAGATTTAACCATAAGATTTAAATTTTTTTCGTATCTAATTCAGATTTTGTAAGAAAAAGCATTGTTTATAATTAAATAAAAACAAAAACAGATTAGATTTAAACATTTATTAGATTTATTAGATTTAAACATAAGATCTAGATTTTTTTCATATCTAATTCAGATTTTATAAGAAAAAGCATTGTTTATAATTAAACATAAACAAAAAACAGATCTCAAAGTCATGTGTTCATGCTGGATTATAAATTTCTATATGTTCTCTTTAAACTGTTAACTTTATTATTTTGGTTAAAACATTTCAAATTGTGAAAGTAATATTTGACAATTAGATGCAGAATACTTTCTGGTCTGCTCTCAGGGGTTCTCAGTGGTTTGGGTTAAATTTTCTATTGAAGTTTGATGTGAATACACTGTTTCTGCTCACATCAGCTCCCTCAGTTTAAAGAAATGCCTTCTTGGGGTGCCTGGGTGGCTTAGTCGGTTAAGCATCTGCCTTCTGCTCAGGTCCTGATCTCAGGGTCCTGGGATCAAGCCCAGCTTCTGGGAAGTCTGCTTCTCCCTCTCCCTTTCCCCTCAACCTCCACTCATGCTCTCTGTCTGTTACTCTCTCCTCAAATAAATAAATAAAATCTTAAAAAAAAAAAAAGAAATACCATCTTGTTTCTCGATAGTGAACTTTCTTCGTAATAACATATTATCCTGGGGCACTGTCATGAAATATCATTCTAGTTTCTTTTTTTTAAATCCAATTCAGGCTTTTATTAATTGTAAATGGAGAATCCCATCTAATCACTGCTAAACAAACTATCTCAGCTTTAGCTAAAATACTGCATTTTTAAAAAATCCTGTTACATCTTGATCAAGAAAAGTGTGTGGAAGTTGAAATCATTAAATTATTTTATCCCTGTTTTTGGTGCTTTTAAAAAAATATTTTCAAAGGAATATTGTTATATAGAGGAAAGGAAGGGAAGTATGGAGGGAAGGGGGAGAAGGGAAGGGGAGGAGAGGAGAAAGAGAGACATGAGAACAGAGTGAAGAACAATTTACTATGATTTTCTGTTCCAGAGAAAGGAGATCTGGTGATAGAGTGAGCACATAACCTCAATTAATGCTCTGGGAACTGTCTTTTGAGATTTATAAAGCCTATAAAAATATGATCACCGTAAAAGCTATTACTTGAGTATGAGATGTCAAAAACTATCCATAGGCGATTTGTATACTGGCCCTGTAAAGTGATTGATGAGGAAATTCTTCCATTGAAATACATGACAGTTACCTCTCTACATAGACATCTTACTAATCTGGGTGTGACTATGCTTTAGAATTTGCCATGCTGAGCCAGAGAGAAAGAGACAAAGAGGAGAACGTAATTACACTCATACAGTCTCACACTCCCAGGAAATACTAGTATGTCTTGGTCAAAACTGTCCACCTCACAAGCCACCCTTCCTTCCTGGGCTCTCAAAAAGAGAATCGCCACCAATCGTACAAGCATCTGCATTCTCCTGTCTGCCAGGATTGCTATTTGTTCATTTGACAACTATTTATTTTTTTTTAAGATTTTATCTATTTATTTGACAGAGAGATAGAGAGAGCACAAGTAGGCAGAGAGGCAGCGAGAGGGAGAGGGAGAAGCAGGCTTCCCCACTGAGCAGGAAGCCTGATGCGAGGCTCTATCCCAGGACCCTGGGATCATGACCTGAGCCCAAGGCAGCCGCTTAACCGACTGAGCCACCCAGGTGCCCCATTCGTTTGACAACTATTTGTCAGCTTCTACCTTTCTAGGTGCAGAGTGTGTCACAGCCAATAAAATGAACAAAACTTTTCCATTTCCTTTGAATTTATATTCTAATAGAGAGATGCACGATAAACAAATAATATTTAACTAATTAGATGCAGTGTAGTAATAGGAAGGAAAATAAATCATAGAGAGTGATACGGACTTCAAATCGGAGTCGAGAATCTAACAGACAACGGAGAAGGTTTCATTGTGCAGGAATATTTGCCAAAAGGGCAAAAGATATGAAGCGTGTCATCCTAGAGGTACCTGATAGAAGATGAATCGGTGCATATATTCAATGCAAAGCCTTGAAACCAAAACACATCTCTTCCAGACATAAGCAGGAAGCAGGGAGGGGCTGGAGCCTAGTACATGGGTGGGAGAGCAGCACTGAGCCAGGCATGGGTTTGGGGCATTTGTGCAGGAACTCAGGGAGCAAGGCTAAGATTATGACTTTGCTGTCAGTGACAGTGGCATCTGCAGACATGACATGACTTGGAGATAGTTGTGAGAGTGGCGGGAGTGCAGGGGGCTCTGGTGGTTTGCAGCTTGGACAATGGAGTTCAAGCTAGAGATAAAATTTGGGTGAATTCAACAAATTCAGTTTTCCAGATGTGTGAGATCCATGGAAACTAGTTACGTTTCGTGTCTTATTTGCACACATTGGGTGTTTCCAGATACTTTACACAGTTTTCTCATTTCATTCTAATGTTAGGCTACTTCCAAAAACAACTATCATTTTAAAATCTTTCTTTTAAATAATGTGGGGGACTTATTTGTTGCTGGAAGGCAACTTCAGCCATTTGTGAAAATTTCCCCTAATATAGTATCTGTCTTATGAGGGGTGGAAACATAACAGCATTTAACATTTTTAAAATCTCAATCCTTTATCCCCTCACAAATACATTTGGACGATTATGACACTAAAGAAGATACAATAGCTATTTAACGTGATGTCTATGTCCAATTTCCATAATTGTGTTTGTGATACTGTCTATGGCTATGTAAGATGTAAATGTTGTTTAATGAAGGTTTTACATTTTTTAAAAGTTCCAGGGAATCCACAGGTATTATTTTCTTCACGTGACAAAATCTACTTCCTTTATATAACATAGATAAAACACTACGTCTCTTTCCAAAAGATTGTAATTGCTAAAGGTCTTTTGAGTTTTGAGTGCTCGGAATATTCCAGAAATGAATCTAACTGCCTGATAGCTTCCCCGTACTGATTCTTTGTTAACCGTACAATGTAAGTACCATGACACCAGTGAAAAAGCTGGGGTCTAGAAAGTTTAAATAACACCCTAATCGTCCAAAGATGAATAATTGTTGAAAAGAAATGCTAAACCAAGAAAATAAGAATTCAGAGCCTGTTCACAAAGCTGCAATCTATTCTGTGAGAAACTGAATCAGTTTAGGACTTACATGGGAGAGAAGCCTCCTGAAAGAAAGATCACAAAAGAGCCACCCAGAGGAAGACTTCATTCATGTGAAAAGCACAAAGAATGTGAAAGTTAGCAGAAGTCTTACATGTTGCAGGCCCTCAGATTGGTCAGAGAAAAAGACGGAACAAAGAAATGAGATTGTGATTCGCAAGGGAGGGAGAAGATGTCATCTTCAGTTCTTACACGTGGCCACCAAAGGAAAAGCAAGTCCAGAAAGTGCATTCTACATATTTGAATCTCACAAGAGAAAGGAAAGTTTAACTGAATCTGGGACAGTATGGTCCACGGCTTCAGTTTTAGGTCCAGAAAAAAAAAAAAAATGGGTTCTTTTGACTACAGATACAACTTCTAGTATGGAAGCTGGAAAAAGAAAAAAAAAGTTAATCCTTTACCGGTTTTATTCTAGTTTATTGTTACTTAATGCTGTGAAAATAGTGAATACATTTGGCTTTCATTTATATCAGTTTCTACTTGTTTAAATCTTATGTCATAGTTATGGAAACTATATTTGAAACTTTTTTAGAATATCTTGCCTCAGATTGTGAAATATAATTTTAGCTCAATGATATCCAGCTCCGGAGTAATTTAACAACACTGTCAAATTAATCTCTTAAATGCCTAAGTGATACCTCAAAGTCCCTAAGACAGAATTTGAGACAATATGGAGCAAAACAAAATACTATTTTATTTCACCTAGTTAATAATTTCAATACCCTTCTTCATGTCTTTTTTATTTACTTTACCTGAAAAAAAAGCTTGTTGAAATTTTATATAGAAAATTTACTCTCTTTTGTTAAAGAAGTTTTAATGTTTCCTAGTAGTGGTGGCATGTTTTACTCCAATCCTACAATAAGCGTGCATTGATTACCTACTGCTGAAAGAATTGATTTTAGCCACTGTGTGGCATACATACTATGATGAATTAGAAATATAACTTCAAATGCAAATTGATAAGTACAGACTTTATGTTTAGTAATAGTAAATCCTGTTTCATGTATTAGACAGCATAGATCCATAAACTCCATTAAGTCTATGTAAGTTCTTGTGTATAAAAAATATCAATAGTGATAAAAAGAGATAAGTGAACATAAGAGGCACAGTTAAAATTTACATTCATAATTCAGGAGTCCAACCATCTAATTTAACTTGATATACTCTCACTTGCCATACATGCAAATAAACATGAATTCAAAACTATCCCACAGCCATGCTGAGCTTTGATATGGGCTAAGGTTAATTTAAGTCATCATATACACAAAATTTGCCCATGGAATCAGGACATATTTTCAGAAAAAGGAAGGAAAAACTCCTTAAATGTAGTGCGTTTCTGTAGCTTCGTGTAGTTTCTATTTGTCTAATATATTTTAAACAGCTTAGAGTTTCCCCTTCTCATTCCTTGGAAGACAGGAGTAAAAGTCAAGAGATATAAAGCATGAAGTGTGCATTTAAGGGAAAGTCAGTTAGGCCCTTCCAGGAAAATGGGTTTCTCTGCACATGCCTGCTCTGAAGCTCGGAGGAATAAGATACAGATACCTCCCAGAGCCAAAAAGCACCTCTCCCACCTGTTTTTAAGCTAAGGAACTAAGCCCAAAGAAGAGACAATGAGGATTAGAAACAAAGTTCAGGATACAAATACAGATTTCCATTTTCCTAGTTCAGCTTAATTTTCTATTGCCTGGAGACTCAGCTGGAGTGATTCAATATTGGTCAAATATTTAGAAGTATAGCATTCTACTACTCCCCTCAATATTTAGAGATAATACTAATATTCCATCCATGAAAACTTTAATTTTATGCTTTAAAAATATTTTTTAGTCATTTGAGCTAGTAAACTTAGATTTAAAGTATCTTTTATTTCCATGGGATATATGAAATGAGTACCTTTCAATAATTAAAGTACGACATGTTAAATTATATTATTTCTTAATGAATTAAAAATAAAGGGTAAAAAATAACCTAAAGCTATATTTGTAAACTGTTATAAAATATATGGTATTTAAAGTACAGTGTGCATATGCATTAAATATGCATTACTACATGCAGAGGGAAAAAAATAAGTGGTCACAGTCTTCTCTGATAATCCAAAAACCTATTAAGAAAAGTGCAACATTCTTCTGAGAGACAACAGAATTCAATATTCTACTTTGTGTCATCTGGAAAGAACTGTTACGTGATGTAAAATATAAAATAAGCAAAAACAGTAGGGACAGACACAGACCAACTATGGGAGAAGAGAACATGCTCTAGAGACAATTATAATAAAAGTCAATTGCAACTAAATTCAGTGGCCAGATCCTGGACTTGGAAGGGATTCAAAGAATTAAAGGAACATATGTTCAGAAACACAAATAAAATATAATCTTAATAAGGAAAGAGTCAATAAATCTTAACACAGAAATTGAACCAAAAAAAAAAAAAGAATCAGAACAAAATGGACAGTGCAGCTTTATGGAATAACTGGGACAGGAATTGCTTGTCACTGTTAATAGCTGGAAAACTGGACAGAATATTAGTAGTTGGAAAAAAAAAAAGAATATTAGTAGTTGACTGCTTTACGACATTGGATAACCATCAGCATAGCACTGGGATCCCTGAGAGAAGGAAAACAAATGAGTGGCCTCTTTGATCACCCTGGATTCTTCCTGGAGTGGCTTTTCTGGCTCATGGTTCCGGAGGGGCTGTCCAGGCAGAGCACCACTTCTTCTCATGTTGAGACAGAATTCATATTTCAGGGGTTGCTGATGCTGGGATTTGCAAAGAGCAAGTCCAGTATCTACACAGGTCTCTGATTCTGGGTGTTAAGCCACATACACATACGACGTAAAAATCTACAAAATGGGCAAATCCTAAATGGGCTGATGTAGGCTGCCCTGCATCCAAGATCATGTGTGATAGAGGTAGCTGGGAGTTCCAACCAGCCAGGGTAGATGTACTTTTTATGGCTTCAGGCCTGTTCCTATCATGACATCCCTGTCTGCCTCACTCTCAATGGTAAAGTATTACTATGTGACTCTTGTAACCCCAGGAATCTCTCATCCTTACAGAATTCTAAGGACCCCTTTGAGGGTGCTGCCATTGTCTTGCCTACAGGTAATAGTCACGGTAGAATTCTTTGAGGTTATTGGGACTCTTGTCAAGAATGTATTTCATCTCTCATGAAGGGAAGGTCATCTGGGCAGTCTTGAGCGACAAATTTAGGGTGTTGGTAATTCTTATATGGTAAATATGCCATAGAATGCCAATCTCCATAAGTTGTTGGGTACTTTTTTTATAATACACTAAGCCTGGCATTTTTACTTGGTTATCACAGACCATTCTTAGGGTCAAGTTTCAATTGACTGAGCAGTCTACTCATGATAGCTGCTCAGGCATTACAGCTTCCCCACTAGGGAAGAAATGAGGGCTCTTATTGATAAAGGCATCTTGATGGCATTTGGGGTCATCAAATTCAACAGCATCTGCCTGTCTCCATCCCTCCCCATCCATATTAAGGGTCTCACACCTTCCCAATCAATATTCTTTCTCCTTAACGTTCATATAACAGATCTTGTGAGTTTGTGGATTCAGTGTGAGTTTAATTCAACCGGTGATGGAAGGGATTTTGTATCACATTTTACACAAATCCTGGCTGGGGGGATAGAGGATGTAAGATTTTCTTTTAGTGAAATCTTAGAAGCTTCTGGTCCCTTACCTGGCATTGACTTGATGATCTGTAGCTCTGATACTGCCATTTTTTTCACCAGTTTCTCCAGTACCTATAGAGTTAACCACTGAAACATTTATCCTTTATTTTTTATTAAAGAGTTCTATCACAGCAACCACTTTGTCATCCAGAGCATTTGCTTTTTACTTATTTGATGTCACTGTAACCACAAGTGGTCATTTAAGTAACTGTTTTGCCACTGTGTGATGTGTGGCAAGTGTACCCTTTACCAACAGAAACAGACTTCTTTCTTCCTTTTAATCTAATGAGATCAGGGAACAAACTCCAGAAAACTAAGAACCAATTCAGACACCCATTTTTTAAAGTTTCCTTCTTTAAGAGCATTCTCAGGACCAATCAAGGTTTGATCACAGAAGCAGAACTGCTTAAAAGACAAATAGGGAATGGCCAAGGTACCAAAAGGTACAGATTTCAGGGAAGTATTTTTTCCATGAATTGAATTCTCTCCAGTCTTCTCCTACTCTGGTAATTGACCTCTGGACCTAATCACCAGTTTTAACCAGTTTGGAGAGGGTGCAGCACCATTAATATGCTGAAAGGTAGCCCTCTGGATTTAAATGCAGCCTTTTAAATGATGGTTAATCCTTTTCAGCTTTTCAACTTATTTGTCCAGTGCCTGGCTTGCCCCCAGCACACCTCTCCAAAGCCTGAGACATTACACCAGTTAGGCCTTGGGAAGGGGCTTCCTGAAGGCCAAGACAATTCTTGGAGAGAAATGTAGCTGAGAGCTCCCAGCTGCCTACACTGCAGCCTTTGAAGAAATGAGTGCTTCCAGCCTGTAAAAGACAGGAGTGGTCTGAGGAGAGCCCCGAACTGTCCAGAAAATAGAGCAAGAAGCAATGCTTTATAATTAGTTTTATAAGGTCTGAAAATGTCAACAAGAAATAGAAATTACAGATCAATGTGCATCATGGATTCTTCACAAGTGCTACCAAATCTGATCCAATAATGCAGAAGAGGATAGAGGCACCATGACTGGGGGCGGGGGAGTGGCTGCAAATCAAGAGGACAAGTTTTCATTAGTATCCAGAAATTAGACAATCACCATATTGACGGAAGAAAAGAGACCATCTAGACTCTCTTCTCAATAGATGGAGGAAACTTTTGTCAAAATTCAACATAAATTCATGAATAAAATTTTGTGGGAAACTAAAAATAGAAGGAAATATTATCCTTCCTCTAAAAGTCATATGGGAAAACCTATAGCAGGCATTATACTTAAACATGGAATATTAAACAATGTCCCCCCCATGGCAGAAGTAAATAAAAGAGTATCTGCTCTCACCATTTCTGTTCAACATCGGGTGGGTGACACAACACAGCATGAAAGCAGAAAAATTTACATGGAAAATTTAAGAAAGCAGATTAGAAAAGGAGAAATAAAATTGTACTTAGTCATGGCATGGGTATTCCCACAAGAGGAGTCTGGGGCATATAGAAAACAATGGAATAAATCATTTTAGCAAGGTTACAATATAGGAAGTAATATAGATATATCTAATTTTTATATGCAATCTATAAGCTAGTAAAAGTGAGATGAAACAATTATTCAAAATAACATCAAAATGATAAACTGTTTAGGGATAATTGAACAAAAAGTATTAAAAATTCTATACTGAATATTAAAAAGTATTGCTGTCACAAATAATGAAAGACAACTAAGTGATCATTTTAAAATAAGTAAAATATATTTTATAAAATTGAACTGCCATTATTGATATTTACACAGACATAGAACTATTAATTCCACTGGGTTTTTATCCAAACCTGTCCGTGCTATTTACTTTTAAAAAAATAGTATTTTCCTTGGCATGAGCATTATAAACTTATTTTAGCCGACAGTACAATGAACTTAGAATTTCTTTTTTTCCCCCAGTCTCCACTTCCTCCTCTTCCATAATTCGTCATCCTCACCATATTTAACGTAAATAATTGCCTCTGTTATGTATGCAGATGACATTCAACTAAGTGCTTAGTCATGCCACGTACTTCACTTTCATTAACTCAATGTCCATGAAAGTCTGTTATATGAAATATAATACCAAATCTGTAGACGCGAAAGCAAGAAAAGATTTACCAGCTGATGAGAAGACGAATGAATCCGTGTCTCTGTTACTTCGAAGCTGGACTAATCTCTCTACCATTCTATTCAAAGGATGAAACTGTCCAGGCTATGATGTCTTCTGGAATATTTCACAAAATAATGAAAGGACTAGAATCAAAAATGTCACCACACTAGGGGTGTTACCATTTAAAGAAGTCATAGGCATACCTTAGATATGTTAGGAACAGTTTATTTTAAAATTTATTTCCATCTTGCAGTAATAGTATTGGGCAGCCCACCATCACTGTTTGCCCAGTAATGAAAGTACATGCATACTGATTTAACCTGCTGTTCTATAAATTTTGATGAGGTAAAGTTATTTTCTCTTTCATTTTTTTAACAGTGATTGTAATATTCATTTTATACCTAACATGCTGAAAATTTCTTTCCAAAATGGGATGTCACCTTATTTTTTTTATAGATTTTATTTATTTATTTATTTATTTGGGAGAGGGTAGGGAATGGAGGAGTTGCAGAGGGAGAGGGACAAGAAGACTCCACACTGAGCTTGGAACCTGAGTCGCGAGGCCACACTGGATCCCACAGCTCTTGAGATAAGAACCTAAGCCAAAGTCAAGAGTCAGACACTCAGCCAACCAACCCACCCTGGTGCCCCGGTGTGGGAGAGCAAGACCTTAGCAGGTAGTAGAAACAGTTAAGAACAGGAACAAGTATATATGGCAAAAGCTGTATGCATCTGGCAAAAGCCAACCCTTCCCCAATCTTTTGTACTGAAAACAGTGCATGCTGAACACATCTATGATGGTGGATAAGAGAGTTAGGCTTACTGAGGTTGGCTCTCCCGTCCCCTGCAGCCAGCTAGTTAATGCCTCACTAGGACCCATGCTGAGAGTCATGCACACGATTCCTTGCTGCCCCTCATGTGATCACTTTCTTGAGTTGTTCTTTCCTTGTTCTGCATACTTTACAGTCTATGATGATAATAAAACCGAGAGTTCCCCCCACACACCCTTGGCAGTGTCTAATGGTGCAGCCCTTGGGGCCTCTCTTTGTTCCAAGTTATAAGACTCAGAGTCATCATTTTGTCTCTCAAGGAATGTGCTATGTGGCATCCTGAGTTGTCACTTGAGATTTAAAAATACTTTCAGAGTGATATAGTTTTAAATAAATGTCTTAAAATTTATTTAAAACATCTATAATCAAATCCAATTTTTATGCTAACTTCATCCAGTGACTGTAATGATATAGGTCCATTTTATCTTAGTCATATAATCTCTTGTTTTCTTTATATTAATGCCCTTGAAACCTATATTATGAATTTTTGCTGATAAAACTTGAGTAAGAAATTAGGAAGGAGTATTTCCTTAGAACCAGCTAGAACTCGGAGTACTTATACAAAGGATCACGTTGAAGTTAGAATACCTAGTCATTTGCAGTATTAACAGATTGTGATAATTTTTCATGTAAAAGTTATTGTGCATATTTGTAGTGGCCTTATTTTAAAAATAGTTATGTGCACAATTTATATTACGTGGCACTAAATTGAGATAAAGTTCTATTTTTTCATTCTGACTTTTTTATTCGAGCTTTTCTTATGTGTTATTAATTCTTAATGTATGACTACTTTCTACAAGTTAGGGGCCCTGCAGACAATTGTTAGCGCTTTTCCCATGTCTTCACTGTGAGCATGCTTTCATTTATTTTCTGTCTTCATGCAGTTTTTTCTGAGTAAATTTCAGGCTGATAATAAGTGATGAAAACAGGAATCTATGGGTTAGTAAACTACTCCCTTTTTTGTGCATTGAACACTATGGGGAATTAATTAAAGTTTTTACATCTTAACTGAGAAAACTGTTTACATTGAATCTACATGGGACCACTGGCCATGCAAAGCAGGCAAAACCTGGTTTTGTTAGCAAAACAATTTTCAGAGCTTCCAGAGGGAACCCCTTTCTTTACCACAAATTTAGTGCGTTATGAGATGACCATTGTTCAGCAGCTGGAAAAATGTGTGGTCACAACATAAAAGCATTGAGAAATGGTCTACTTTTTGACCCAGCTGTTTAATCACAGAATAAACAAAATTAGTAGTGAAGGCAAGGAGGACAGTAAAAGAAAAAACATGACTTCCCTCTGCCAAAAATATGACAGCCCTAGTTATAAGAAAGTCATGGGTGAGGGGTCCCTGTGTGGCTCAGTCCCTTAAGTCTGGACTCTTGCTTTTGGCTCAGGTCATGATCTCAGAGCTGTGAGATTGAACCCCCGTATGGAGCGCTCAAAAAGGAGTCTGTCTGAAGATTCTCTCTCCTCCTCTGCCCTCCCCCCACTCACACATTCTCTCTCTTTCTTTCAAATAAATAAGTAAATCTTAAAAAAAAAGAAGAAGAAGAAGAAGAAGAAGAAGAAGAAGAAGAAGAAGAAGAAGAAGAAGAAGAAGAAGAAAGGGAAGGGAAGGGAAGGGAAGGGAAGGGAAGGGAAGGGAAGGGAAGGGAAGGGAAGGAAAGGAAAGGAAAGGAAAGGAAAATGAAAGTCATGGGTGAACATTTTACCAGAATGAAGCTAAGCAATTTCTGAAAACAGAAAATGGCACCCCCAACTCAAACCTGGGGATAAGGACAGATGAACAGCAGTCAGGAAAACCAGTGAACACGTGCTCCGTGGAGCTCCCTGAAGAGTGAGCCCCCCTTCCCTCACCCTGGGGAAGCAATGTCAACAAAGACACATGATGACATTCATCATTCCATTATGGCCGCTCTTCTGAATGTCTCTTAACTGTCTGTCCTGATCAGCTCTCAGTGCTCTCCACCACGCTTTGTCCTCCTGCATATTTACTGTTACAGAGGAGATCAGTGAGCTTTATTCCACGTGCTCCCATTCAGCTACAGACAAATATGAGGCACTGACAGAAGACAAAAAGAAAATGAAGTTGGGGTATTCATTCCTCATGACCTTCCATGTGTGGTCTGTAGATTTGGGAGGAGATGCTAACATTTTTCAAAATCTACCCCAATGCCCACTGACCCCAGAATCATAACTACAGTTAGATCCCAAGTTTGCCAGATGATAAGAGAGAAGACCTGGTACTGTAGAAGACAAAAATTTCATTCTTATATTTGTACTGATGTTTATACATATTTATACATATATATATGTAACTGCCAACTTACACATAAAATTTTAAAATAAGAGATTTGTGCTGTTATGCATATACCTATACCTTTGCATGTGTGTGTGTGTGTGAGAGAGAGAGAGAGAGAGAATCGGCTCTATGGTAACATAGTTGCTTGTGCGTATGTCCACTTGTCTTGGAAGTCTGTGGTTTATGTGGACCAGCGTTCATATGTTAACCATTCTCAAATACTACAAATAGTACTGTGTGTTTAGTGCACAGTTCTGCAGGAGATTCTTATGGAAAAAGGACATCATTGTGATTTACCACAATTCTTGACTGATTCATTTCTAATTGTTATTTTCTGTTTAAGTCCCAGTATGATGGGAGATTTTGATAATAATGCTAAAATCACTTTGGACAGCATCTTTTAATTTAAACTATTCTCTTAGAATATATATGTCATGATTCAATCAGGTAGTTTGAGGTTAAAATCTCATTTAGAGTCCTCATATGACTAGAGGCTGGATAACAGACACTTTGCAAGCATGGTTTTCTGCCAACAATCCCTTCCTGCACTCCTATTGTGTGCTAAGCAATGTATGGCCAAATCAGAGCCCTGTTCTTTTCCGTCTGTTTCTTTTGGTTTTGTTTTTATAATACCGAAGTGTCTATGAACAGGTCCATGCTATTTGAATTCAGCCATTTAAATATATTATGATACGTGTGTGTGTGTGTGTGTGTGTGTGTGAACAAACTTTGAATTTACTGACTTTATTTAGCAAGGTGTGGGAAAGGTACTTTATACACCCAGTCCAGGCATGTAATGCTACAGGATATTAGCTCTAGAGTCTCAAATTATTTTTACTATGTGCATTAATTTTTGCTTACCTATGTGCTGCTTCAGGAGGTTATAGTCAGTCATGTAAATGTATTATTAAAAAGTGCAAGATAATTAGGGTATAGAACAGAGGCATGATAATAAAATACTATGACAAATCCCTTGCCAAATAATTTTGTTCTGTGTATAAGACAAAAACAAAGCAAAACAGAAAAACCCCACTTTATTAAGATCCCATAAAATTTCAAGAAACTAAATTGTTTTAATAGGGTCATCCTTACACTGGTAATTTCTATCATAGATTCTCATGTTTCTGAGGTTGTAAACTCCTAGTAAAATATATAAAGCAGGATACAAATTGGTCCATTCTTCTTTATATTTCATATTTCATACTGAGTAGTTTACAAAAGGACATATGAATGTTATCACCTAATATTTTACATGGAAAATCTTTGTCAAGTGCCTTTATAATTCAAGAACAACTTGAATCCCTATTGACATTTTGGAACGATGCTTTTTCTAGGAATTTTATACATTTTATATCACTACCTCTGCATTGAGATTTAAGACAGATTAAGCCAAGGTCACTTTCTACAATTCTCCCTTAATTCTTGACTTGTATTTAAACATCTACTGAGGTTTATCATTTAAATTAGTTAATTTTTCAATTTGTAATACTAAAACATATTATCTTATGCAGTTTTAACATAAAAGAGTTGTAAGAAGTTCTTCTACATCCTCCTAATTTTCTGCAATATTCTTTTGTATCACTTATCACCCTTGGAAAATGTGAATAATGTATATTCTTTTTTTTTTAATTTTTAAATTTTTTATTTCTTTTCAGCATCACAGTATTCATTGTTTTTGCACTGCACCCAGTGCTCCATTCAATCTGTGCCCTCTCTAATACCCATCACCTGGTTCTCCCAACCTCCCACCCCCCGCCGCTTCAAACCCCTCAGATTGTTTTTCACAGTCCATAGTCTCTCATGGTTCACCTCCCCTTCCAATTTCCCCCAACTCCCTTCTCCTCTCTAACTCCCCTTGTTCTCCATGCTATTTGTTATGCTCCACAAATAAGTGAAACCATATGATAATGGACTCTCTCTGCTTGACTTATTTCACTCAGCATAATCTCTTCCAGTCCCGTCCATGTTGCTACAAAAGTTGGGTGTTCATCCTTTCTGATGGAGGCATAATATTCCATAGTGTATATGGACCACATCTTCCTTATCCATTCGTCCGTTGAAGGGCATCTTGGTTCTTTCCACAGTTTGGTGACCGTGGCCATTGCTGCTATAAACATTGGGGTACAGATGGCCCTTCTTTTTACTACATCTGTATCTTTGGGGTAAATACCCAGTAGTGCAATTGCAGGGCCATAGGGAAGATCTATTTTTAATTTCTTGAGGAATCTCCACACTGTTTTCCAAAGTGGCTGCTCCAACTTAATGAAAGACGTCAGCACACAAGGAAAAAAGTATATTTATTGCATTTATTCATTTATTATAGCATAGTGTATATTTATTCATTCATTAACTTTCTTTCCCCCACCATTAAATGTAAGTTTCACTCACCTGTAGTTTGTGTTCAAGTCTTTTCAAAGTCTTTCACTGTGTTTGGAAGTTGACAGCCATTTGTTCAATTAAATGGTTTTGGAATAAGTGAATATGTGTATCAGATACAATGATATTATTGTGTTATTAGAGCTGGCTTGGAAATACTCATGTTTCTTAACAACTGAAAATATGCAAAATATAACTAGGGAAGAATGTTGATTAAAATTGTGTGATGAGGGGTGCCTGGGTGGCTTAGTCAGTTGAATGCCCAACTCTTAGTTTTGGCTCAGGACATGATCTTAGGGTCCTGAGATCAAGCCCTGAGTTTGGCTCCACACTCATTGCAGAGTCTTTGAGAGGTCCATTCTCTCTCTCCCCCCAACCCTCAACCTCTTCCTCTGCCCCTCTCCCCACTGTGCTCACTCTCTCTCTAAAATAAATAAATAGACAAATAAATAAATAAAATCTTTAAGAAAAGAAAAATATTGTGTGATGATTAAAGTGATCACAATTTACTATATTTATAGGTCAAATTTATTATCTATTCAAGAGTTGTTTAAAAATTTCAAATTATTTTGCTAAAGATATTATGATTAAAAATGACAGAATATTAATTTTCTGAGTAATATAAAATGCTACAAAAATTTTATGTATTGATAGCCATATTTCCATATAAAGAAATTCTTGTTAAAACATTTAAGTTGAAAGACCGATCTGTATCCTAATCAACATGAACAAAGTTTATGTATAAAAATGACTTTTTTTTTTTTTCACAAAAGTCACAAACTAAGACTCTATGATTTTTAAAAAATGCATTGTATTTGAGGGGGAGCAAAATATGTGACCCCAAAATATGCCACTTTGACATGCCAATTATTTTGATCTAAAGGCAATCAAGACGCAACAGCCTCAAGAGAAATTTTGCCTCTCCCTTAACTATCAAAATAACTTAGACTGTCAGCCTGACCCAGAAAGAGAGCTAATAACAGAGGTAAATTTTTATCTGAATGCCCTTATGTGTATGGCAGACAAATGCCTAGTTACCAAACATCTACTCTTCTTATTGTCCTGTGAATCATCATCCCCCCTGGGACTTTGAAGTCCCAGGTCCCTTCCCTATTCCTTAGCTCAGGATGGCATATAAGCCTCACCTTACTGGCTTATCCTTGGGTCTCTTATTCTTATGGGTCCCCTATACATACATCTTTCAATTTGTTTTTCTCCTATTAATCTGTCTTGTGTTTAGATTATTAGCCCAACCAAGGAACCAAAAAGGGTAGAGGAGATTTTTTCCTCCCAACATATTCATTGTCTGCTATTGATTATTTAAGCTAAATTAAGTGCAAGTATGTCTTAGTGAATATACCAGAAATTCCAATCTCCTTTTAAAGAGTCTATAGAAACAGCAAGAATGACTTCATCTTAAGCTACATATAAATTTCAAAATAAAATGAACAGCTCACAGTAAAATCTTGCCAGCTATCTGTATGCTTTTTGAATGGTGTTCTCTTTTGGCTACTGTAATAATAGGTCATCATTTGCCAATACCCAGTGTTACACTTTCTGCTTTCCCTGGTTATTTTCACCAACAAAAACTGGGAAAGTCGTCTTTGCATCCCTGCTCCTTGCATGTCATCTGGCACAAAGGCAGCCTACTAAGCACTGTGTGGTTAGAATGCTAAAGCACACAGTACGGATAATGGAACCAATACTGTCCATACCTGCTGATTGAAGTATTCAGTATCTGAGCTCCAAGGCATCAGATTGACAAGGAGTCCAACTCATCTTTCCCTCAGTTCCTACTCATGTTAAGTGTCCTGGAATCCACAGGTAGATATTAGATTTACATGTTTCCCTTCTCTGCTGGCTCTGAACTCAGGCATTATTACTTATGAGTCTGGATAATATCAAAACTGCTATCAGAGACTGCTTGCTTTTGCAGAGGTCACAGTGTCACTGTCTTCGATAACAGGACCTTCCAGGGCATGTAGAAATTGGTTCAGTTACTCCTCCAAGAATGCTGGTTTGGGCCAGTCTCTACTGTCACTACTTCTTTGACCTAGGAACAAAATACATTGTTTTTTGGTAACATCAAGACTTTTTTTTTTTTTCCTTTCCAAGTATGTTATTTCTGTTTTGACATTTATTGGTTGATAAAATATGCAATAAAGTTTTTTCTAAATTTTGTGTTTCATGGAAGGTATCTTTCCTTGTGTGATACCAAAACATGTTCCTGTGTGTGTGTGTTTACATATCTTAGAAGCTGGGATTTTAATCATTGTTTCTACAAAATGTTAAATATTCCTCTGAGCAAAAGCTATCTTCATATTTAGTTTTCCCTGAAATTGTGGAAATGTGCCATTTAATAGTCCTCAGGGAAAAATCTGTTAGATAACTCACATAGTAAGGATAGTTTATTTGATATACTTCCCTTTATTAACTCATATTAACTTATGAATTCACCTGTCATTTAACTGAGACATTTACCTAAGGTATCCCATCCATTAAATTATTTTTTACCTATGACTTGACTGTCACCTATGTCACTTACTATTTCATAGGCTCTCTTGGTCTAAATTTAAAATTTTCTCAGGTTTTAAGAGTTCCCATTTCTATCTAGATGTTTATGACTTTCCTCCATATAGTTCTTAAAGGAAAATTATTTTCTACTGATCAAGATTGATATAAACAAAATTATTTTTCATGTTTTTATTTAATGACTATTCATGGAGCCATCACCATGTGCAGGAGCTTGAGGCTATGAATTCTCTAGGAACCAAATCTAGAGAAATTTCCTGTTTAAATTAAGAAATCTAGCTGAGGAGTTACTAGGAAACCAAAGGGGGACATCAGAGAGGCATAAGGAAACCCTGTGAGAAGCAGATGAATTTCAAGACAGTCTTGGAAGGCAATCATGTGTTCAGCCCCTGATGGCAGATATGTAGGAGCTGTTCTTCACCTACTTATGGCAGGAGAAACATGGAGTGGCCTAAAGGTCACAGCCACCCTGCCATCCTTCAACTGCAGAGATGTTTTGGAAAGTATCTGTGAGTGGAGAGTCTCCCATGTGATGATTCTCAGGAGCCTGAGAACCCTCCATGACTGTCGGCTCTATATATCCCATTTTTAAATATAGTGCATGTGGCACTTACCACTTAATAGAAAACATCCTACCACATCCCACCTACACCTTCCCTTGGATCCCTGGAGGTTACTACTTAAATCTTTCAAAGGTCCCATTGGAATGTGTTGCATTAAATACTAGGAGTGTGTTGATAGTTGTGTATATTTGGATCCAACCATCTGCTGTTGCTCTTTATCATGGGGTCAACAGGTTTGGAAAATAAAACATTAATCCTTTTACTTTCCTACAGAACGTATTTACATTTAAGAGTGTCATTCCCACCCTGGTTTCAATTTCTGCACATTATTGGGGATTAATGAGAGTAGTGTTCTTTTCTAAATAAGTTGCCAAGAGCAAGCAAATACAATCTTTTGTAATGCATTACATGAGGACCTCACTTTGCTATCATAATTTGTTTTTTTCACAGTTATTAAACACTTTTAAAATATCCCTAAATCAATTCAAAATGTAATTTTTTCCATGAAAATCAAATGGCATAATTTTTAATCAAAATTCAAAAGAATGAAAGAAAAATATTTATAACCTGGAAGTTTCACCAGACCCGCTTTCTGTGTCAACCTGATACCAAATCTACTGCCTGGGAGCCAGGAAGTCACATTCTTGTGACGTTTCTTAACTCTAGAACCCTTTATCAGTAACAACATCAGTGTTTGCTCTGCCTTTTGCTAGCACCCAAGGCTTAGGGGTATGTTTCTCTAGGCTGCCTTAGCTCTAATAAAACTCTTCTTTTCCATGAGGCAAATACCATCACCTGGCTCCAATTCCATCCCTTTCAATCTCTTGGGCAGTAGTCCCAAACTGTCCTTAACCCTAAAATCAAACCACATAAAGAATACTCAGTCTTAGGATATTTTGTACCCTAAAATCAAACCACATAAAGAATACTCAGTCTTAGGATATTTTGTATCCAATGTTGTCGTATCCAATATTTGTATCCAATTTTGTATCCAGTGTTTGTATCCAAATCATTGTTGGCCACCATCTCCATACTACCTTCAGTTTGAATGGATGTATAAGGTGTGGCCTACCAGATCAAATGCTCAGTTCATGCCCACACATCTCCCAGGATCAAAGTTAACTTATGTCACAATTTGTTTAGCTCCACATATAATAGTGAGTTAGCATTAGAAGAATGCTTTTGGAAAAACTTCTCATTATGTAAAGACTAATGACTGAATAGGTATATGATTGAAAACTCAAATATTCCTGTTTCTTCTATTTACCTATGTTTGCACGTGAGATACAGGTGGTATACACCAACTGAAGGGGATCCACCCAATTTCAATTTACATTTCAAAAAAAATGTATACGGGCAAGATAACAAAATATATGTGTAGCATATTGAACTTATTATTATTTTTTTTTAATTCTTCTAGGGTTCTTATTCCTAGCTATCTACTGGGAAAACCTACTGATCTAGGTACCTACCAAGAAAATGTTTTTCCATAAGATTACTTTTTTAAAGTGGTGCCTGGGTGGCTCAGTCAGTTGAGTGTCTGAGCATTGATTTTGGCTCAAGTTGTGATCTCAGGATTATGGGATCAAGCTTCCCATTAGTGGGGAGTCTGCTCAGGATTCTCTCTATCTTGCTTTCTCTCTGCCCCTCCTCCATGCTCTGTCTCTCCCCCTCCCAACAACAACAACAACAACAAAAATTAATAGGAGGGAGTGGGAAAAAATGAGCCTAACATTTCAGAGTT
The DNA here is from genome assembly GCF_010015895.1 of Lontra canadensis. Taxonomy (NCBI): domain Eukaryota; kingdom Metazoa; phylum Chordata; class Mammalia; order Carnivora; family Mustelidae; genus Lontra; species Lontra canadensis. The sequence goes on from NW_022631038.1 coordinate 6,090,149, forward strand.
TGTAAAGACTTGACTGTGATGGTCAGTGGTGATGCCAAGAACATTTTCTGAAGAATAGTGGGAGTAAAAGCATGGTGATTTGGACTGGGGACTAGAGTGTAGTTGAAGAAATGGGGACTAAAGGTATATCCAAATTTTTCTTGAAATTCTATTGCCAGAGTTGTGTGTGCACATGACAAAGAAAAGTGGAAAGTCAAAGGAACATGAAAAATTAGTTTATAAATTGGATTTATAAAAATTCTTCTGAGATTCCAGGAGAAAAATAAAGGCTGCAAAAATGGCAGAGAATGTGACCTGGGAAAACATAAAGGAATAAAAAGGACAGGGTGAATGATTCCTGGAGAGAAGAGAGGAGCAAATTTACTAAACAAAATATGCTGGAATTGCTGCACGTGACTGAGTGGCCCATTCAGGTCGACACTCAGATCTGACACATTACAAGATAGTTTCCATTAGCAGCAGTCAATACTGTATTTGGTTATCCTTGAAGAAATGTTAAGGGTTGATTTCACCCCGAAGCATTTTCAGGACAGAAAGATGAAGGTGACAGGGAGAATGAGAGAAGAGATTGAACTCTAGTCTAAGCACATTATTGAATGGATGTCATTTTCATAGATTTTTTATCCACTATAATTTGATTTGTGAAGGTGAGTTGTTAGTAAACATGTTTATTTTTGTCTATCTCTGTTTTGAATCAATTTTTTGTTGTTGTTGTTTATTTAACCATTACAGGATGTTGTAAATCAAAGGGTAGAAACATTTACACCAATTTTGGCTTTAACAGTTCTGGCACAGAGTTCCAGAACTTTCCTTCAGCAGTTGTGTTGAGAACTCCTTAGCACCTTAGTTAAGACAACTCCTTAGTTAGGACTCTGACTAGTGTTACACTTAAATCATCTTGGTTTACCTTTTATTCTACTACCATTTACACAATTTGTAATTTTGTATTAAAAGAAGGAATTTATGAAGGTGTGTGTTGTTCATACATTCATGATATTACACTGTATGATATAAATACAAGCTGGAAATAAACAAATAAAACATGTTGTATGAATTGGAGAAGATGAGATATTGCAGGAAAAGGTTAGAGGACATGAAGACATAGCAAAAGAAATGACCAAAGAAAAGATAGAGAAAAAAGAATAATCAAAGTTGAATAGAGCATCAGTGAACTATGGGACAGCTATATGGAATATATATATAATTAGTATCTCAAGGGGGGTGGCAGAAAAATATTTGAAGAACATTGGTCAACATTTTCCCAAATGTGATAAAACTATAGTCCAATAATTTCAATAAGTTCAAGGGATTCCATGTGCAAGAATCATGGAGGAAACTACATGTCATAGCATAATTACATTGCTCAAAACAAGTGTTAAAAAGTAATATTAAAGGACACCTTGGTGTCTTCAGTGGATTAAGCATCTGCCTTAGCTCAGGTCGTGATCGCAAGTTCTAGGATCGAGCCCCATATCCAGCTCCCTCTCCTGCTCCAGCCCCATATACAGCTCCCTCTCCTGCTCCCTCTGTTTGTGCTTATGCTCACTCTCTCTCTGTCAAATAAATAAACAAAATCTTTAAAAAATAATATTAAAGACAACCAAAGGGGAAAAAATATATAGGTCATATAAAGAGGAAAATATAAGCATCACAGTAGATTTTTTGTTGTTGGAAAAAATATGAAAATGAGAGCAAGAAGACACTACAACATTTTTAAAACTCTGGGGGAAAGCGTCCAGGTAGAATTTCATGTCCAAGAATAACGTTTGCCAAAAACAGGCATGAAGTCGAGGCTCTTTCAGATATACAAAAGCTGAAAGAATTCAGCAGCAGCAGTCTCAGGCTGTGGGAACTGTTAAAGACATTTGCTTAGGTGGAAGGAAACTGATACCAGGTGAGAGCAGGAATGCAAAAGGAAAGAAGAGCACCAAAAAATACAACTACATGGGGAAATATATACGATTTCTCTTTTAAATATCTTTAAAACAGAATTGAGGATTTAAACAAAGTAGTAACAGTAAAGTGTACCGTTGTAACAGTGCAGTGTAACAGTTTATACCGCATGTGAAATCGACATGCATCACAGTAGCCAAAAGTCCGAAGGGGACTAACTCGGAGTAAACTCTTCTAAGGTCCTTTTACTATGCAGATGAGCTGCCATGTTGCTTCAAGGCAGACTGTGACAAGGCAACTATGCATATTATAAGTCCTAAAGCCACCGCTAAAATTACGTAAAATATGATGGGGGAAAATCTATACCACATGAGCAATGATTTTTTTTTTTAAAGTCTGCAGTTTGTAAAGTTGTTTCTCATGTATGAGTAAACAATTTTGAAATTGCTTTACATGAGTTCTGTGGTCAGAAATATGTGAATGGATGATGGACAGCGGAAGCAGTTGAAGTGGGGAAGCAAGGATGAACCCCATGGAGCTTAATGGAGAGACAAACAGAGATAAACATAGTTATTCATGCACACTTCCCAGCTCTGTCTACACAGAGGGCCTAGGAGGAGTACCTCAGCATGGGTAGCAGGGGCGTTGGCACTCAGATTGTTGCTGGCTTCTAGCTATTCTCCAATCAGAAGCAAACATGGTGGAGAATGTGTTGTGTGAAATCGTGAAGGGGTGGGGATGGCAGGGTGATTTCTTCATTTTGACAAATACACCATGGTTATTTAAGATGGTTAGCAAAAGGGAAAACCGAGTGATGTGTATGTGGAAACTTACAGAACTTTCTTTGCAATTTTTTCTCTCAATCTGAAATTACTTCAAAATAAAACGTTTATTTCAAAAAGAAAGCTGGAGTGGCTCTGTCAATAGTAAACAAATTAGATTTGGGAGTAACAAATATCACCAGAGATGGGGCGCCTTGGTGTTTCTGTTGGTTGTGTCTGCCTTTGGGCTCAGGATGTCATAGTTCTGGGACCCAGACCCAAGTGGTGCTCCCTGATCAGCAGGCTCTGCTTGTCCCTCTCCTCTGCCCCGCCTCACAGCTCCTGCTCTGGCACACACACACACTCTCTCTCTCTTTTTCTCTAATAAACAGATGATTTTTTTTAATCACCTGAGATAAACAATGTCATTTCATATAATAAAGGTGCTATTAATTAGGGGCACTTAATGATCATAGACAATTACACACCTCATCTAAGAACAGAGCTTCATGATCTAAAAATAACCAGAATTCCAAGGAGAAATAAGCACATAGACATTTCCTGGCAGAGATTGCAATACTCATATCTCAATGATTGATAGAACAAACAGATATGAAATCACTAAGGCTGTAGAAAATTGAAACAGCATTACCAGCTTGATCTAACTGAAACTTACACCATGCTACACTCAATAACAGCCATACATGCATTTGTTGTAAAAGCATATGGGGTATTTATAGAGGTAGACTGTCTTCAGGATCATGAAACAAGTCACATGCTTGTGGATCCAAACAGGATCCACAACCACAGCAGGTATGTTTTTTGACCACGGTGGAATTAAGCTAGAAATCAATTAACAGAAAAATATTGGGAACATTTTCAAATATTCAGAAACTTAATATGTATCTAAATAACACATAGATCAAAGAAGTATCAAAAGGTCAATAACAAACTTTTGAACAGAATGAAAACGAAGTCACTTAGGAAGAAATTTAAAACAATCAACAACTATATGAGAAATGTCAAAGAAAAAAGATGTCCTAAATTAATTATATCAGTTTCACCTAAAGACTCAAGGCAAAGAAAAATAAATTAAGAGAAGGAATAACAAATGTAGAAACAGAAGTCAAAGAACTAAAATCCAGAACAAATTATCTTTATAAATCAGTAATGTCAAAAATTAGTCCTTTGAAAAGAACAATAAATGGATAAATCCCTTCATAGAGAGATTAAGAAAAAGATGAAGGAAAAAATAATAACAATATCAGGAAAGAGAAAGTTATATCATTACAGATGCTACATTTTGAAAAGATAAAAAGTGTACATTATGAATAATTTATAGCAATGAACTCGACAGCTTAACATGGGCAAATTACTCAAAACAACTAAAATCTGATCATGAGGAAAATGAAAACCTGAAAAACCTTCTGTCAATTTGAGAAGTAAATTTTTAGTTACATACTTGGACACAAAGAAAGCGCCATGACCACATGAGCTTACTGGAGCATTCTAGCAAATATTTAATTTTTGTAGTGTTTGGTAGTACTAATGTTACTACCTGGCAATGTTTAAAAAACAACTCTAATACACACATGCACAAGCATATGTGCACATACACGGAGCAGAGACACAACAAGAAAACAACCTTCAATACAGCAAAATAGATTATATATCACCTGTGGGGTAATTGTAAGTATTCTAAATGAAATTTTAGTAAATCTAACCTACCAGTTTATAAAAAGAATCATACTTTATAACCATGTAGGATTTATTCCTTGCTTGTGAATCAATCAGTGTAATTCATCATGTTTCAAAGTAAAAGAAAAAGTTATATAATCACCTCTAGTAGATTTAAAAAAAAGAATTTGAGAAACTTTGGTAACCACTTTTGATTGAAAATTCTCATTAAATAAGAATAAAAAGGAACTTCTAACTTGAGAAAGGGTATTTAAGAATAAAACTCTACAACTAACATGACTAATGATAGAGATTGGATACTTTCCTTCATGGTAAAGTGGAGGGAGGAAGTTATTTATTCTCATCACATTTTTAAAAAGATTTTTTAAAAATTATATGAGAGAGAGAGAGCAAGCATGTGCACATGAGCATGAGGAGAGGGAGGGACAGAGGGAGCAGGACAAGCAGACCCCGGCTGAGCAGGAAGCCCAACTTGGGACTACATCCCAGGACCCTGAGATCATGACCTGAGCTGAAGTCAGATGCTTAACTGAATGAGCCCCCCAGGCGCCCCTACCCTCATCACTTTTATCCAACATTACAGAGAGCTGAAAATGAGTCTTGGAGCTGGGAACACAGTCTAGGTAAAACTCTTATCTCTATAATGAGGGAAAATGACCATAGTTATGAAGTAGGATGTAGAAAGAGGAAGGTGAATTATAATAAAAAATGGATTTTATACATAAGCAGAGATACTCAACCCCAAATTGATGAGGATGAATGTTGTATTCCATAGCTATTAAAAAAAAAAAAAAAAAAAAGCTTTTCCCCCTCTATTTTCCTACCTGGAATACATCAAATATCAACAGGTTTGACACTGTGGCTTTTTTTATTTTCATTTTTAAGATTTACTATGTGTAATGTGATCATTATTAATTTTACTAACAGATGGTAAAGTAATATTATCATTAATTAAATAATAAAAATATTGAGCAGTAAAATAATTAAGTTTTCTCTGGCCAATGAGATTTGGGGAAATGTTTATTTGTTTACTTTAATATTCTCCAATTAGCCTATAATCTGTATAACCAAAAAATAATGTTAGAGTAACTACATAAAAGTTATATCCATATAATATATAGCTCTACAGAGGATACACACATATACCCAGATATCTACACTATGTTAGGATGACAGGCCCAGTAAAACACATGAAACTATTAAGATTTAACTTAATGCTTATGCAGCTAAAAATATAGTCAAGTTTAGAAAAGAAGTATATCCTGGCTTATTATTGAATCTACAGGTAAATAAGAGGGTAGATAAAGTAGTCTCGGGATTCTACTGATCCCCACTGGAAAAGGGATGTTCAATAGGAAAGATTTTGAAAGGCTTTATGGAGGTGATAGTATTTGATGAGAATCTTTAAGACTTGATAAAATTTTGATGAGCAAAATGGGATTAAGAGCATTCTAACCAGTTGAAAGATCATGTAGAAAAGCACAGGCATGTGAAACAGGAACTGCATTAGAGACACAGTCAGAGGCTGAGTAATGTTCCCGTAGAGAAATAGTGTATCATAATGTATTATACAAAAAAATTGGTGGCCATTTCGTGGATGACCTTCATTGCCAGAAAGAGAAAATTGCACTTACTTTGGTAGGCAATGGGGAGAGTTTAAAAGCGTTAGAACAAGCAAAAATGGAATCTGTCATTCACAGATTTACACGTCAATATGTTCCTTTGGGTTTCCCTGGAGATGGAGGCCGAGACATGGACCTGTGGACAGGTGGTTTATTTGAGAGGAGAACCCATGAGGAGAGGGCCTGGGAGTGAGAGGTGGAGACAGGGAAAAAGAAAAGCCAATATAATGGTGCATTACCCAGCCTGCTATAGCGTACCATAGAAGCTCTCCTCCTCCCTGACTTCTGGAATGCACACGGAATGTGTCTGAGAGCCATCTTCAGGACATAAGTGAGGATGGGACACTATTCCTTGATGGCTCAACATGGCTGTACTGTGCATTAACTCACCCAAACTTCTATGCGGACTCGCTTATATGCAGTGATCAGTGTGGGGGTTTCCCCCAGGCAGGGAGGGAATTGCATTTGGGGCTTAGAACTTCTGGAGCCCAGAACCCAAGGATTGCCCCTGGGCTCTGGACTAAGGCATTACAGAGTTCTTCTCATTTGGCCCTTTCACTGATCTTGTGAAGTAAATATTATTTCGAGATTAGATTAAATAATTTTGACTAAGATCTAAGTTATAACAACTGTTTCTCCTCACATTATATCTTTCACTGAAAATACCTGACTTCTCATCATTACTTGAAAATGACATTTTATTTCTTTTTCTTTGAAAATGACATTTTATTTCACATCTGCATACTTGAAGCCCTTATTTAAAATGTCTTTCTACACCATGAGCAAGTTCTTTGTCTTACTCATTTTTTTAAAATAGCTATCATAATGCCTGGCTTATAATACTCAATATATTTTTCTTCTAGCATAAAGCCTACCAACTTTCAAAACTGCTGATGTTTTAGAAAGAAAAATAAATGTGACTTTAACTTGATGCCTTACATTTGGTTGCCACTTTCAATTCACAGATTTTTTTTGATAAATACATCTGCCCCTCCCTTTTTTTACCCATTAGCAGTTAGGATAACCACAATTAAAATACTCTTTAAGAATGAAATTATTCTTTCAATTTTGTCTTGCTCTAAATAGTATGGTACTCTTGTCTGCTCCTGTGAGAATACTGTGCCTTTATATTTACATCTATATCATTGTATTTTTCTTTATTTTTTTAATTTTTAAAAGATTTTATTTATCTATTTGTCAGAGGGAGAGAGAGAGAGAGAGAGCACAAGCAGAGGGAGCAGCAGGCAGAGGGAGAAGCAGGCTCCCAGCTGAGATCATGCCCTGAGCCCAAGGTAGACAGACACTTCACCGACTGAGCCATCCAGGCACCTCATTGTATTTTTTCTTAATACTGGGGTATTTCTTCATGTTCTTTCCTTTTTGTTTTTTTATGATCATGCCACTGAAATATTTTATTTTCTTCCTAGACAAGTCTAGATTAGAAGAGTAAGAAGGCAAAACACTAATGGCAGAATACAAAATAACATATTCTCACATCTTCTGATCTTTCTACATGGGTCTTCTATGGGATTAGCTGAGATCTGCGTTTGCATGGGCTTAGTCCTCTCATGCAGTTTTCTTAATAACCTAAGTCATCCCCAATGGCAATTTCCTAGTGAGTGTTTATCTCCAGTAAAATACTACTTGCAAAGCAACATGTCCAATAAAATATGTGTGCTGTGAAGACTATAGGAAGAAATCAATATGAAGCAAAATCAGTCAAGTTCATGTTCCATCTCTCTGTGATGTTATTTTTATCCATTCCCTTTTTTTGACCTACAGTTGAAATTACAGTATTTATCTCTTATACATTTACCATTTCAGAGGTTTGGACAATTTATGTGCCTCATTGGATAATTAACCCCTCATCACAATGATAGAGTTTATTATAAAATTATTTTTGACACTATCAGGCTCACATTCCATCTCCCTGGACCCTTTACTTGTGACTGTTATTTGCTCTGAATACATCGATCTGATCAGCATAGCCCTTGGTTGAGGGTCTCGTTTAAGAAGAAAATCTATTTCAGATTATTAGCAAATAAAGTATTGTAGCCACCATAGAGGAAAGTAGGTCCGAAAATAGTCACAGATATAAAAATGTGTATTAATATTCACTGGAAAGAGTAGAACTCATATTAATGAGTTTGTGAGTATTGAGTATCCTTATCAGTTCAAATTTTTTTATTCTTATTCTTATTCTTTTTTTTTAATTTTCAGCATAACAGTATTCATTGTTTTTGTACCACACCCAGTGCTCCATGCAGTCTGTGCCCTCTCTAATACCCACCACCTGGTTTCTCCAACCTCCCACCCCCCCCCCACCTCTTCAAACCCTTCAGATTATTTTTCAGAGTCCATAGTCTCTCATTATTCACCTCCCCTTCCAATTTCCCCCAAATGCCTTCACCTAACTCGCTTATTTGTGGAGTATCAGTTCAAATTTTATGAAGCATTTAAATCCATGGGTCCTAAACTCATCCAAATGAAAAATAGTTTCCTCTCCTCTGCTACTCTGTTCAACACTTTCTACCTCCAGCCTTGTCCAGCTACCTTTATTTCCACAAGATTCCATCAGCGTCCTTCCTGGAAGCTGGCTTCGAGTTCTCTCCTCTTCAAGCTATCTTTCATGCCACCTCCAGAACCATTGTTTTAAAACACAAACACAACCTGTCATTTTCTTCTTCAAAGCTTCAAGTGGCACTTCATCATCTAGCAATTTGCATACACATTTCTCATTCTGACATACCCAACCTTCTTGATGGCGTGGCCTTGGCTTCCTTTTTTAAAAACCCAGCTCCATCAGGCACCAGAAAGAGAAACTATTTGTCACAGTTTGCGTGTTCAGGTTACCCAGTTCATATGTTGAAACCCTAGTCTCCAGAGTGATGATATTTGAATGTGGGAGTTTTGAGAAGTGATTGAGTCAGGAAGGTTAAGTCTTCATGATGGGATTGGTGCCTTCTATGGTCTGAATGATTATGTCCCTCAAAATTCATATGTTGAAGTCCTGATTCCCAAGGTGACAGTTTTGGAAGGTGGAGATTTTGAGGGTCATTGGCTTGTGAGGATGGGGTCCTCATGTTTGGGATTAGTGCCCTTATTGAAGGGAACCCACAGAAGTCCTTTGCCCCTTCCACCATGTGAACTTACAGCTAGAAGATGGCCATCTATGAACCAGGATGTGGGGCTCTTACCAGATACGGAATTTTCTGATGCTTTGATATTGGATTTCCAGCCTCTAGAAAAGTGGGAAATAAATGTTTGTTGTTTAAGCCACCCAGTCTCTGGCAACTGGTTATAGCAGCCTGCACTAAGACATTGTCTAAACTCACTCTGACCTAATTTTCTCATCTGTGCATGGGAATGATAGCTGAAAGTAAAGCGGACTCCTTCCTCTTCCCTTATAATTTGTAAACATCCCCCAACTGTATGTACCTTTTTTCATGCTAATCTGCCTGCTTGAAGTAACCTCTCACACTCTCCAAGTGTAACTGTCAAAATTCTCACCCCACCCCAGAGCTTATTCATCGCACAATGGAAACTTCATACCCATTGAACAGCAACTCCCCACATCCTTGTCTCCCAGCAGCCCCTGGCAATCCCTCTTCCACTCTCTGCTTCTACGAGTTTGACCATTTTAGATTTCCTTAGAGAGTGACCTCACATAGTATTTGTGCTTCTGAAATGGACTTACTTCACTTAGTATGATGTCTTTCCTGTAGATCGCAACATGGGCCAGTGCATTTACATTTTGGTTAAGAAGGTAAAGCTCAGGTTAGGCATTCTTGCCAAACACAAACAAAAAACCAACCCTCCCAACCATTCTCTATAAGGCCAATTTCAAAGGCAAACTTTTCATAATGGCTTTTCTCATCGAATTCATGGCAGAAAGATGCTGTTTCAGATAACACTCACATTATTAGTACTCCTGTTATCATACCTGTCCTCTTCTTGGTTTTGTTGTAAACATTTTTTTTTCTTTTGCTATTGGTCTGAAAACTTTCTGAAGCTTGAATGGCCTCTACTTACATATGCATATCCCGAGTCATGAATTCTGGAAGCCAACATCAACGAAGTACTATGTGAGCACGTGTTTAATGTTATATTATTAATTCCAGATAGTTTGGCAATAAGCATATAAGAAACAAAGCAAATCTTCCCAATCACTCAACACAAGTACAAACAACTGAGTCAGTTCTCCCAGCACATCTTTCTTTTCTCTGGCCTCCTGCTCGAATATTCAACTGCCATTTTAACTTGTACCTGAATCAGTCGACAAAAGATATGTTGTTGTTCTGAAATTTGGTAACAAAAAAAATGTAAAGGTAATTGAAGAGTTAGGGATTCATATGGTTCGGTTTGGCATTAACATTTTTCAGGATGAGCTTTAAATTAACACATTAATCTTGTCAAGGGTCAGCCAAAACATGGAGTACAAATCCCCAGGCTTTTCATACAACTGGAGAATGTGTCTTGGTCTAACATCAACTGAACTCAGGTCACCTGGGTGGTTCAACTGGTTGAGCTTTCCACTCTTGATTTCAGCTCAGGTCATGATCTCGATGTCGTGAGATCGAGCCCTGCATTGGGCTCCAGGCTCAGCATGGAGTCTGCTCGGGATTCTTTCTCTCCCTTTCCTTATGCTCCACCCCTGGTGCTCTTTCTCTCTCTCAAATAAATAAAAACATAAATAAGTAATTAAGTAAGTGAATAAATAAATAAATAAATAAAATCTTTAAAAAATTAAAATAAAACAAAATGAACTCAACCTAGGTGTGTTAAAAAAATGTGGACATCATAGATCTTTCAAGTAGATCATAGATCTTCTTCTTCATTACTGACCAAAAAAAAAAAAATTGCTCAAATTCAAATGCAAGTCAGAATATATTCTGTGGAGAGTTTGTACACCTTACTGATATTGGCATATCCTGTATAAATTATATTGTCATGGAGTTTCTCAAAACAAACAAGCAAACAAACAAAACAACCAAAATCCCATTCTTGTAATCTTCTTCCTAAATACAAATAAAGAAAACAGCTTTTCTGATTATACTAATTATATGTTATGTCATATTTGTAATAGCTATTATTACACTTTACACCTCATTATAGAGCAGTTATCACTCTGCTAAATATTAGAGGACAGTGTATTCTTAACTAAATATATGTTTAGAGCAAGACCTATGTTTTACTAATTGTTACCCTTTCTAAAATGATCATTTTGGAAAGGGTAACATTTATATCCAAATGTTTAAAATAATACAGGTATCTGCAATGACTTATATCTTATACAAATGTGATGGTGATAGCGAAATCACTGAGACAATCTCATATGATTTTGACTGTTCTTTCAGAAATTTCACAAATATTTATTTTAAGCTGGTGTTGTCTTAAGGTGCTTGAAATACACTATTGAGCAAAGAAGCATATAAACAACTATAAACTACTTGTATATCTTCCTTAGTGCCAGGATATAGTAAATAGATTAGGGGATTGAATAAATTATGAATTGGTTGAAAATGATAAGTGATGGGGAGTACTTTTCCCAGTACATTTTCCCAGGGAAATATAAAATAGATTGATGTTCTCTTCCCCTTAGCATTGAAAAGAACATGTAAAAAAAAGTACATATTAAAGTGAAAAATAAATGGCAAAAATGATAAGAAACTAGGATTTTAACATGCATCAAACTACTATCTTTTGTCAGGGAATTATGCAACCATATATGTGTTCTTTTCTTATCTTAAATGTTCTGAGAAATGTATTTCTCTACCCCTACAAAACTACCTGCAAGTTTTGCTTAATACATTCTATATTTTCTCTTAGAAAAAAAAAAATTCTCCTATTCTTACACAGAATAACAAATTAGGATGGCTCAGTCCGGTAGAATTTCCACAATGTAAAAACAAATCTGAACATAAGGTTTTCACTCCCACAAGAACTGAAGTCAGCACGGAAAGGTATCCCCGAATGGTTTGTTACAGGATGTCTCTCAACCAGTCACTTTAATTATTTTACAAGCCGAGGAAACATATTGACAACCAACTCTACCAAGAGTGCTATACAAGTCTGAAGGAAATATTTTGTTCCATAGAAAAGAGTGTAAATGATTACATACCACAAATCCAGATTCTGAATATGAATGTAAGTAAAAAAAAAAAAAAAAGATTCATGTATTTGTTCTCTACCACATGGAGAGAGACATTATTGTGTCTTCAAGAATTCTAGTGTTTGTGTTTATATTAGAAACCAAACAGCTGAACATTTGTAAGTTATTTAATCACTCCTGAGTGATTATTTTATTAACAATTATTTTTATTAACAATTATTTTATTAACAATTGTTTTTGCAATATAGGAATTATATTACTTTTCTGTGGCTTCTTTACTAGTTTCCTAGGGCTGCATGACACATTCTGAGACACCTGACCACTTAAAACCACAAAACTTAACCCTCAAAATTTAGAGGCTGGAAGTCCAAAATCAAGGTGTCACAGAGGCTCGAGGGCAGAATTCATTCCTTGTCTCTTCTAGCTTCCGGTGGCTACTAGTTTCCTTGGCTTGGGGCTACCTCCCTTCAGTCTTGGTCTCTGTCACTGCATGGCTTCTCCTCTGTGTGTCTAATTTCCTTCTGCCTCACTCTTTTAGGACACTTGCTATTAGATTGAAGACCCACCTGGATAATCAAGGATAACCTCCTCTTCTCAGAGTCCCTAACTGAATCACATGTTTTTCCATATAAGGTAATAGTCATGGTTTCTAGGATTAGAATGTGAATATATATTTGGGGTGCCACCATTTTTAAATGTTCTTACTAAACAAACAGTACAACACATGGAAACACAAATGGTGCCATGTTTGTGAAGATGTTCTCAGTTCTTTCAGTGGAGTTGCTCCAAGGAGATGCTCACTTTGAACTGAAGACAAACAAACAAACCAAAACTTTCCTTGAGATTTCACTGAACAAGGGTAGCATTCTCAAAATCTTATAAAAGTAAAAGTGTGTGGCTTCTTTGCCCTTCTCTTCCCAGCACTGAAGTCCCACTTCTATTTATAACATATTGATTTATTTAAAATGAAATGACTGGAATGATCTTATGTTTTTCCCCTTTTTCTAGATGTCAGATATAGATTCTTCTGCTGATTTTTCTTCTTTTCATGCAGAAATGTATCTTAAAGGAAAAATCATCAAAAGTTAGTATCATCGTTGTGGCATCACTATATATTCAAGACTGCCCCCAAGAGTCTACAGGGCACAGTTAATGCGATTGTCCCTCAGTGTGCTGTGGGGTCAGTTTGGGAATTCAAATATTACTCTTCCTGTTAGAGCACATACTAAGGTGTCTAATAGACTTGCCCATTCTAATCATAGAATTTGAAGCTTGCCAGCTATTCTTAAATTGTTTTAATAATTTCCTATAACCAAATATCATAGAATATGGCTGTGTAGGGGAAGAAAACCTTTCCCTTCTTCCCTTCTACATTTTTTGGGTCACCTAATAATCAAATCAACATAAAATGGAATAACTGGAGAAAATATTAGTTTTGTATGCACAGAAGCCCCAAAGATAGAAGACTCAAAAAAAAAAAAAAAAAGACTAAGGAGGGCAGCTTTTATTCCTATAAGACAGAGAAACAACAATTTGTGAAAATTTGGTAAAACAAAGGGATTTGTGCTTACGGTTACAAATTAATGAAGAAATAACAAAGTTTGTTCTTCAACATGGTTGTATCAAATTGGTTTTACCTTTTCACGACTGATATTTCCCACAATCCAAGCCAAAACATATTGTAATGAATCCATTTCCTCTCAATATGATGGGTTTGAACTAGTATTACAATATTTTGTTTTGAATATTTCTGATTAGTATGGTGTTTAAGTGCATATTAGATTAGGTGTTGCACATTCATGATTCCATTCCTTGAAATTTCCTTGATTATTTTCCCTCCATTTTTGTTGGAATATTTGGCTAACTCATCTTAATCAGCATTAAATTTGGAGTATTAAATTTTTTAAGTCATATATATGTCAGGTAAATTTCCTCAGTCTGTGGCTTGTCATTTCTATTTTTTAAGTAGTTTTTTATTTTGTTGTTGCTGTTGTTATTCTGAAATTTTTCTTTTTAATATAGTTGAATGTATCAACTTGTTTACTTTTGTTTCAGGCATTTTTGTGTCCTGTTAATGAAGGCCTTTTTCTAGTCCAAGGTCTAAAATATACTTACTAATATTTTATTCTAATATATTATATGTTGTTTTTTATATAAATGATTTGAATCTGCTTGGTATTTATACCAATGAAGAGTGAGGGATAGGGAGTCAATTTCAATTTTTTAAAAATAATAGATAACAATTATAGCAGCTTTGGTTATAGAATGCTAAATTAAATCTTTTCCCAGTGACATGTTATCCTACAATAATCACTCAATAAAGATGAGGGCGTCTTCCAGTTCCATGCTGTCTTCATTGCTTGTCTATATTTGGAGGAATACTGCACGGTTTTGCTTAGTATAACTTTATAAAGCTTCATTCTTAGTTTGGTCAGATTCGCTTTTTTATCACCTTTTGCTTTTCCTTTTTGTTTGTTTGTTTGTTTGTTTTTTGGCTTTTCTTTGCCATTTATCCTTCCAAAAGAATTTTAAATCAGCTTCTCAGGATCTTTGAAAATCCTTGTGGGGTTATAGCTAAAATGACTGATAAGCCCATGAATCTGAAGAGAATATGCCAACCCAGAATCTTTCTATCCATGAACTTTCCATTGATTTGTGGCTTTTTAAGTAATCTCATGATGTGACATGATTATGTTTTGATGATTTAATGAACATTTTTATTATATTTTTGTTATATGCCTTAATTTTTTGTATGCAATAAAATTTTTAGTTTGATTTCTTTACAAAGATGTCTTCTATGTGTATATATATTCTATGAGAAAGGATTATGAATGTATTAATAGTGCTTAGTTTTTTGATAGTAGGAAATTGAAGGGAAAAAAAGACCAATAAAGCAGAATAATTAAAACAATAAATATTTGTGCAGAAAATAATGAAATAGAAAACAGGCAAGGAAATAAGAAATTCAGTGACACCAAAAAATGAGTTATGGGAAAAGAGGAATGAACATTACAAACCTTAGTTAGAGTCTCCAAAGAAATAAAGGGGAAGACAAAGCAAATAATCAAAGTAAAATATGAAAGAGTGAATATCTCCACCAAACCTACAGAAATTAAAACAATTAGGAGGGAAAATCACACACGTTTTGTCAACAAATAATACAGTGTAGATCATAAAAATTGCTAAAACTGACTCAAGAAGAAACAGTCTCAACAGAAATGTAGTGAGTGAAGTAATTGAATGAAAGAGAAAAATGATAAATTGGACTTCCTTAAAATTATGCTATATACTTCTGAGAACCTACCTTAGGGACATTACATTTGCCCACAGAGCTATTTACATATGATAGTTCATAATAGTTTGACTTGTAATAGTCTGAAGTAGGAATAAACCCACATTCTACATACAGGTGACTAGATAAATGAAATATGGTAGAGCAGCACAATGTAATTCTACCCATCTATAAATAGGAACAAACTGCTGATCCATCAGTGTGGGTGACTTTTAAAAATTATTATGCTAAATAAGAGAAGGCAAATGCAAGAGACTACATAGTAAATGATTCCATTTAAACGCAATCTCCAGAAAAGGGAAATTTATAAATTCAGAAAGTAAGTTACCAGTTGCCTCGTGATGAAGCTGGATATGAAGGACATTTTGGGAGTGACGGAAATGTTTCAAAACAAAATGTTTATATGGTTGTACACTCTATGTACTGAAAATTATTGGATTTTACATTTATAATGGGTGAATGTTATGGTATGTAAAATATCACTCAACACAGATATTTTTAAAAAGCAATACAACTAATTCTGCTTCTTTATTTTCTTCAAGACCCATCCCACCTTATCTGCTTCCCCTAAAATATATTGAATCTTAAACCTTCAAACTTAAACATAACTTTGGGGGCACCTGGGTGGGTCAGTTGGTTGGGTGACTGACTCTTGGTTTTGGTTCAGGTCATGATCTGATGGGTCCTGGAATCAAGCCCCCTGTGGGGCTGTCCACTCACCAGGGAGTCTGCTTGCTATTCTTTCCCTCTGCCCCTCTCCACCTCGCTCTGTAAAATAAATAAATCTTTAAACACCATTTTGGATACCAAAATGTTTTAGGATGAGTAAATATTGTTCAGTTATTGGCAAACACAGTAAACTACACTTTTCAAATAGAAAAAAAAAATAACAGCTCTGGGCATGTGATTCTTTGGTTTAAATGCAATCTTTTTGTTTAGTGTTATATTTAACATTCTCTATGATATTATGAGTTTTTCATCAGAAAGGAAAATTATTAAAGAACCAAAGGTCCTTAGAGCTGGACAGTTTATAGGTGCTATTTCATTCATCTTTGTCTTTTCAGATAAAAATTCCTCCAGAAATTCTTGCGCTTTAATTTGGTTGCTAACTTGAAGCATCACCAACATGCAAAGACATTCTTCAGGAGACATTATATGCTACTTTGGGCAGTATTGTCAGGCCTGAAAGTTTTAGAAACATGTTAATTTATTTCAAGTGCAATGATGTACTATAGTGTGTATTTCAAATAACTTACAAGTTATTCAAGTAACTTGTAATAACTTGTAAGTTGGTCGTATTTCAAATAAGTTTAGTATTTAACTTATGGGCTCTACTCAATTAATTCAATATATCTGATTCTTCATTCAACCATTTTATCCACTTGCTGACACTGTTTGAAAATTATAAATGACTTACTTGATCAAGAGCACACAAGAGATACACATATGTCGTAATTTTATGCAGCTTTGACTCCGTATAGGATCCTATGTGCTTTCCCATTCATACCAAGAGGATGTTTGGAAATGAAAAATGGAGCTTGAATTCAGAAGAGCAGGATTAGCAGCTCGAATTCACCAGCTACGTGCTGTTGGGTAAATTACATCACTTCCATTTCTTTAGGATAAAGTGCGGAGCTGGGACAAAGCGACCTTCAAAAAGCCAGCAAGCACAACAGGCTTATCATATCATCTTAATATGATCTTCTATCAGTTCTTCAAGACAGTGACAGAAAGGGCCAGTTGAAGATTTTTTTAAAATGAAGTTACTGCATTATTTGAGCCATCCAAAGTTTCTCCACAGGCCCAGCGTCAGGCCAAAGACCATTCCATAGGATAAATATGCTTTTTAAAAAACATTTTAAATTTCCATTTTTTTCCTGAGGTGAGTAGGCCTGCGGTGTTTTAGAAATTAATCAGAAGAATCTTGGAATCTGGAAATTATTTTTTGTATTAGAAAGGGCATGGTTTTCAAAGCAACTTGTATAAAACAACTTTTTTTTTTTTCCCCTGGGGAGAAAAAAAAAAAAGAATTTCCCTAGACCCTTAAAACTCATAATGAAAGAGAGTCCTCATAATCATTTCAGTATGAGAATCAGCAGGCTGCCGCTCCAGTTCCCGGTGGCAAAGAAAATGCTGAGCAAAGAGACCTAGATTTTTGCTTCCTCTTTCCCTTGATTTTATGTGTTTTCCCTACCCCATATTTTATAATGCTCTCTTTTGAGGTATATCCCTTTTAACTTCAGGCTGGGGGGTTCGGCAAGAGAAGTAGGTAAGTCCTCCAAGTTTAATTACTTCCTTGAACTGTTTCACTGATAAATTATGAATTTCTCTAACGATGCCGAGGCATTCAATTCTCCAAAGTGGATTGCCAGCTTGGTCCCAACCCAGATTCCTTCTGCCAGCCTCCCTCTTTTATGGTCCCCTTTGGAGCACTGATTCAGGAGAGAAGTCAAGGAGGACATATAGCCGTGAGATTGAACCAGGTGTTAGTGCTAAGCTGTTTTTCAGGTGAGTCAATTATTAATTTTCCATAGGATGACCTGTTTCTTATATGGCTCTCAGGGCCAAGTCTTCAGGCTTTCTTAGCATAGTAGTGAGAACTTAAAGAAGTCAAATGGTCATGAGGGTCCAAACTTGCCAATCACTGTGTGAGAGGAAACGCTCAGCTTTTTTTTTTTTTTTTAATATCCATAGTTCTTATGTCTAATATGTGACATTTATGATGTTGTGTTTAATTTAATAAATATTGTTACCACTATATCATGAGCTGTACTATACCTATAGATCTTAAGGTGTAATCAAATAATGCCCTGTTTTTACAGTACAGGATTTAACTTACCTGACTTCTCCACTTTGATACCCAAACTATCAGATAGATGGGTTTGAGTCTGGATGTATATAAATCATCAGTCTGGATTCATATTAAAAGGAGGATTAAATGATATTTTTCTTATGGTCCATACTTTGTTTTACATATAACTTCCCCTACTTTTTCCTTCACATTTTAATTTACACACTCATCTTTATCAGGAGTCACAAGAATACAGTGCTGGGAAGTAGGCGTTCTGAGACCTGCTCTTTCATAGAATCACTAACCTCGAGGAACTAGTTCAACTTTCTGTGCCTTTATTTCCTTCTGTGTAAAACTAGAAGAGGCCATAGGAATACCTCCCTCCCAGGTTCACTGGGGGGATTAAATAAGACAATACAACGTAATTGCCCTGTAACGCGGTATGTGGGACGGCCTTATAGACAACTTGTGAAATGACCAGTGAGGATTTGGGCAGCCAGATACCCAGAAGACCTAGGGGTTGAGCTGAATTCTTCCAATTTTGTCACTGCTTCAGGAAGACTTGCTACCTCCAGCAGACTATGGTCAACTGTGGGCTAATATGCCTTTGGGAGAACTCTGGGTCTGGTGGGTGCTTTGGAATTCTGGCCACTCTAAGTCCCACTCAATATAATCCTTTACTATCCCCTCAACTCTGTGTTGAGGGGATAATAAAAAACACACTCGGATTGGAAAGAACTCTGGTCTCTTAATTTTGATGGAGCTGAGGGAGGAGAGGATGGCTTGGAGATTGAAGTGGCGATGGCTTTGGTGTGAAGAAGAGGAATAAGGATGTCTTACGTCATACTCAATTCATCCTGGTGGTTTACTCTGTGTTCACAGAGATTCGGGGGTGCCTGGGTGGCTCAGTTGCTTCAGCAACTGGTTCTTAGTTTTGGCTTAGGTCAAAGTGAGATTGAGCCCCGTCAGGCTCCATGCTGGATGTGGAGATTCTTAAGGCGTTAGATTCTCTCCCCCTCTCTCCCTCTGCCTCTCTAAAACCCAACCCCTTGCCTCCCTCTCCCTCTCTCAAAGAAAAAAGGAAAAAGAAAAAAGAAAAAAGAAAGCCAGATATACTATAAGCATTTTTTTTTTAATTTATTTACTCCTTTGAGAGAGAGAGAGAGATAGTGAGAGAGAGCACAAGTGGGGGGCAGGGAGATGGAGATGTCGAGGCCCTGCTGAGTAGCGAGCCTGTTGCAGGGTTCTAATCCCAGGACCCTGGGATGATGACCTGAGCAGAGGGCAGACGGTTAACCCACTGAGCACCCTAGGCGCCGCAGACATACTGTAAGCATTAAAGATTAGCTAGTATTAGTACTAACATAATCATCACTACCATCTTCATTCTTTCTTGCCAGTATTCGCAGCACATGGAAACCCAAAACAAGGCACTCGCTCTTCTGAGCTCTACAATACATACATATTTCGGTTTTGTGCTCTAAAACTTTCCTAATTATATATAGTTACAAAAGTTATCCATTTCATGCATGAAACGGTTTCATCCTGGAGGTCAGTACCCAAGTTATTTTCTTAAAACCTTTGCATCATTACATAGTTTGTGATGCATTGTTAATACTAGAAGAAGTAATTAATAAATAAATGAAATATATCTGTTTTTAATCATTTTGGGAAATGTTAGTATGAAATTAGATAATAAATTAATAACATATATAACATGTGTCAAATGAAAAATAAAAATGAGATCTTATTGAATGTCATCATTAAATACGTCAAAACTGAAGGTGAGGAGTTGGTAAGTAAGTGTGGGCATGCCTCAGTGAGGGAGGTGAGGAGGGAAGAGACAAGAAGGAGAAGGCAAACTGAGGAGAAAATGATTAAAATCTATTTCATACACATAAGATTTAAGTTTAGGACTTAACCTATTTTTGTCTAGAAGATGGATTTCAGCCTTTGCGTCTCTTTCCCTTGGACCCAGAACTTCTGAGACCAATGCTTGTTCTTCAATGAAGGTAAATAAAGGAAGCTCAGGATAAGATAATAGATACACTAAATAGTAACTTGCTTTTTTTTTTTTTCTTGTTCCAAACAGTGATGAGTCTGGATATATTAGTCCTCTCTATATATTTTTTATTAGTCCTCTAATATATTTTATTAGTCCTCTAATATATTAGTCCTCCCTATATTAGATATATTAGTCCTCTAATATATTTTTTTTATTTGCAATGATCTAGTGCAAGGAGTACTTAGTAAAAATGTCAAACACCATGACCTTTAATATCTCTTAGCTATATAAACGCCTACTGGCAAAAACTCCCATTTTCAGAGGGAAGTCTGGTAAGAATTGGGGCATCTGGAGAGATAATGATCTTGACCAAATGTAGCAAAAGACAGCTTCAGTCTTCCATTTCAAGGCTCCCTAGGTGGTACAGATCTATAGACACTTCTCTTTTATCTGCAGAATACCTGACAGAGAATTTTTAATAAAAATGGTCTTAATGAAAGTCAAAGGAATTTCTGAAGAGCTCAATTTTTGCTGGTCAAAGACAGAAAAAAGAAGTTTGCTGGTTTTGTTTTTGTGTGTGTGTGTGTGTTTAAGTGATATCCTACTGGGAGCTAAGAGAAAAGAAGAGATCTAAAATTAGAGAAAATATTTGTACAAGTAGGTAAAGTAGATAATTATATACAGCTACAAAATTTCCAAGAACTTCAAAAATACATAAATATTTTGGAAGAGGATTCCAGGAAGATGACAAAATAGAATGCGCCAGGAATCTGTCTCCCATCTACACAACTTAACTAGCCGAATCTGTCTCATTTAACTGTTTTGGAACACCAAAGCCTGTTGTAGGCTTGCAATTTCCAGCAGAAGGTCTGCAGAGTAAACTATGGTTAAGATGGCCAAGTTCGGCTCTTAGTTGAGCAATGGCTATCCAGAGCTCTTCTCAGGCAACCTTCACCATGCAATTATTTAAACAACGATTTACTCTACTGACAAGAGAACAGTCATCTGTCCATTTGTCTAATCCTGGTACATGTGATTAAGTACTTGAGATGAGAGAGTCTGACATATTATCTGACCACACCTGAGAATTCTATAAAATGTGCACCTGAATTAATTATAAAGTTGTCTAGTGATTGAAGGAATCTAACAATAACCATTATGTAGTTTTCTTTCCCTGTATTCTAATGCCCGGAATTCAGTTCCAAGAAATTATATTTATTTGATTATAACAATTAATATTTTGCCTCTGGATAGAATTCTAGGTTGGAAAAGGTTTCCAATATGTTTTAGTTTTCTTGATGTTCCAGAGAAATCTGATGACTGTCTGATTACTGGGTATGTGGTATTATACCATTATTCCTTTCTATGTCTGAAAAAATTACCAAAAAAACCCCCAAAAAATAAATAAATAAAAGCAAAAACAAAACAAAACAAAAAAAAACCCTTGTCTCTAGCATCACTGTGTTATTCATATCATTATATATGTCACGACATGATAGATTGAAGTGATATCAAACACAAATGAACTACTTATTAAAGAACTAGGAAGTTATTTTTATATTTTAATATCCGAAATTAACAAAAATAATAATTTAATTTCTTAATCAACAGTGAGTTCAAGTGATAATTAGCATGGTGTGTAAAACAAAGCAAATATTCGGGTTAGAGTAATTTGCTAGACACATTGTAGAAATTAACAACAAATACTGTGGTCGGTAGACCATAAGGAATTTTTCTTTAGATAATTATTGTTTCAGTTTTATTTGTTTTTATCTCAGGATTTATACTACAGAGTGATTTACCTTAACAAAGATCTAACATTATATTTAATAAGTCTGATTATAGAAAAATGTAAGGTTTCTATTTTCTTCACACTATTAGTACTTAAGGGAAACTGTAGCTTTTTTCATTGAGATCTATCGAAGGCATTACCTGAGCTCCTGCAATTACATGAGAACTTGTTCTTAGCAACAGCATTGTGGTAGGCTGTGCATTTTAAAATTAGTATTTATCATTCTTAATGTCTACTTAATTTACATGGCACAAACACCCATATGACTCATGAAATATTGTGCCCTATGAAAAAGATGGTGTATTATTATGCCAATAATTCTTTTTTATATCCATCAAATGTTATTTTAAGCTTTGGAAGTATTAACATTAGCAAATTCATAAACCAGGTTACTATTACTTCTATTAAATAGCAAATTTGGAAAGAGCAAGTGAGAAAGAGTGCTTTGTCTCATCATTCTTGCTAAATAAAAATATTTATGTAGAGTTTTAAGCATATTTGCATTTATAAGGCCATACTGCATCCAGATAATATTAATTTTCCATAGTCTTCTGTGTGCTCATTTTCATTTTCTTTCTGGAGCATTATGTTGGCTTGAATGACACCAAAAAAGACCAATCTGGATATTTTAAAAATCTGATAAAAGTTTTTTCAGTTGGATTTGACTAAAGGCACTAGACAAATTTAATAAGATTGTATATAGCATTTCCTCCTGATATAATAAGGTAGTGCCTAGAAAAGTGTCCTATAAAGAAAGTGTCCTATAAGGAGCACTCCATCAATACAAGCTCATGCCTCGCTCTTTGTTTTACTCATAAGGCACAAATCGACGCTATTTCTCCCAAGGTGGCATAATTACTCTGAAGTTTGGTTGAAGCCTACCTGCCTCCGGACAATGAATGCACTAGTGCTCAGATTAATATTTGCCCGCAGAAAACAGGAAAATAACTATTGCTACCCTGTAAAGTGTGTTCAATGCCACATAGCATGTGCAGCTAGCATGATGTTTTGCTTCACCGCAAAATATAACTCTAACTATATTTTAATGTAGATTTTCAAAAATAAAATATAACTAGAAAAAAATATATATATGCACAGAATGAACTGCGAGCTTTGCCACAAGGCTTCCTCGGGCTATTTTAAATTGCATAACTCCTCCTCATCAAACTGGCTCGGTCCCAGACAGCCGGCAGACAGTAGGGCACATTCTTGAAGCTGTAATAAACACCGGGTTCAAAATGCTGATATCAAAATTTGTGTCATGTTTAAAAACAGCAAGGGATAGAAACGTAGCATGCAGGTTTTCCCCCATTTCCTCTTAGAATGTTAGAAATTGGATTTGCCTCATAATCTTTCACAAAATACATTTTGTGCAAATGGAATATATTCTAATAATCTGTTTAGCTTAGCACAGTGAGCTGTAACCTTAAAAGACAGAGTCTGATCTCCCCTTAAGAACACTGCCTTTCCTCAAAACATTCTAATCAAATTTACAACTTCTTATGAGATATGGGGACCGGAGTTTATGATAAATTTTACAAGTATTATATGCTTATTTAGTGCAATCCTCTTTCCTTTATTATCATGCGTGTATTTGCTTTGAAAGTCATTTGGAAATAAATTGCTGAGCTCATTAGAGAGATCATTTGCACCACTGGAGTGCATGGAAGGGCTTTGCTGCTTTTGCCCTGTTGTGACGCACAATTCCCGTTGATGGTGAAGACTCATCTCTTCGGTGTAAGCTAGAAATTCATCTGGGCATGGATGTCAAAGTCCCAAACTCCTTATTAACACTTGCAATGAAATTCTGAAGTAGTGGTGATTCTCGTCAAACCTGAAATTCTCAACGTTTTTAGGGAAATGCTAAGTGATAGGAAAATGACCATTTTATGTTTTTTATTATTATTTTTTTTAAAGATTTTTCCATTTATTTGACAGACAGAGATCACAAGTAGGCAGAGAGACAAGCAGAGAGAGAGAGGAGGAAGCAGGCTCCCCACCAAGGAGAGAGACCGATGCGGGGCTCGATCCCAGGTGGGATCATGACTTGAGCCGAAGGCAGAGGCTTTAACCGTCTGAGCCATCCAGGCGCCCCAAAATGCCCATTTTATAACGTGCCGGTCGCTGGAGTCACAGGTCGTCATTCGGGGG
The DNA here is from genome assembly GCF_010015895.1 of Lontra canadensis. Classification (NCBI taxonomy): domain Eukaryota; kingdom Metazoa; phylum Chordata; class Mammalia; order Carnivora; family Mustelidae; genus Lontra; species Lontra canadensis. The sequence goes on from NW_022631038.1 coordinate 6,114,266, forward strand.
CATCTCTGTGCGTCGTGTCGCCCATCTGTGAGATGGCATAACCCGCGAAGACACCATGGCAAGGCATGGCTAGTGTAGCGGACGCATCAGTCCCCCGGCGGCATTTCATCCCAAGCCGCGCCGATCTGCACACCCTGTTAGTGAAAGGGACAAAGGACGCGCTCCTTGAACTTGCTTCTCAAGTCTTGCGCATTCAGAGGAATAGGAGGCTTACTCTGTGGGCATTCATGAGGCCTCTAACGCAGCGCTTTGACATTTGCAGCGGAGTTCAAATAGGGCTCCGCAAGCCCCGTATCTGCTGCATGTGCGCATGTGATGCCCCACTCGCAGTCCCATGGTGACACGGAGGCCACATCGTCCCTTTGTGTCCGAGGTCTAAGTGTTTGATCAGGCATCCTTTGCTTTCTCCTTTCACAGACAAAACCCAGGGCAGCTTAATTGAGGTGAAGTGACATCTAGTCATTTGAGTTTGGGGAGGGGTGCGGTTACTGGAGTGCAGGGGGAGGGGCACCGGGCAGGACACTGGGCAGAGGAGAAAGGAGAAACGGGCTGAGGCCAGGTGCTTCATCTGACTGACAGTGAGGGGAGGCAATTAGGGGAAGTGGAATTCAATACTTCCCACACATGCATAAGGCCCAAAGAAGTACTTTAGTCAGAACCGGCAGCCAGAACTCATTCAGTAAGAATTTTACTGAAATAATTTTGAAACAGAGGGTTAGAGTAGCCCAATCCAAAAATACATTTTTCAAAGGAAATGGTTATCATTAAAACGTGTAAAGAAAGGGGAAGGAGAAAAGTTAAATGAGGGCATTCTTAATATTTGCCTCTGTATCAGAGTAGATTTTATAACTCACAAATATATGAAGTTTTTAATATCTGATGGGATTTCATCAACAAGACTCAATTCTGGTACCAATTCATGTGTTTCAAGTGCTTATAACTTCCTTTCAGTCATGTTCTTTTTCTGTGGCTCCAAGTATTTTTATAGGAGTATATTCCCAACTCTGTGCATTTGTTTCTATGATAGTCAGTTGTATAATTGGAATTAACATCGTGTCCCCAGGTGATTTATTAAAAAGAAGGCACTTGGAAGTCAGTAAGGACTCTACTCTACCTAAGGACGCGGCCTGCAGTTAAGTTCTATGAGACAGCAGATTCTAGAACCCTGCTGTCAGTTGCTGCAGGATAAGGGAAGACAAGGAAGTTCATTTTAGAGACAAAGAAAGGACCCAGGGAGGCAACAGCCCCAGTTGGCAGAGAGCTGCATAAAATCCGAGCTTCACTGGAAAGGTGCATGGAACCATCATCGGAAGCCATAGCACCAAGTCATAGCTGCTTTGAAAACGTTCCAGAAGAAAACTGTATCTAGTATAATTTCTGTACTCTGCATTTAACCTTGTCCTTAGTCTTTCAGCATCCAGCATGAACACTGTTTACCCAGGAGCATGTCAGCAGATCCGCTGGGAATTTAGAGCAGAAGTACCGCGCATGTATTTGCAAGAAAGGCCCAGGAGGAATTTTTTATGGCAGGAAAATGTGTTACGCTTGTCTTAAACCAACGGGTCAGTCAGTATCAGACAACCACTGGTTTTCATTAGAGGAGAATGTGTGTATGTTAGCATATGGCTCTCACTGGACTGTTCTGCAAGGGAATTCGGGCTCTGAGGAGAGAAAATTCAGAAAAATTGAGTTGTTCTAACGTAGAGATGTAAGCCACACTCACAAGCACGCGCACTTGCGTGCATACAGCACTGAGAGCACGAAGAGATACTGATGTGTTACCCCAGCCACCGTGTATACCACAAAAGCCCATAAAAGATACTTTTGTCACCGGTGAGTTCTCCTAAAATACGTTGGAATATGAAACGGGGAGTAAAGACAATACGTAGGAAAGCCACCAGGATTCAAACAGTTAGCCAAACATGTCTCCATACAAAGCAGGGAAAATCAGTGTAAGCCGGCGTATGTCAGAAGTCCACAGTGAGGTACACTAAGGGATGTGTCGAGAAACGGGTGACACTGTAAAGGCGGGAGCTATGGTCCCGTTTACACGTTTGAAAGAGATTCACATGGTGGCACATGTCTGGAAGACATGAGATAAAAAATGGGAATTTGTGGAACTCACTGGTGGAGTTCTATGGGGGAAAGACAGAAGGGCTATGGGGAGGATTTCCCAGAATTCTGTTAACAAGGGACCAAACCCAAATATTCGATTTCCCCTTTGTTGTGAGATTATTTTATCAGCTGCCTGGTGCGTACTGTGAGACCATAAATTACGCTGAACCCAATTTTGCCTGCAGAAAGCTGTTTACTGGAGCAGAATTATAGTTTTCACTTTTTCCTTATGATCTCCATTAGGAAATTATGAAAAGGGAGATCAGACACAAGACACATTCAAACACACAGGATCAGTCAGTTGCTAATAACTGAGGGGAATGTGAGGTCAGCTAACTGGGAGGAAGGCTGAGACTTTAAAATCATACTGAAGCACAGAGTTCAAATCAGGTAAGCAAATAGGAAATGTTCTCCTTAGGATCCAAATTTGTCCCAGCGCTCATCTCTCCTGCTTACAGTCAGGAACAGTGGTCATGTGGGAGGTGAGGCTGAGAGCTGAAAAGTGACCTCATTTTAAGAAGAGGAACAGAAGAACCCAGTGATGGAATTCTAGCCAGAAATTGACATAACTAGAGAATTACCCATGCACTAATTATTCCTTTGCTTTTTTTCATGGAAATAAAAACGTAAAACAACATGGTAAAATATTAAATAAACTTACCCATGCACCAAGTGGCAGTTTACTTTTATATTTGCTTTTACCTGTTGATTATTAGTAATTTTTTATTGTTTCATTATTATAAATATATAGAGAATGTGAAGGACATTTTCTAAGAATTCTTGAATGAAATGAGCACAGTTATTTAACTACCATCAAGTACAGAAAAAGGAAAAAATATTTAATAATAACCTCCAGCGTGTGCTTGCCTTCATCATAGTCCTTAAATTAACTGCTATTCTGACTTCTATCACCATAAGTCAGTTTTGCCTTCTCTAAAACTGATATAAATGGAAGCACATAATGTGTATATTTTTGTATCTGTCTTCTTCCCTTCAAAATGTGCTGGTAGAATTCTTCCATGTTTTTTTCATTTAGCAAAAGAAATGATTGCTTGTTGACAAAACAAATTAACCCCCATGCATCACAGCTTAAATCAACCCAATTCACTCTCTCATAGTTTCTGGGGAGGAGCTTGGGCAGAGAGTCTCGTCTCTGTTCTTGTCAGCATCAGCCTGTTTGGTGTGAAGGAGGAGGGCTGGAATCATCTGAAAACTTACTAAATCACACGTCTGATGTCTGGGATTGAAAGAGTCAAGGAGCTGGGGGCTGGCATGCTGGTCTTGGATGTCGCTATTTCCATGTCAGAGATCAGCAGAGTGAAATACGTGTATGTACATACATGTATAATGTGAATATACATATATATATATGATCCAACTTACGCTGTCTTAAAAGAATCTCACTTCAAATACAGTAACATATGTAAATTGAAAGTGAAAGAATGGGGAAATATGTCAAGCAAACATCAATTTAAAAATCAATAAAGGGCGCCTGGGTGGTTCAGTGGGTTAAGCCTCTGCTTTCAGCTCAGGTCATGATCTAAGGGTCCTGGAATGGAGCCCCACATTGGGCTCTCTGGTCGGTGGGGAGCCTGCTTCCCCCTCTCTCTCTGCCTGCCTCTCTGCCTACTGGTGATCTCTCTCTCTAAAATAAATAAATAAATAAATAAATAGGCAAGCAATACAACTACAGTGGCCAGGTGAATGTCGAAGCAGACTGAGATCAAGGAACATTACCGAAGACAAAGATGGACACTGAATACCAATAAAAGGATTAACCCAACAGAGAGAACGATCCTAAATCTCATAGATCAAGCAGCAGAGCTTCATAGTAAACAAGGTAAAAAATGAGAGAGCTAAGGGGAGAAATGGACATGTCCATGTTGATGGTTGGGGGGACTTCTACAACCCTTTCTCAAAATCAAAAAGAATACAGAACATCTGAATGATGGAAAACAAACAAAAACACCTGAATGATACAATCAACTAAATGAGATCCAACTGATGGGTCTACAGAGTTCCTTATCTAATACACATTTTTTTTTCAAGAACCCATAGATCATTCAGTATTGTAGAGTATAACTTGGATCAATAAGCAAACTTAGCAAGTTTAAAAGAATTGAAATCATACAAAATATTCTCTTGCCATGTGGAATCAAACTATAGGTCAGTAACAAGAAAAGAACAGAAATATCTCTAAACACTCAAGCATGATACAGCAATCCACAGGCCCAGGAAATCAAGGATGTCTCAGAGTTTTATTCGTAATAGTGCAAATGGGAACCAGCTCCGATGTCTTTCAACTGAACAATGCCTGAATTAACTGTGGCATAGCAACACCATGTCCTACTCCTCAGCCAAAAAGGGAAGGGACTTTTTTTTTAAGACTTTATTTATTTGAGAGAAAGAGATAGAGGGAGAGATTGAGAGAATGAGTGGGAGGAGAGGGAGAGGGAGAAGCAGACGCCCTACAGAGCAGGGAGCCCCACAGTGGACTGGATCCCAGGACCCTAGGGTCATGACTTGAGCTGAAAGCAGACGCTTAACCAACTGAGCCACCCAGGTGCCCAGAAGGGACTTGTGATGCACTCGACAACTTCCTGATCTCGAGTCCATTCTAAGTGAAAGAAGCTAACCGCAAAAAATTAAATTCCATTTATAGAACTTTCTGACAGGACACGATTAGAGAGGTGGAGATCATATTCATGCTTTCCAGGGAAGGAAGAGGGGGCAGGGAGCTGTGGCTCTATAATGAGCCTGTGGAGCCGGTGAAATCTGACAAGGCAGTCGGGATCAGCGTTTGATCCTGACGTAGCACTGGGCTGGGTTAGCAGGAGGCCACTGCTGGGGGACCCTGGGTTAGTATCACAGAGGATCTCCCCGGACTTTTTCTTGCCACTACAAATCTACAAATATGTCAAAACTAATAGATTTAAAAAAATAGAACGATGTCAACGTGCCAGGCAGGACAAACAAAAGTGATGCGCTTGAGTGTAGAAAAAAGTAGAAGAAATGTCATTAACAAAAAACATTAGTCTATAAGTAAGGAAAGCGAAGCCATCAGAATCAGTCAGTAGGAACTATTAAGTTTCTGAGCTGAATATAGTCGAGCTGAATTCTGAGCCGAACTACCTATCATCAGTTCTGATGATATATAAAATCCTTCATAAATTGTGAATCAAGGTTTAGATTTGACAAAAAAAAAAAAAATGCTTGAATTCACAGAAACTTTCCTATGACCTTAATTATACATTTATGTATTTATTTTCTTTTGAGGCGTCCCTAATATCCTTGATATATCAGCATGTTTTTTCCTAAATTCTGGAAAATATTTCTGACAGTGAGAGGCATTCATCTGGGAAGAAGGGAGATATTAGAACTGAACAGCAATCTGATTTATACACTTTTTTTTGGTGTGTTTGTTTTTGTGTTTGGCTTTTGGAAAAGTTTTCATAGACACCACAGTTAAGGAAAAAATCTTGTTTCATGACGACTGGAAACCATATTACCGCCTATATTATTATTATAATAATTGCCCTTAATAGCTATTGTATTTTTAGATTGCAATTTAAAATACTATGAATGATGTTTATATTTTTGCAAGTGTGCAAGTAAAAATTGGCATTGATGATGCTTTTATTTTAAACAAGCATATTATAATTACCCTATATATAATTTCAAATCTGCTAAGCTGGCATATTTAAAGATTCATTTAGATACTAGGACAAACGGAAGTAATTCCTGCACATTCCACACGATTTCAGTTTGTTCTTTTTGAAATGCGTGATCTCGCTTAATCCCACGACATTAGTACTTGTCTCTCTTCCAGTGCCCATATGGCATTTGCTTGGATGTTCTATTATTATCTCTTTTTGTGTCTGTTCCACCAACTGCAGAGCAATTCATAGCATTTCCAATAGAAGCGTCTTCCTATATATACATATATCTATATCTGTACAACTCTATAATATTTACCACACATTGCCATTTGATATTCTTTATATCGCCGTTGTGATGTATTAATGCATAAAATGAAGTTGGTACTATTGAATCGTTGGAGGCTTTCTGATTCTGCCTGATATATAGAATTCTATTGTTCTTTTAAAGATCTATTGCTTTATATGTAGGTGTAGGAAGTGGGGACATAGGGTTCTTACTTTGTAAAAAAGAGCAACCACAATCCATAGCAGATACGAGACAGATGCCAGGACACAATAAAAATTCTGTAATTTGACAAGAGGGTGGGTGCTACTGTGGTGCCTCATCTGGTTTTGTTTTCTCATCTCTGTATCTATTAGGCTGCTGAAAGCTCTATATACAGGACATAAATCCTTCAGGTTTTTCAAGGCATAAAATACAATTTTATAATTCCAAGTGGTATCCGTTCTTACAGAATATTTAAAATTATTTCTAATCTTCAAGGGGGCCATGATGTTTATGAAATTTTTATTACTACTTCATTGTTTGAGGGAACGATAAAGCCATTTCTATGAAACACGAACAATTTATTTTTTAAGACTTGACTGCTTGATATTTCAAGAAGCTTATCTTATTCCAAAATTTGGATCTCATATTGAGTGTTAAAAATTTGGAAGTGGAGGTGGGCAGGGGGATGGGTGAAATAGGTGATGGGATGAGGGAGTGCATTTGTGATGAGCACAGGTGACATATGCAAACGTCAAATCACTATATTGCACATCTGAAACTAACGTAACACGGTATGTTGACTATACTGGAATTAAAAAGTAATAAATAAAAAAAATTGGACATGGATGGAACTAGAGGGTATTATGCAAAGCGAAATAAGTCAACCAGAGAAAGACAGTTATCATATGATCTCACTGATGTAAGGAATCTGAGAAACAAGACAGAGGATCATACGGGAAGGGAGGGAGAAATGAAACAAGATGAAACCAAGGAGGGAGACAAACCATAGGAGACTCTTAATCTCAGGAAACAAACCGAGGGTTGTGGGGGGAGGGGGTTAGGGATAGGGTGGCTGGGTGATGGACACTGGAGAGGGTATGTGCTATGGGGAGTGCTGTGAAGGATGTAAGCCTGATGATTCACATACCTGTACCCCTGGGGCAAATAATACATTATATGTTAATAAAAATAATTGGAAAACAAAATATTCAACTAATGACTATGGATTACTTGGTTTATTTTTTTACTTTACAGAAATACACTATAGTAAAATACTTATATTTAATGAATGATACAACACAATGAAGCTCATAATCATGATATCTTTGAAGGCATTAAATCTGTATGCATATTAAAATAACTTGGAAATAAGATTTAGCCACTTTTATAAAAACATTGTTTATAAACCTTAGTGAGAATATCATTGAGCTCATCAGTATCAATCTTAGAGTTGAAGCATATGAATCTAAAACTTTAAAAATGCATAATTATAGCATTAATTATAAATACATTATACTTTTGAGTGATGATATTGTGGTTCATGACCTTTGAACACTTTTTGGCATTTATTTTTCACAAATTGAAAATCTATGCTGAAAATGTGTTATAACAAAAACCCAATAAAATAACTAGACATTAATATTGACCAAATGTCAACCACTTCTACACAAGAAGTAAATATGCTCTCCTCTTCATATTTTGTAGGCATATGCATATTTTGTAATGCATATTTTGTAGGCAAGTTGTCAAAAAAAATTGCAGCCAAACTTTCATGTCACTTTTTGCATCCAATTTTTTATAGGAGCAACAATTCTCATAGCAAAGCATAAGCAGCAAAATTCTACGGATGACAAAGCTGCAATATTCTGCCTTGTAATGGCTCCACATGCGAAAATGACCTTGATACAACTTGGGATGGTGCTCGCCACCGTGGTATTTACCCTTCCAGAAGCAAATCCCAAATGTTCTGATAGACACTTCCCAGATGAGACTGCATAAAAGCAGTTACACATTCAAATGGAGTTACCTTTTACTAGGAAGTTGAGTCTTTAACAAAAAAGTAAACAAACATTCAAAGGATGGTCTTGAAAATCAAAATATTGAATCCATCACACAATTTCCAGGTTCTTACAAGAGAATAAGTCCATCTTTTTTAAAAAGATTCTCTTTGAGAAAAAAATATATATGTATATATATACACTGTCCATTTAATTTAAGCGAAATCAAAAGTATCATCACAAAATGTAGGATGAGCTCTGCCACAGACACTCTAGTTGTGAATTCAAGGGGTGGTTAATGAGGGTTTTTTAGGCCAACTCTGCCTCATGTGATGCCGTGCATTATACTTGCTGAACACATGCTAGCAAATTATGAGAAAACACAGAAAGTAGAGGTTGCAGGTGCCTGGCTCTGTGAGGAGTCCCAGCTGGCTTCAGCCTTTGTAGAACACCCAGACAACATAATACCACCATTTATTTACACTGAGGGCTGCAGCTAGAGGATTTTGGATAATGTAAACCGAGTGTTCCCACCTGCTAAACGTGGATGTATCCTCATGGCTGATATTCTCATGGCTATTTTACTTGAAATGTTTTAGGATAAGGAAGAGGAAAATATTTGTAATGTTCTGACTTTACGGAACAGAACCTACAGTAATCACCAAGGGACTAACTTTATTGTCCCAAATAGGCCACCTGAACACCCTAGGAATTTCCATTTCCAAAGTATGTGGCAAGAATTCCCAACCAAGTCCAACACCATCAGTAAGGATGCTAAGAGACTCACAAGCAGATTTACCTAAATCCAAAAACTACATAAGCTTCAAACACATATATATGTGTATAGATATACACATATATATAAATAAAGAATACATTATCATCCTTATTATATAACTACTGTACACATTGATGGCAGAGCATTGCTATCTCAAAAAACCATTTGAATTCCTGAAGACAAATACAATGAATGATTTTAATTTATAATTTGCCAAGATGCTCAATTTGGTTTTTGGAAAAGTAAAATTCAACTGTGTGGAGATAATATGTTTTTTTTTTTTCTTTCTTTTTTCTCTTTCTTTCTTTCTTTTGGTATGCAGAGCTCAACCCTTCAGTTTTCTTCAAGTGTTTCACGTTGCTGGCATTACTGGTTGCACAAAACTCAGACTGGCTGGAGGAACATTTTGTCTTTTGCTGGTAAACTCATTATTATCTGTCACAATGTCTCTAGGGATAACTGGGAGGAAGACCCGGGCTGGTTATGAATCCCCGACATTTCCTCATTGTTTCTGCCTCGGCGCTCTTGTTTCCTGAGTTTTATTTCTCTCTCGTATGTTAGGCTCTCAGACAACACCGGATAATACTCCAAACGACTTCGTGGCTCCAAGAACCACCTGGACGATTAGAGGCGTGAAGCTCATTGTCACTCAGGCCGGTCCGCCCCCACATATGCCACTTTGGTGAATTGATTATTTCAAGTGTCAGTTACTGCGCTTTGTCCCCCTGACGCAGGAAATGAATCTCCCACAGGACAGGCACCCTCCCTGGGCCGGGAGGTAGACAGCCTCATCGCCAGGGACAGGGAACGCAGGCCGAGAAGGCTCTGCAAACACAGTTCGCTCCCTGTTCACTAATTCACTACCCCAAACCCAGACTTCTTTGCCTTGTTAATGCTTCACAAATTTACTGTGGAGAGAAAAGCTGCCTGCTTTGGTCACTTCCTTTCACTTCGTTAGGAAAAAAACATGTAAGTGAAAATATATTTTGCATATTATGTAATTACATATATTTATATATATGATTTATAAAGTATGTGTATATTATTTTACATAAATATATGTATGCTTGTATTATATATAAACACATTGTTAATATATTATATTTTACATGTTTATATGCTCATGTTGGTTTTCTATGTCAGTATGTTGATAGTGTGTGTGTGTACATACGTATATATATATATATATATATACACACTGATGTGTAATTTCTTTTAAATGAAGCATCGAGTGAGCAGTGGTGCCTCTGGAGAACATCATGGCATTTAAATAAATTTCATTTTAGTAGTAGAACCACTTTTTTTCTGTTTTTAAGCTAAACTATTTTAATCATAAAATATGGTCTGTTGAATAGCTGATCATCTTATTATCATGTCTTTGTAAAAGTGAAGGAACTATGCATATTTCAAACATACTAAGAAAGTAGACCTTTACTTACAGAGACACTTACAAATAACATTTAAAAAATTTTAATTCAGGATAAAATCATCCAAAAGTGAGAAACCAAACATTTACTTTAGAGTTACCCCCAAAGTTATTGCTCCTGATAACATGAGGGCTACTCTCGAGCACGGGTGCATTCAAAGCAATGAATTCAAGCTATGTTTTACTAGGTTGCATCATTTACCAGGTTGAATAGAGAAGAGGGTAGAGCTCAACCAACCTATAGCATCTATCAGTACTGCTTTTGGGGGCTTTAATGGATATATACATATACATATACATTATGGATGACTAGGGAAAAAAAACAGAAGGATTAGAATCCTAAATTCCCTTTTCAGGCTGTTACTGTCTATTTGGTGAGACCCTCAGGTTGAAAGCTTGCACTCTTCCTTGACTTTTTTTCTTTCCTCTCTGTCTTTATCCTCAATAATTTTCTTCTCATTTTATTATTTGTTTTTCTTCGTCCTATTATTCTCTACTCCCTATATAGGTAATACCTTTGCTGATGCCATTTCTGCTTTCTGGAACATTCTAATCTTCCCTCCAGTCCCCCACCTTCATTATTGCTCCTGTGCACTCTATCCTGAACCTGATTTCCGAATCCTGTAGCAAATCTTCAATGATGACGCCACCGCAGAAGCCACGTTCTGGGGCAGTCCTTTCCAGCATTCATACTGCTCTGGCTTTGTTTAATCAGTCAGACATGGTGGATGCTACCCTATGTGACTCATGTACAGACCAGGCAAGCTTTCAGATGACCCCAGTTCCAGATGCCATCTATGGCAATTCCGTGGGACATGTTGAATCAGAACTGCCCACCCAAGCCCATCCAGCCTGTGGAGCTGCGAAAGAGAGCTATGCATTGTCTAAGCCACTGAGTTCTGGGGTGGCTTGTTACACAGCAATGGATAATTGGAAAAAAAATTCAATTTCTATCAAAGTAAGACAGTTATTCTATTTCTTAAAATATTTTTGTGATCCTTTTATTTTTCTTCCAGTCTCATTTACAACCCTCCGAGCTTCACTATGTATGTTTAACGAGTTTTGAACTCCTTCACTCTGCATATCATCTTTTTGTTAGTTTTTTCTTTGCTGTTATGGTTTATCCTTCCACAGAATCCTGTGGCGCTCTGCCCCCATCGTACTAGAATTTTGGTCAGCTGTCACCTTCTCAATGCTGATCTCTGTTCACCCCAGGTTCAGAACTCATGGAGAACCTCATTTATACATTTGTCATGGCATTTACATTATATTGTAATTATATGCTCTTATCACTCTTTCATAAGTACTTGTGTATACACACACACACATACATGTACACAATATATAATACATAATGCTGCTTACATATATGCACACATAAACACAATATATAATGCATATGTAATATACAATCCCTAATGCTGTCGTTCAGTGATTGTTGCAAAACTAAAAGTGAATCTCAATTTAAAACAATCTAGTTCACATTAATATTAACTTATTTTCAATACTCTACAAAAGTTTTCTTCCATATACATTCTACCCCCTCTTTTTTATTATTGTTGTCACACAAATTATGCTCACATATGTTAGACACCTGTTAACACAGTTTAAGAATCAATAATAAATAGATAATAAAACACAAAGTTACAAACAAAAATGTATCTATATTGTCTTTCATGATACCTTTGTAGCCACTATCTTGGTGCTCTTTATTCTCTGTGAGGATTTAAGCTACCCTCTAGAGCCCTTTCAGATCAGACTGTAGGATTCCCTTTAGCTCATCTTGTGAGACAAGGTGGCCATACCAGTTAATGGACACAACTAAGCCACACTGTGGTACCATTTTATCTCATTTGAGAATGATCCCTGTCTGTACATTTTCTGGGTTGCTGCTATTCTCCATTCTGAGTAAAAATGTTATATACCTTTTGTGTGATTAGATCACTTTGGGTTTGAAATATAAAATGAAAAAGCACTCTCCTCTACACCAGCTTCCAATAATTGTCAAGTGCTGGCCAGAGTTTGAATAGTAGAGGAGCAGACCAGAGTCCTAATTCTTTAAATCAGCTAAGCAGGGATGCATTTGTTCACTCACGTTCTCACTCAATTTTTCTCATTCACTTAAGCCATTCACTACATTTGACTGTCTCAGAGGTTTTCCTTGGGAACCTCTCAATGCATGGCTGATACTACAAGAATTCTTATTTTTTTTAATACTACACAATTTAGTAAAAGAACCGGATAGAATTCTGGAGGTCTAAAATATAATAAATAAATAAAATCCCATTCGAGAGACTCAATAAAAATTGGAGCATGAATAAGAAAAAAAAATCAGTGAAGTTAAAGATAGTGCAATCAGAATTATCCAGTGAGAAGCAGAGAATAGGAATAAAAAGTTAACTATAAAACAGTATTGTAATAAACTAATTAACATCTAAAATAAATAAATAAAAGAATATGTATTCTTTTACTTTTGCCACTTAGACTTATGTTCCACCCACAATTAGTTTGTAAGGTGTATGGTAGGAGTCAAGCTTTATTTGTTTACCCCTATGTGTGACCGATTGAATTAACCCCATTTCAAAAAATGACTACATGTTCTCCACCATACTGTGGTGTCACATTCTTATAGGAGACAATCCTGTACTCGCTATTCCATCTCACTGAGCTATTTTTCTAAACTGTGTAATTATCATATTATATTAAATTTTATAGCTTTGTAATAAATTAGTATCTGATAGAGGAAGTTCTGTCATTGTCTTTTCCAAGATTGTCGGGTTTTATAATTTTTAATTCTTTATATGTCTATGTAAGTTTTACAACTAGTTGACTTCCAGTTCTTTTTTATGTAGATATATATTTTCATATTAATTGGTACTTAGAAGTATGGGTAAATATACATAGAGATTATAATTATACATGTGATTTTATTTTTTACTCACTAAGTTATGTTATCTGCCAAAGAGCCCAGTTCTATGTTCCTTTAAAACTCTTTATACGGCTGGTTACATATTTTTGTAACTATACAAATTATTGTAACAAATTATTACAAATTATTTGTAACTATACATATTATTGTATAGTTAGGACATTTTCTATAGTATGGCTAGAGGAAGCAGTCATCGAAATCTTTTTTTCTTCCCTTCTGACGTAAAATTGTTACTTTTCTGTCATCTAAAAAGGTTAAAAAACCTCTGTAGGATGTGAATTGATGTTTCTGTTTTTATTCCTGAAATTTCTATTTTGAGTATTATTTTCCTTTCAGATTTGATTTAGATTATTCATCTGGAAATTACTTAATCTATTAAAATATTTTATGTTTTTACTGATTTCTTGCAGGTTTTTTGTTTGTTTGTTTGTTTGTTTGCTTGTTTTACTTAGTTAGTTAATTTGCTGGATCTTTCATTTACTGAGACTGTGTTTGTCCATTGTAGAAAGGAAGGATATCACTGTGGTTAAGCAAATTTCTTGAAATAGACCCGATTTTGAAACCCAGCTCTAGCTTATAGTAGATGTTATATCCTGAGCAAGCTACTTACGTTTTCTATGTCTCAATATCTTCATTTGTGAAAGGAGAGAAATAATAAAACACCTAACAGAGTTGTAGGACAGAAGTTGTTTCATGTAAAGGTTTTAAAGCAGTGCCTTGTATGTAAGTACCATATAGGCGGGAGCTACTAGGATTGCTATTGTTAAAACGATCTCTCCAGGGCCTATGAAATTCTTTTGGTAAAATAGTACGTCTCTCCACTTAGAAGAGACGTTGGTCTATTCATGGTCAGGCAGTGGACTGAATGTGACGCATCCAACGGAAATTCCAGAAGTTATTCCTGATGAATCTAAACTATTTCCTGGATTCCATATTCCTGGCCTCTGTAAAGAATTTGGAATGGGGCAAGCAAAACATCGTATAACTGATGAGTCAGTTAGACATGATGCAACTTCTAAGAGCAAAACATGTCTAGTTTTTCCCACTAGATATGCAGCTGGGATTATGTTTCAAAATATATCTGTTGTAGGATGCTGCCACGAAATACAGATTAAGAATGAAATCAAGAATACAATCGACACACACGTGGGGAAGTGAAGACAAGAGACAGCAGTTACTTTTCTTCATTCTACATTTGGAGGCCCAAAGCACCTGTGACTGAAAGTCTTCTCTCCCTTGAAATTTTCTTTTAACATAAGTTAATAAATAATTCTTCTTCTTAGTGGGTGCAGGTAAGCGTTTGTTACTTTTACTGGAAAGAGTGGGCGCCTGCGTGGCTCAGTCGTTAACATCTGCCTTCGTCTCAGGTCATGATCCCAGGGTTGTAGGATTGAGCCCCATGTGGGGCTCCCTGCTCTGTGGGAAGCCTGCTTCTCCCTCTCCCACGACCCCTGCTTGTGATCTCTCTCTCGCTGCCTCTCTCTCTGCCAAATAAATAAATATTTTTTTTATAAAAGTCATAACTGTAGCATCTGCTACTGCGATCGACAGTTTGTATCCGAACCAAGCGGCATCAGAGAGGAACAGTCATGAGGGAATGAGAAGGTACAGGGAGTGGAGAAGAAAAGAGGCGTTCAACACACACACTGTAGCAACCACAGCGGGCATACTCACAATCTTCCAACCACAGGACCTGTCCCCTCCCAGGGCTCAAAACCAGCCAATTGCAAGGTAGTCTGAAAAGAAGGTATGTTTGAGAGCATGGTCTGTATCCCTCTAGAGGACCTTAATGTGTATATGCAGACTGTGAATATAGATGAGTTTTAAGAGAATGGTGGAATTTTGTTACTTGTGTGTGAATGTGGGATGGGAATAGCAGCCAGGACGGTGTTATATGGGTTCCATGATGTACTGCATGCTTGCCAAAAATAAACTGAAAATAAATTTTAATGACTACTACTAATAGTAATTCTACTACTGTCTATTTAATTGTTGGCAATATTGAAAGAATTTCCCACTTGTTAGACACATAATTTGAATTTTGCATTCCCATCATATTGTGTTTCCAGACAGTAGAAAGTTATGCTTGAAAAGCCAGTGTAGTACGATAAAAAGCATCGTGGTTATTCCTAGCTCTGCTACTGGTTCTAAGTAACTCGTTCTAAATACCTTCATTTCCAGATTTCAGTGTTCTCACCTGCTAAAGCAATTTTTAGTTTAGCTGGGGAACAGTGTTATCAAGAGTAAATGTAACTTTCAGTTTTGTGCTGATTTTTAAAGAACTGGATTCTCATTATTATTCAATGATCTAAAAATATGGGGTGGGGGGGAACTCAAGAGAACTAGAAGAGTTTCAGAACCCAGTCACGGAATAAAGTTGATTTTGTTTCTTGATTCGATCTAGGGGTAACTACAACTGCAGGTTTAGATCTTACCCTGAGGTTCCCAGAATGAGTGAGGTTGATTTGGAAAGAGGCCTGGTTTTCTGGAAAGATTCTCTCACTGTGCTCAGGACGCTCATACACGCTGGCCGGGGTGAGTTATTACTGAAATGTTATTCCATGCTTGAAGAGGAGTTTGGGGCCTTCCATAAATCTGAATTATTCCCATTTTGACTGCCTAATCGGAGTTTTGTTGCAGATGCTGTTCCTATTTGTTATTACACCCAGCAGTTAATTATAAATGATGTTAAAACATTCAGGCATTCTGATTGCTAATTTGGCTAAATATTACTTGTCTTATAAATCTAAGTAATAGGTGTCATGTGGACTCAAATGGGTTCTAAAACAGATGGTTACACTAAAACATGCACAGACGTAGTGTAAGAGAAGGGTAAGACAGAAAAATGAGCGTTATACTAAAATGCTTACCTTTCTTTTTAGGAGTGGTCCACGAATGGAATGGAATAATTTGTTGTTGTTATATTTTGTTTTCTTGGTTTTTTTTTTTTTTTTGATTTGCTCTTTTACTAGGGCATCAATGACATTGATCTAAATTAATATCATTCACTTCTTGTAAACTACACAAGTTAAAATTAAAAATAGCTTACTCTTCTTTTGAAACCACAGGGAGACAATAATTAAACTATAAAGAAATCCACATCTGATTAAAATAGAATATAGATATCAACCACATTAAAGAACCTAAATGATGATGCATCTTTACTTCACCAAACAAGACAGGTGAGTATGCAGAGAGCTCAAGGGAAGCAGCATACATAGCTGAAGTCCATATACATACCATATAGCATCCAGAAAGAAACGGTTGAAGGTGCAACAACACAGATCACCACGATCCTTAGTTCCTTCCAGATTTCTCACTAACTAACACAAAGAAACAACCTTCAGGCTGCCACTTCTGAGGAGGAAATAAAAAGAAAGAAACAAAGAAACAACCAGACAAACAACTGTGTGATTGATTTTGTAGCCACTGAGCTAAATTTAGTAAAATAAAATAACCAAAGAAAAGATGTGCCAATAAACCAGAAACTGTAGCTGTTCCTGGAGGTCATGCTGACTGCAGCACCAGTGGCAGGTTGACCCAGAAAGGAATGCCAAAATGAGGGTAGAGGTTTCATAGGAAGGGGTAACACAAATTGGGACAGAATTTTCCACCGGAGTTGCTAATTGCCCCTGCATATCCCACAGGCTCATTCCTCCAACTCCCATGCAATTTCGAAAGCATACATGAATTTTAATCAGAGGAGACCCAGGTAGCAGTTTCCACCTATGAAGACAAATATCAATAACAAACATCATGGCTAACTACCAGAAATGAAGGGAAAAATATCAAGACATTTACAATAGCTACAGATCAGATTTACTCAAGAAAACAAATTATTTTCATACAAATATGTTTTATACCTTGAGGATACTTGGAACAAAATTAAGCAGCAAAACTAGAATGCCATTGTTTAATTATCTCTCTGCTTCTTAAAACAATTAGATACTGGAGTATTTAAAATAAATGAAAAATTAAAAATAACCAAAAAGAACTAAGTATAATTATTGAACCCAGACTCTGGAATTGAATAGCTGTGAGATTTGATGTCTATGTGACCATGGAACATTAGGAAATATCTTCTCTAAAATAAGATTTTGAGGGGAAATAAAAGAGACAATGTATGTTGGAAGCTTCACACAGTGTGTCTAGTGGACACAATACTCATAAATATTATCTGTCATTACTATCATTGTGTTTATTAAGTATTCCTCTGCATTATTAGATCATATTGTAATATCAATTTAATTATTTTAATTAATCATATGTTTACCACAAATAAATGTTTAATACATTTTATTTTATTAATTTATGTATTCAATTATGTGTAGTATTAATAAATATATAATAACAATATGTAATGTATGTAATATACTTATCATTATGAAACATGTTATGTACATATATAGGAGGAGATATAAATGGGCTTCTTTCTATGAACCTGTTTGGTATGATGTGTTCTTGTTTAGCAAATCCTGGCTTTCTTTACTTTATGACACTTCTCAGTCCTTATCCATTTAAATACTGCTACCCTCTATCTCCTTTCTTCTTTTTTCTTGGTTTCTCTTTACACGTGTCTTAAAACCTCTCCTTGTCTCTGTTTTCATGTGTATCACTTTCCTTGGTCACTTTAAGTTAAAGTAAATTATTTGGCTCTATTTTTTAGTTCATTAACTTCACATTCAGCTTTTCCTGATCTGCTATTTAACTTCTTCATTCAGAATTAAATTTGAAATTCTTTTATTTCCCCCCAAATCTGGCTATTCAACTCTTTTCCTTCTATTTTAGATTTTATCTTTTTTTTTTTTTTTAAGCAGCTTTATGTTCATAGCAAGAGTGAGAGGAAGCAGCACACTGTCTCTGCCAACATTAGATCCCCCTCCAGAGTGAGTGGTACACTTGTGACAACCTATGAACTTACCCTAACACACCATCATCTGCCAAAGACCAGGGAACATTACAGTTCACCTTCGGTCAGCATTCTCTGGTTTTAGGCAAACATGATGACACATGGCTGCCATATGGTCATATACAGGGTGGTTCCCCTGCCCTAAAAATCCTCTGTGCTCCACCAGATCGTCCTCCCCCACCTCCCCCTCCCACCACAGATGCCTGATGTCTCCATCCTTTTGCCTTTTCCAGAGCATCATATAGTTGAAAACATACTACACTGCTTTTCCAGACTCTCTTCCTTAAACTAGGAATATGCATTTAAATTTCCTCCATGTTTTCAAGGCTTGATTGTTTCTTTCTTTTTATTCCTGAATAATACTCCATTTGTCTGACGATGCCACAGTTTATTTATCCATTCACCTACTGAAGGACATTTTGGTGGCTTCCAAATTTTGGCAGCTATAAATAAAGCTGCTGGAAAGAACATTGGGCAGACCTTTGTATGGCCACGTATTCGACTCCTCTGGGTCGAAACCAAGGAACACCAAGGATGGATTGTATGGGAAGAGGATGTTTCGTTTTGTTACGAAACTGCCAAACTGTCTTTCAAACTCGCTCCTCCATTTAACGTTCCCAGCAGCAATGAATGAGGGTTATTTGCTCCACATTCTTGGTAGCCTTCGGTGCCGACAGTGTTCCAGATTTTGGGCATCCTAATAGGTGTGTGGTAGCTTCTTGTCGCTTTAATTTGCATTTCCCTGATGCCCTATGATGTGGAGCATCTTTTCACATACTTATTTTCCATCTGTGTATTTTCTTCGGTGCTGTGTTTGCTATGGCCTTTGGCCCATGTTTTACTTGGGTTGTTTGTTTTATTATAGTTGAATTTTAAGGGTTCTTGTATATTTTGGATAACAGTTTTTTATTGGATATGTCTTTTGCAATATTTTCTCCCAATCTGTGTCTTTTTATTCTCTTGACAGTGTCTTTTGCAGAGCATATATAAATTTTTATGAAGTCCAGTATATTTTCTATGGGTTTTAAGCTTAGGATCAAGTACTTGGAAACATGGAGCCATCATATATCTGAGGACAAGGACACACAAAATGCAAGGCAGAGTGAAAGTGAAGGATGAACGTATCACAGAGAAACAGAAAGGGAATTGTGCAGTAATACAGCTGGTCTCTTGTTTTGCCCTGGACAGTTTGTTTTTTGTTTTTTGTTTTTTTTATGAGTTAATAGATTTTCCGTAGGCAATAGTTCAATTTCAGAAGGGTGCTCTTTCTGATGATAGCTTTCTAACTGAAACAAAATTTTTTTACCAAAAAAATACTATATTCCTTCTACGTGAAAACATAAGAAAGTATTATCTTAGCCTACTTTTTCTTTTTTAATGAAAACTAATTTTTTATAAAATATTTTTTCATACAAATAATTTTATGAAAAATTATTTCTTCATAAAAAAATAACAAAGTGGTAGATGGTCCAGTTCACACATGGGAAGGCTGAGACACATGCAGGTGTTTTCCAACTATCTTCGTTTAGAAAGATGGCCCTGGTAAATTGATTCCCAGCTCTGTACTTAATTCATTGCAAAGCAATAATTATCATTACTGCATTAATGCTATTTTGAATTCATATTTGTACAAAGGCTGTCTTAGTCCTGTGGGACTCAAATATTTTCACCTCAAAACTTTAACTGCATTTTTACTTTAGCATGCCTCTAAGAGTGAAATTCAACACAATGGTTTAAGTAGACTTGATTTCTCTGAGATATTTCTGTCTCCACGTCAGTGCAACACTAAAATAAAATAAAATAAGAGGAAAGGTAAGAGATTTCCCTTCTTTGCCAAAATATACTTGGAAAATTTCTGTTTACCAGAAGGCACTCCAAAATGTTTTCCTTGTGGTGGTGGTCATGGTGGCCTTTCATTTATAACATGACTGCTTTGAAGAAATTGCAAGAATTTTTTGGCTCTGTCTTCTTCCCAGGAACAGTGTTTAGGTGCTAAGGGTCGTTTGCTGGTCAAAGGAAAAGTTATTTTAGTTATAGTCTTCAGAAGTTGTAGCTATCACTGAAAGCTTTCTTGGTAGAGTTTAAATGCCGCAGAGTGTGCAATTTGCCAGTGATTCCAGAGCACAAAAGAGAAAAGTTACTTCAAATATTATGTGTGTTGTGGTATATTTGGTGAGAAATATTTCAGGTGTTAAACTAGTTTCATTCTTCTTGTAACATAAGATTTCAGTTTTTAAAGCAATAAGGTATTTGAACATTTGTAAAAAATATTGTATTTTGGGGGGTCCAAAAGTCATTTATTCTTTGTGCCAAATATATATATTATCATCTAGGAATCCAGTGCCTGTCCATGTCTTACTGTTTAGATAAAATGAAAAGTCA
Organism: Lontra canadensis; assembly: GCF_010015895.1. Lineage (NCBI taxonomy): Eukaryota > Metazoa > Chordata > Mammalia > Carnivora > Mustelidae > Lontra > Lontra canadensis. Next base: position 6,134,729 of record NW_022631038.1, read on the forward strand.
ATAATGTAGAAAAACAAAGCACAGTGAGAAAAAAAACAACTTTACAGAGTACTCTCTTCATTAAGAAATGAAAGGCAGTTCCAACGATGGCATGTAGAATATGACTTATGTCACGAATTCAGGGAAATTTGCAATGCAATGCTCCATTAACTTTACTGAAGATCTTTATTTAAGAACACCAAAATCTTCTCTGAACGTAGTTATCTTGTTCAATTTAAATAGATCTATTCTCAGATACTTACTTTGCCTTAATTTTTCACTGATGGAATTAATGTCTCTCTTTATCCTCTAAGTAAAGAGATCCCACCAAAGACCGTATTACCATATACGTATGCTAATGTGGCCAGAGCATGCCTCAGGCACGTGAACAAAAACCTGAAGAAGGGCAGGAAGTTAGTTTGGGATTATTTGGGAGAAGAACACTCAAAGTACGAGACACAGCCTAAATGACAGCTCATGTGCAATCCTAAATTTAGCAGGAGTTGCCTGAGTATAGATGTGACACAAAGGGGGTCGGTGTTACTGGAAGAGAGGGACAGGAAGGAGAATTACCTGTGTTGCTCTCATTATCTGGGTTTCAGTAACATCCTCTTTCAACCTTCTACATCTGAAAGAGAAGTAGAAATTTGCGCTTGCAATTTTAGTGAATATTCAAAATCTTTCAATACGATCATTTTACACAGCATCAGTACAGCAGGTAAATCCCTGTTTAGGTCAGATCTTACCAAAAGAAATGCATTCAAACTTGTGGATGGCATTTTCAGGAATTTTAACCCATTTCATTTAAGCTGATTTATTTTATTTAAAGGAGTTTGCAAATTTTTCATATGTTCAAGTAAAACTTGTGTGTGTTTGGTTGTTCATGTGTTTGTGGATTTTGGGAGTTCTGGGGGTTGTAAAGAATTAGTCAATCTTTCCATTTTATTTTAGGTTGTTTTTTTTTTTGGTATTCATTTCTTCATACAAAAGATCTTACAAAGGAAATATGACTTGATACTAGTTGTATCTTCCCAGATTTTAATTTTATTTAGATTTTCATCATAGTTTTGCCTGTGTGTGTGTCTGTGAGTGTACTGTAAGCAATTCTTCCCTAATTTCTGACAAACTGACAACACTTCAGTATTCTATAGCAATTAGAAAAGTCTTGGAAAATTAAAAAAAAAAATCGACCATATTTTCTTCTTCTTTCACTTTCTCATTTTCCATTGAAATGTTTGGTTCATTTGTAATTGTTCTTGTTGTATGGTGTGAAGTATGGGTCCATAGTTATTTTTGCCAGGCTACTTAGTCACTTGTGCGACCATCCTGTATAACAGGCATATCTTTCCCACGTTGATTTGAAATGCCACATCAATCGTAAATTGAATTAAAGGTTTGTTTCTGTTTATGGACTCTTTATTCTGTTCCATATGTCTGTTAGACTGCTACAATCAATGTTTCTATTATAGGGCCTTTAAAACCCTTTGTGATAGCCTATAAAATGCTTACAAATTTAGCCTCTTACTATTTCTTTTCTAAAATTTATTTCCTAATCAGATGGAAAGTATTCTTAAGTACTTCCTGTCTTACAGCTGATATTATTTTCACTATTCATCGTCTGCCTCCACATTTTACATGCCTGTTTCCTAGGTCTTTGCCACACTTGGAACCAGTCATGGGGAAGTTATCAATGATGGCTGCGTCCAGACAAGTTTCAAATTCTCCATGTATTCATAGGCATTAACACTGTCTATGGCTTCTGTCTTCTTGTCTTGAGAGGTTTCTGTGACATTTTGTTTAATATTGTTCCTCAAGTATATGGATCACATTTTATTTATGACATTTGCTGGGCTTTTCTTTCCTATAATATTAAATATTTACCTTCTTCCAGTTTCTGTCTTATTCTTTTTCTTTTATTACTTAATGCATTCTTTCTATTTGATATTGTTCTAAATCATGGCGCGAGACACTCAAATGTATACATTTGGAACAATTATTATTTGTAGATATCTATGTACCTATGTTCCACAATATTTCTAGTTGATCATTGGACATCTCCATTCATCTATTTTTCAAGAAACTCTACCCCCAATGGATTTAAAAAGAAGTTTATCATCTGTTCCCCACATCAATACTTCTGTTGTTCAACTGTTCTTGATAATCCATGCACTCAAATTTGATGAGAAGAGGTCGTATCTGATAACATTTGCAGATTTTTTAATTACCTTTTCCTTTCCCAAAGTTTTCTTAAAGCACATGATTTATGTGCCCTTCCAAGTATATCCCTTATTCACCTCTCACTTGACTTTTTGTGGCTACTTGTATAGTGGTAAAATATGTTGACCTAATTGTTGGAGACCTTCTAAGATACATAAATGGTTTGGTTACTATTGCTATGAAATATAAGCATTTTTATTATAGATTATGTATTATGTATATACTTATATTAATGCTTTTCATCACATTTTCATGATGTAGCAATTTAAATCAAACTTCTAAATGAAATATTTATTTCCACCTTTCTAATGCTCATTTGGTATGAATCTGTACATTTTCCCTAGCAATTAGCTGGTATACTTCTTAGCTCTTTCCATCAGTTATAATGCATTCTTTTTCTTTACACTAATAAATCTCTCTTGGAAGGGGTATTTTATTCTCAGACTATTACAATGAAAAACTACTGCTTGAAAAATGCTTTTCTTTCTTTTACTATACAGTTGATGCCTAATCTTATACTGGAAGCAATTATTTCTATATCTCCTAAGTCCCATGTCATGATTAATAAATATATATATATATATATATTCCTATTATCACTTATTATCATTTAATTATGAAGCCAGAGCTGAGATTCTCAGTGATAAGCTTCTAAATTTAGACTTTAAAATTACCCAACTTATGCATACTTCAGGAGACAACAGCAGTCTTTGAGTTTTAAGACTTATCATAGGCTTTTAGGATCTTCTCTTCTTAGTAGTTAATTGGCAGCTTCAGCTAGGGAAATCATTTTAATGCCTTTCACTTTCCCAGTGAAAGTAAATGACAAAAATGATGGGTGTATTGTGCTTCTTAGCTCACTTAGATTGTCTTGAAGTCACCGCTAGGACATAGATGAAGTACAATGTGATGGCTCTGAGCACGAATTTCAACTCTGAGTCCCAGCTTCGATTCTTTCTAGTACTGTGAGCTGGGGTAAGATATTTAACTTTTCTCTTTGCCCCAGTTTCTTCACTGGAAAATAATGGTTCCGATGAAAAGTTAACTCAAGGCATTGTGTTGCAGATTAAATGACAGTGTAGGCAAAAATATATACCATTACTTCTTAAATGTTAAACATTTCTTGACCTCTGGATTGTATCTTCCAATGCTGATTAGACCAGACTTTTTGGCTTATATGAAGAATATTTATTTACAAAGCCACTGTGGGTTTTCGGCAAAGGACTAATCCAGTGGCAAGAAGTATTTGGAATTGAGTCCAAGAATAATTCTGTGGGAAACTCCTGATTATAACCATAGAGGTCTACATTTTTTTTCCCTTTCTAATGTTATTAATTATAGGCACTCTGTTGTACAGCAGCTCTCTAGAACTTACTCAGCTTTCATAAAGGAAACATTATATTTGTCAAACAGCAGCTTCTCATTTCACCCTTCTCCCAGCCACTAGAGAACATGGCTTTATCTCCTGCCCATGTCTAGGCTGCTGCTTCTAAAGTATTTTCGCAGCATCCTTTACCTAGGGTATAAAGAGCTGGCAAATGCCTTCCTCCTGCCTTGGCTACAAAAAAAGCCAAATAAATTACAGAATAACCACTTTTCTAGAACCCTTTAGAGCACTGAGGTTATGATGGAACTAACCATCTAGTTGAATATATAAAGAAAGACAGCCCAGTTCCAAAAGAGATAGGGCATGATCCCTGGATCATCTGTGGCAGAGCAGCAGAGCAGCAGAGGAGCAGGTGTCAATTGTATTCACAAAACCCCACCAGAACCTTCTCTCAAAAAGAACAAAACGTTTATGCCACTGAGAGAGGGGCAGTAATCCTGCTATCTCCAGGGCACAGGTGAGGACCATTGTGGCTGGAAGAAGAAGAAAGAAAAACACCTACCACTGGAGAAGGAGACAAGAGAAAGTTGAGTCCATACTAATCTTTTTTTTTTTTAAGATTTTTATTTATTTATTTGATAGAGAGAGAAAGAGAGATCACAAGTAGGCAGAGACACAGGCAGAGAGAGAGTGGGGAAGCAGGCTCCCCGCCAAGCAGAGAGCCCGATGCGGGGCTCGATCCAAGGACCTTGAGATCATGACCTCAGCTGAAGGCAGAGGCCCAACCTACTGAGCCACCTAGGCACCCCGAGTCCATGCTAATCTTAATATGATGGTATGATAGGCCATGGTCTCCTACACAAGATTCACCAAATTTATAAGACATAGCTTCGTTGTCATGAGGACAGGATAGTCAGGAAAACTACAGCATAGAGTACCAGAAACATATGAACTCAAACAACATTGACATCATTTGACTATAACAATAGGGAGTAAAACTGGCTTTCTCACCAAGTTTGCAAACATTAGGCATGAAAAATTGCAGTTTGTCCCATAAGGGAGATAGAAGAGTAGAAAGAAACCACATCTGGGGAACAAGTAAAAGGGAAGTCAGTGGCCAGATCATAGAGAAAAAAGATCTTTTGCACACCAGTTTCTATACTAGGTATAATACAAAACTAGAGAAATTTGAAACTGAGGTTTTCTGAACATATCCGTGATAATAACAAACCCACCCAGCCGAACTACTGCCTAGATTGATTCATCCTTCCTCACCACCAGATGAACAGAAGAAAAAGCATTTTCATTCCACTATTCTCCTCATCACTGTTGTGTATACAATGTCTAACATTCAATCAGAAATGATGAACCGCACAGAAAGCAAGATATAAAAAGATCTCACTCTCAAGAGACAAAACAATCAAAGGAACCAGAGTATTCTTGCTGTATAATAAATTACCACTAACTGAACAGATTAAAGAAACACACAGAGATAACCCAGATGTTAGAACTATCAAACAGAGAATTTAAAATACTCCAATATGTTAAAATGTTTTATACATAAGAGACAAATGTGTGTGAAGAGATGAGGAAATCTAGTAGATTGTTGTAAACTGTAAGAAGTCAAACTATAAGGGGTCTAGAATAAAAAGTAGCAGATGAGGAATACCTTGGTCAGGCACATCGAAATCCAACAGCACCAAGAGTAGTTTGTCAAGAAGAATAACCCGTGTGAAAACCAGAAAGAAAAAAGAGTGAAATAAATAAACAGTATAGCATCCATGAATTACAGGACAAAAAAAAAAAAAAAAGAAGAAGAAGAAGAAACAATATGTGTAATTGGGCAAAAATGAAAAGAGAAAGAAAAAGAGTATAAAAAAATTCAGGAAGAGTAAATAACTTTTTCAAAAACAATGAATAATATCAAGCCACAGAGTCAAGAAACTCAGAGAACTGCAAGAAAAAGACACATTAATTAAAAAAAAAAAAAACCCACCAGGATAAATCATAATTAAATGACAGAAACCATAGGAAAAAAGAGGAAATATTATAGACAGCTAATTGGTGACCTCAGCCTTCTTCCTTCAGTAAATCATAGACCAAGTAGACAGAAAATCAGTAACACTACCAACTGACTTGAACTATGGGTATTTCAAAATCATTGAGTACAAAACACAATTTCTGCTCCTCCTACCATCTTCCCAATTTATATAATGACAGTGTTGTTCATCTGCTTCATCAGGGCCAAGACCTTGAGAGTTACATTTCATTACTTCTTCTCACACACACTCTACAACCAGCCAGTCAGCAAATACTGCTTGCACTACTTTTAAAACACACCCCAAATCTGGCAGCATACCAGCTCTTCTATTACCACTAACCTGGCCTCTTGCATTGATTAATGTGATAACTTCTTAGCTGACAACCCTGCTTCCTAACCATAGACCATTCACAAAGTGACAGGCAAAGTTATCTGCATAATATACAGATCAGATGATTTAACATTTCTGCTGTAACTCTCCAAACGCCTCCTGAGGTCCATGTGATCTGGACTCTGATGGCCTCTGATCTTCATATCCTACCACTCCACCATTTATTTTCACTGTTCAAACTCTCCAACACTTGCCATTCTCTTAAACAAAACACCTTTTTAAAATTTATCAGGGCATCCACAACTAAGAGTTTCTCTGATCTGAATATTCTACCCACCAATTTTTACAGGTTTCTGCCTCCTTCACACCCACCCTAGTTATGCTTTATCATAAATGCTGATACATGTCCTTGGTGACACCTTCATCATCGTCTAAGCTTGTAGTATTTTTCCAGTTTGTTGATGTCAGTCTCTCTCATCTTGATGTAAGATCTACAACCCCACCTAGCCAAGGTTGGTTTTCTTCAGTAATATCCCCAGACCCCCAACAAACATAGAAAATATTTCATAAATGCACCTGAAAGATTTATTGCAAAATGTATTAAAATGAGTATTTTCCAGTGATTCTCTATTGTTGCTGTACAGTGTTAAGAATTAAATGGGATATGACTAATCATAAAACTGCTAGAATCAGTTTTACTATTAAAAGTTCTTAAATTTAATAGCATTTTTTTCTTTAAAAAAACCATGAGCTTTACACCTGATAAAAAACATGATATGCCTCCTTTTTATTAAAAATGGATGCTACACTACTTATTATTTCCATTTTATTGCCTTGACTGTCATGGAGTTCAAGTTACATATTCTCATTTGCAATAATTATCTTTAGTCTGGGTTTTGAAAATGATTGTAGAGTTCTTATCTTATTTCAGTACTTTAATAACACTATGGAATTGATATTTTTAATTAAAAAGTCTCCCATAGTGTCTTTTTAAGTATGGCATATACTTCACAATATTCCTGTCATATCTATATTATTATATGCCTAATACTTAATAGGTCAGAAGACGTAGGTTTTGGTTTACAAAGGGTTTCTCAGGAAATATTCCAATAAATCTAAAGATCACACAATGGCAGAATGTTACTGTAACCTAGGACCAAGTCCCCACTGTTACAATGTATAGGGGCCTACAAATATTGTGGTTGCATTGTTGTCATTGATGGTTTGAAAGAGCAATTAAAAAAGAATAACAGCATAAATGCAAAGCCTTCTCTCAAATTTTCTTCAAATTCCAGAGTATAATTTGATTGTCATTGCCTAAAGGAGAAGAGAAATTTGATGTCTAAAATTGCAGTATGACTGTTTGAAAAAATCAAGTCAGTTCTTATTTTCATTCCTGCAAAAAATTTGAAAATGAAGTATTTTTGACAAACAAACACCTTACATATCCTTTGACCTAATCTGATCCCAAAGAAACATGCATATAACCATAGAGGAATACAAAGTAACTCACATATACAGTTGTCATGAATTTGCACAAATGCCTCTAGCTATGCTGTGATCTAATTTTTAATCCAACAGAGAAGAGAAAAATCTTATTTCTTCACCAGGTGCTTCTCGAGTAGTTCCACAGAGATTTTGACATTTCTGAACAATCATTTCACAATCAAGATTTTATTGTGTGAAAGGTTTTATTCTTGTTTTCCTGTGTTTAAGATCTCTAACGATGCCTGCATTATGAAAAAGTTATAGCAGTGCTCTACTAGCTTTATTCTGCTGCATAACAATCACCAGCATCATAGCTTAAAACAACACACATCTGTTATGTGTGAGGCTCTGTAGGCTGAAGGCCGGGCGTGACTTAGCTGTGTTTTCTGTTCAGGATCTCACAAGGCAGCAAGCAAGCTACAGGCCTGTCAGATTACCTTCCTGCAGCTTGAGGTCCTTTCCAAGTTCTCAGAGATGTTAGCAACTATCAGTTCCTTGGTGGCTCTCTTTTTCTTGCTGGGTATTTTCTACAACTTCTAAAGACCACCCCAGTTCTGTGCTTCATGGCCCTCTCACGTTTGCTAATCTTGGTGGTAGCACATTATTACCTATGCCATGTAATATAACCGAATAGAGCAAGTATTGTCTCACCCTTTTGTGACAAACTCAGTCTAAGCAGGGGATTGACTGCCCCGTCATCTTTGCCATAATCTCGTGATTAAAACCAAAGGGTGAGGGGTTACTAGGGGTCAGTGTCATGAGTGCACATTATGGTTGGGTTGATATTTATGTGCTAAAATTATAAGGCATCATCCACAGTTTTACTTATTTAGTGTTTTGCAAAAACAAGAAATAAAAGTAAACAATAAATGGGGTCATAGTCTCAAAATTTTGTCTTTGGGTAATTCGTGCTCCAAACCCATTTCTCCTGATATTTTCTGTCTTCTTTTTACACTAATTCATTACTTATAAAATTTAGCTTTATAAATAAGGCATCCTTTTTGCATACCTGCACTTATTTGTTTGGACAATTTTATTGCTATATGTCTATTATGTATGAGAAAACATTCTAGAAGCTCGAGAGAGAATGACGACCAGGATAGACAGAGCCCTGTCATTTATAAGGTTCATATTCTAGTGGGGGATATGGAGACTAAATCTATTTAAATAAATATCTTTTAATATTAGGTTTCCGAAGTCTGTTTATAAAATGAGAAAAATAGATAGTGAGTGAGGAGGTACAGTATTTTGGATAAGATAGTGAAGAAAAGGCTCCTTGAACAGGTGTGATGGGAGTGAATGATACACCTGACCTATAATATAAGCTATTGGAAAAGTGTACTCAGATTTAAAAAAATCAATTTCAAAGATCCTGAGACCAAAAATATTTTGCCATACTTCAAGATGGGTTTCCATGGATGGAGGTGACTGGTGGCCATGGGGCACAGTGACAGGTACAAGCTGGATACCATCAAACTTTACTGCCTTTGGTCAGGAAATTAAATATTTTGATTGTGAATAGAAGCTTTCAGAAATTTTTTTTCAAGATTTTATTTATTTATTTGACAGACAGAGATCACAACTAGGCAGAGAGGTAGGCAGAGAGAGAGAGGAGGAAGCAGGCTCCCCGCTGGGCAGAAAGCCTGATGCACAGCTCGATCCCAGGACCCTGGGGTCATGACCAGAGCCGAAGGCAGAGGCTTTAACCCACCGGGCCACCCAGGCAGCCCATAGAAATTTTTGAGAAAAGGAGCAAAATGACATAGTTTGTGTGATTAAAACATTATTGTTGTTTGTATATGATAATTTTAATATTCAAAAACAAAAGTGGTAACATACGGCAGATAGGACGCTGACTGAGGAAACAAGAGAAGCTCTATCTCTGAGTATTTGGGGACCAAGCCACCACACGAATGGTAATAACATTTGTTGATATGGCGAAGACTAAGGGACAGGAAAGTTTGGGAACTTTTTTTTTTTTTTTTTTCCCAGTCTGTTTGCATGTGGTAAGCTGAAGATGCCCATGGACATTTACACTGAGCTACGAAATATGCAGCGTTCACGAGAACTGAAAGTGCAGAGAAGAGAAAGAAGCTGGAGATGCACATATGGAAAACATCAGCATACAGACAGATGTAAAGAGAACAGTGCCTGAGACTTGGAACATTTCAACATGGAAGTTCTGGAAATAGAACTAGCAAAGAAGATGGAAAATGCACCCAAAAAGGTAGGGTGAAAACTTTTAAAAGTTTGGTACTTATAAGGCCAAGAAACGAAAACGTTTTAAGAAAGAAGGAATCATCTATCAGAGTCATTTTTCTTGTGACGTAGACTGAAACCTAGAGGTATTTTAGAAATGTGGGGAGCATTTTTTTGTTTGTATATTTTGGAATTGCTACTAGTGTTAGGTAGTTAATGGCAAAGATTCCATGACACGAAGAATATACTGTGCCTTTCACATCATTCATTGTGCCTCTCGGCATTCAGTTTGGTTAAAAACATATTCATAATTATATGGGTCGAAAACTTGACTTCATTTTCTGGTTAAGCATAATTTTTTTCACTGTTGTTACCTAAATAACTTTCCAGGAATCCAATGAGCTTGAAAATAAGGGAACCATATACAAAAATCTGTTTTTATCTGTGGATTTTAGTAAAGACTCCAAGCTATAGAAAAAATTCTCCTCAACACCGTTTTACAAAATAAAGGCTTGAAACCTAGATTTTACTTAGAGATCTTTGTTGACTTGCAATGTGAGAAATGTATTTTCATTGATAAAATTGAAAGAGAACAGGCTTTTTCATTGAAGTTTTATTCTTTAGAAGCTGATTTTGGACATACTTTAAAAAACAAAAGTGTTTCATCTAATTCTATGTCAAGGAGACAAAGTAGAATGTTTTCTCCTTTGTTAGTCATTAGAAGTTGAATTATTGACTTAGTTACATAGATAATCAGTTCAAATATTTATGTTACTGAATTTATCATCCAGTAAATTTTACTCTCCCATTAAATATCAGCGATTTAGCCCAGTATTGTTGGATGACTTTATTCAGTGAAATTATTTTATGCAAATGTCCATTTACCAGTTGAGAAAGTGATCAGAATTAGCGCATTGTTATTATGTTGTCACAGTCAAAATAATTTCTTGTCCTTACATTGCTGGCTTTTGAAAACAATTTAATGTAAATCACATTTAAAATACGTAGAAATACAAATTTTGGACGTAACCCTGAGTTCAACTGAGAAGCTGTTCAGGAACCAGTCTGTGCAGCCTCTGACAATTAAGTTACGGATGACGCTGTCATTTGTGGAGAGGCAATCAGAAACAAAACAAGAATGGCACTGTGTGTAAACATGAATCAAATGCAAATTAGCAGGAGCCTTGCCTGTTGACTCTGTTGCATCTGCTGGCATCAGAAGGCTGTGGTTCCCACTGTGACTGCAACACCATATTGTGGGTCAGAGTTTAAGCTGGCTGCGGTATGAGCAGCTTCAAGGGCTTACTTCAAATAAGAGCTACAGATGGAAGAGGAGAGGCAAGGAGAAAAAGGCGTCAACTAACAAAAAATTAGATGGAACAGGAACCCCAGAGAAGTTATGGAAAGGTGCAGAGCGAAAGCCTATCCAGCTGCACTCCCAGATGGGAGAAAGTGAGGAGAACTGATGGACAAATACAATCGACCCGGGACTTGAGTAAACCTGGCAGATGCTTTCTGTAAGCCCACGTTACTTACGTGCATAAAGTATTTTTCTTAAAACCATTGGCAACTGATTGTGTTCACTCTGAAAAAGAAATTTTGTTACTGGAGTGGGCTAAATTCAAATGGTCCCCTAGAACCCAGGGGCAGAAGACAGCAGAAAACAAATGTTAAATTAATATATAAAGAAATCGAAAGTGGGCAATCCAGAGTAACATTAGTCCGTCAGTAGCTGTGACTGTTCCCTGGACTGAATTATAAGTGATCTTTTGAAGATGCTGCACGATCTGCTCCAGTAGACTTGCAGTAAGAGTTGAAGAGCCGGGCGCCTGGGTGGCTCAGTGGGTTAAGCCTCTGTCTTCAGCTCAGGTCATGATCTCAGGGCCCTGGGATCGAGTCCCGAATCAGGTTCTCTGCTCAGCTGAGAGCCTGCTTCCTCCTCTCTCTCTGCCTGCCTCTCTGCCTGCTTGTGATCTCTGTCAAGTAAATAAATAAATAAATCTTTAAAAAAAAAAAAAAGGAGCTGAAGAGCTGTGTGTATGTGAGTGTATGTGAGTAAGTGAATCAATCATATGCCGGTGTGAGTGGTGTGAGTGAATAAGCATGTGTGTGAGTGTGTTCTTGTATAATGTGAGTGTGTGCGTGTGTGCATGGTGTATGTGCTTGTGTATGTAGTATCTGTGTGTGTTTGTGAGTGTATGTGAACATGTATGTAGTATGTGAGTATGCATATGTGTATGTGTGGGTATGTGTGAGTGTATGTGTATGTGTACACGTGTCTGAGTATGAGGGTGTGTGGGTATGTGTGTATGGGAGTGTGTGTGTATGTGTTTGGGGGAGTATGCGTGAATGTGTGGGTATGTTTTTCGTCTGCTCGCATCCCTGTACCAACTAGGGGCATACTGTGAGTGAAAGCAGTCCCTGGACGGTGTCTAGAAGTGGGAGCGAGGGGAAAGGAGGAAAGGGAAGGAGGAGAAAATCAGAGACAACAAGGAAGAAAAAGGTGAAAGAAGTGATTAGAGGGGGTGTAAGGGGGAGAACAGGGAAGACCTGGGAGGAAGGTCAGAGAGGAGACAGAAGGATGGATGAGCGGGAGTAAGTGGGAGATGAAGACAGGAGACAGCTGGGGGAAGGGACAGAGTAGAAGACATGCAGAGGAGGCGAGACTGGGAAGAAGAGCCCTGAGTCGACACAATTTTCCATGTCCCTGCCCCCCACCCCGCTGGAGGAGGAGGACTGGAAGAAGCAGGGTGAGTTCCCTCCACGGCACGAAAAGGCAACTGCCACCTCTGGGCAACAAAATCCCCGAGGGACCGCAGGGCAGCGAAAGAAATGGTGGGGCACACGGAAACAGAGCCAACAGCAAAGTGCAGTAAATGAAAACGGAGCGTTGCTTCTTAGGAGTTGGACTATTTTGCTACTGGAAGGGTGGCCCAAGGACCAGCAGGACGGAAGTCACCTCGGAGTTTGTTTCCGTATTTGGAATTTCATGTCCCACTCCACACCCGCTGCATCAGTATCTGCACTTTAACAAGGTCTCCAGTGGATTTGTATGCACGCTGAAGTGTGACAAACATTGCGCTCTTCTCTATGGATCCCTGGGGCAACATTAACATTGTTTTACATCCAAACAAATGAAGAGCCAGCCACTGGGGAGCCATAAAAGCAACCTGATATCTAAGTCAAGGGACATACCAAGGAAGGTGGTAATTTTGAGACTCCCTCAAGAAATGGCGGCCCTTGGTATGATACACACTCACTGGGCTCCTTTGCCTGGGAAAATAAATGCTTGTTTGGGGAAGTGGTGGTGAGAATCTACCATCAACAGTACTGATTTCATTTTTTTGATAGAAATATACCACAATCATAATATGGTATTATTAGCATACTTCTTCAACGGATATTCTTTGGATTACCAAGAGAATATTTTGAAGACAGCTGAGTGTTTGAACGTCAATCCGTTACTGAAAAGAATTGCCCTATTGACTTTATAAGCGGGAAGGTATATTACCTTTTTTTCACTCTCATGATCCTATGTGAGGAAACTGCCAGAGAGTATATTATTGTAGTCAGATTCACACACTAGAAGCTAAGGCCTATCCACACATCACACGATGGCCATCATTGTATCTATAATAGTAAATAAAATCAGTAAGTCCATGTCTTCCGTTTACTGAACGATTCATATAGCAATGAATTAATGAATTCTGGAGCGCATGGAGGGTATCTAACAAAGATCACAATAACTGAATTAAGTATTATAACTAAATATTGTAGTTTTCCTTCCATCTCCAAATTGAAGGGGAGCAGAATATTTCACCCCAAAATATGCCTTTTGGACATAAGGATTATTTTGAGCTGATTATTTTTAAGAAACAACAGACAACACTAGAGAAACTCTGAAAAGGGAGAAGTGACCTTTTTGTAGAATTTACACTTACATTTATAAGGGAACTCTCCATTTTCGAGGGTGCTTCCATTTCTGCGCCTGGAAAAGGAGGATGACCTCATCTCTAGAAACTCTTCTTAGTGGAGAAGGCACACTTCGAACTGAATAACAGTCCACCTTTGTTTACTGGGCTTACCTTGGTAACCTGCCATAACTGGCCTCTCCTTCTCCTTCCCACCCTACCCCCCCCAACATCTTCTTCTGCCTTTAGCTGAAGATGATATTTAAGGTGATGGCTTGGGACATTTTGGGAGCTATTCAGTTTTCCTGGGTAAATCCCATGTGTACAGGAGGTATGCATGTTATTAAACTTCTGCTTGTTTTGCTCCTGAGAAGCTGTCTTTTATTACAGGGGAGTCTCATCGAAGAACCTAGATGGGTAGAGGGAAAATTATTTTTCATTTCCTACCAAAAATACAGACACTCATTTAAATTCCACTTAATACTTGTTCCTACCTCACTTATATATTTTTTAACTAGACAAGTAAGTAAGTGGGTTATCTGTGAGGAATTATGGAAAGTCTTTCTGTTTTATTTAAAGCACCTCCCAAGAACTAGTAATATATACCTGTGGGTTTTCTTTTTCACAATAAAAATGTATATCCCCATGGTTTAAGAGAAGGTATCAGAGGTCATATTTTTAGGTATCCATCTGGATATAAAATAGTAATTATCACTTAACAATAAGATTGGGAAAGGAAAATTTTACTCTCAGATAACAATTCTCACCTGCTGACTGGAGACTGAACATTTCATGTCATGTGCTATGAAATGAAATTAGAAATGGCAAATTATTAGCTGACAGACATTTTTACAGTATTATTAATCTATTTCCTTAGTTCTCTATTTCTTTTTTGATTTAGTGAGTAGTAGTTCTTAATAAACATGGACTTTTTTAATGATTCTTCCATATGCTACATCTGATTCTTGCCTAAAACTAAATCATTCCTTTTGTTATACCCATTTTACTTCTAGATGCTGAAGCAACTCTATGTTTATTAATCAGAGTTAAAGAAAAATAAATTTGTCTATAAGACATGCAAGCTGTCTCCAAATTATATATTTTTGGGGAAAAGTTTTCTAAATGTCTATCAATGTGCAATAAGCAAAAGATAGCTATACATTAAGACCTTTAGAAAGAAAAGATATTTATAAAGAAAATATATTAAGTAGAAATACCTTTTATATATATGAAAATATGTATATAAGCATATATGAGTATATGAATACAATGAATATTAAGTGACTTCACAATATAGGTCCTATGTGTATAATAGACACATATGACTTTCTTTCAGAGAAAGGTCCCTTCCCTTGCAATCATGTATCCATAATTCAATGATAGAAGTTTTATTAGGTCAGGCTGGTGTACTGGAATCTGGTTAAATTGTTAGTTTAAACCCTAGTCACTAAAACCATATGTCAGCAATCTACTCAGAAAAACAAATCAGATCATATTCTAACTTGACAAGGACGACGTTGGATAGCTGAGTATACATAAGAATATGCATTTAAGGTGCCCTTCTTTTTTTTTTTTTAATTAACATACAATGTATTATTAGTCCCAGGGGTACAGGTCTGTGAATCATCAGGTTTACACACTTCACAGCACTCACCATAGCACATATCTTCCCTAATGTCCATAACCCAACCACCCTCTCCCTCCCTCCCCTCCCCCCACAAACCTCAGTTTGTTTTGTGAGATTTAGAGTCTCTTTTGGTTTGTCTCCCTCCTGATCCCATCTTGTTTCATTTATTCTTTGCCTAGCCCCTAAACCCCCATGTTGCATCTCCACTTCCTCATATCAGGGAGATCATATGATAGTCCTCTTTCTCCAATTGATTTATTTTGTTAAGCATAATACCCTCTAGTTCCATCCACATCATCTCAAATGGCAAGATTTCATTTCTTTTGATGGCTGCACAGTATTTCATTGTATATCTATACCACATCTTTTTTATCCATTCATCTGTTGATGGACATCTAGGTTCTTTCCATAGTTTGGCTATTGTGGACATTGCTGCTATAAACATTCGGGTGCAAGCTCTCCTTCGGATCACTACGTTTGTATCTTTAGGGTAAATACCCAGTAGTGCAATTGCTGAGTCGTAAGGTAGCTCTATTTTCAACTCTTTGAGGAACCTCCATACTGTTTTCCAGAGTGGTTGCACCAGCTTGCATTCCCATTAAGGTGCCCTTCTAACTTTGACATGTGCACATCATTTGGCCTCTGAGCCAAATCTCTGCTCTTTTCTCTCATTCTGCTTTTGACTGGACATTGTTTCTTAACTTAAATCCCCTCTCTTGATTCCTGTGTAGTGCAGTTTCCTTGTTCTGCCTAAAACGTATTTCAAAAACTAACACTACAGCTGACTCATAGCAGTTTTTTCAGTTACCCTGGCTGCAAGGGCATGATGAACCTGATCATGTTTCACTCTCATTGAAACTACCCCCCAACCCCCCAATCATATGCTGTGTATGCATATTCTTCATTTAAAATAATTCCAATATATTATTAATATGTATATATTTTATATACAAAATTTTAAAATACAGACATATAAAATACAACAGTTTTCATTAAATTTAGTAGGTAACATTGAACATTCAGTTTTGTGGAAATAAACAGAGATCACCCAAATGAGAACAGAGACCATTTATTTAGAGCTTACTAGAGCCACCTGTTATATAGGGACTGAATGTTTATTGGTACCTAGGGAATGTTTCCCTGGCCTATTCATATGTTGAAGCTTAATCCCAAATTAGAGGTATTTGGAGGTGGGTCCTGTGGGAGGCACACGTTTAGATCATGAAGTTAGTTCTCATGAATAGGATCAGTGCTCTTACGAAAGAGGTTCCAGGAGCTAGCTGGCTCTTTTTCTACAAGGTGTGGGTACAACCTGCAGGGTGTGGTCTGCATCCAGGAAGAGGGCCCTCGGCACAATCTGACAATGTCGACACCCTGATCTTGGACTTCCACCTTCCAGAAGTGTGAGAAATAAATGTTGCTTATAAGCCACCCAGTATATGGTACTTTGTGATGGTGACCCAAAATGACTAAGACATCAGCTTTGCTCACATTTGCAAAGACCTAAAGACAGGCAGGAAACTGGAAAGATTCAAAACAGGGGGAAAAAAAATAAATAAATAAATAAAAAGAAGGCTTAAACTATATGTTCTGAGTGAATGTCCTCACAATGAGAGAGAGAACTAGAAGTCGGGCTTCTTGTCTGATTGTTTTAGGGAGAAGTTTTGTCTTGCTCTGATTGGTCTTGCTCTGATTGGTCCTGAATTGAAAGTGGGAACATAATGTAGGAAAGCTGGTGCACATTGATCAAATCTGAACAGTTTTCGGCTTATTCACACAGAAAATGTGGTTTGGCTTCCCACACTGCTAGCTGCAGGAACCATGAGTCAAGATTCTATTGTCATATAGTGTCTGGTCAGTGTCCATTTGTATTTTGTTTCTCAGTCCTCCCAATGTTCAGTTTCTCCCTTGCAAGATACTGACCAGTTCAGGAAAGGCTAGAGATCTAGATCTTTACCTCCCAGGGTTTCTCCAATTATCACCATAACCAAGCATACTGTATAATTTTATTTACCTTTTTGTTGTTACATGTATCCTATGAGAAGAAAGTGGCTACACAGAGGCATTTAAGGTCTTGATAGATTACAGTGGACCAACATGATGACTACTCCAACAAAAACAAGAATAATTAATAATCCACATAAGTTGCTTCAGCATCAGGAACCCCAACAGCCCAATTCAGACCACAAGACATATCCCATAGATCATAAGAATCAACTGTAGAGAGGCAAGTAGTTTTCTTCCCCCCCAAGGCAATATATAGTCCCTTCTACATTATCTGTTTTATTGATCCAGGTAATATTAATATTATTTGACAAGAAACATCAGCCATGGCACAGATGTCATCAGGATTAGCCAATAAGAAATCTAGAGGCATTCATTCCCAATCATGCCATGTTGAGACTGATCTGTATTCCACCTAGAGCAGAGTACTTTAATGGTATCATTAATGTATCTATCATTAATAATGGTAGTGCCCGGTACCATTAACCATATGCTATTACCTTGATGGCTACTATTTGTATGATTTTACCTAAAGAAGTGGTCTGTAGTCTAAAGAAGAGGATAAGTTAGTGATATCATACCCTGTTTAAAAACCTTCAGTTTTAGGGGCACCTGGGTGGCTCAGTAGGTTAAGCCTCTGCCTTTGGCTCAGGTCATGATCTTGGGGTCTCGGGATCGAGCTCCGCATTGGGTCCTCTGCTCAGCAGGGAGCCTGCTCCCCCCTCCCCTTCTGTCTGCCTCTGCCTACTTGTGATCTCTCTCTCTCTCTGTCAAATAAACAAGTAAATAAAATCTTAAAAAAAAAAAAAAAAAAAAAAAAACTTCAGTTTTAGTTTTGAGTTATGACCCATCAACCATTAATATCAGGTAGGTTTCTCAATAGTAGTCAACAATAAGGATGAAAGAGGTATAAAAATGTTCCATAACTGAGGTAAGACAATTTGAGTTTCTCCTTCTAGGAGAGGCAGAAGAGCAGCAAGATTTGGGGTTTTATAGGGAGAAAGAGTATCTTGAGAGGAAGAGATTAACGGAATCTCAAAAGAGGTGAATTCTCTGTCTGGAAAGCATCATGTGTTCTCAGTCAGTAGTAATGTCCATATTGGATAAGAAACCATGAGATCATGCAGGGAGCCTAGAATTAGTTCAGCAGAAGTACCACCAGGTTTTGTTTTGTTTTATTAATATTTTATTTATTTATTTATTTTAGAGCTAGAGAGAGAGGCAGAGAGAGAACGGGGAGGAGCATAGGGAAAAGAACAAGTCAACTTTGTGATGAACACAGAGCAGACACCCTGAAATCATGACCTAAGACAAAATCAAGAGTCAGACACTCAGCAGACTGAGCCACCCAGGGGCCCTGTACCAACAGGTTTTGAGTAGCAACTATTGCCTTCAGACATGGGTTTAAGCCTTTGTAACCAATTGAGAAGGAAGTTATAGCAAATAACTTTTTGGAAAATTCCCATAAATACGAGTCAAAACCCCAAAGGTTTTCCAGGTTGCTTATGTACAAATATTCAAAATGGCTTTTTGTAGTTCAGGATGTCTAGAGATGAAAGCTGTTGAGGAGCCTTCTGCAAGTTACAGAAGGCCTTCATGTGGCAGAGGGTCTCTTACTGTGGACTTAGTTCATAAGGAGGTGTCATAACCTGGAGTAGTTTAGCACTCACTATCTATAAGATTCAGTTAGACCAAGAAATCATCTCACTTATGATTTTGTAAGGCTTCTAGTCTACATTTGGAAAATCTTCAGTCTGTAAGGAGAGAGTATTTCCCTCTTGTTTGTTGGGACATGCCTTAAATAATGAACTATGTTTTGGCAAAATTGCAATTTCTTTTTGAAATTTTATGTTTCTTTTCTGCTAACTTTGAAACCAAGTAAATGGAATCTCTTATAATAACTTTCCTTGTTCTGTGAATAAAGAAGGAGTTCATCTATGTATTGTATGTTTAGTCTCTCAGATTACATTTTATAGTGACATTACATACACATTATATTTTAACAAAAATGGAAAAGGTATACATACTTCTATAAACATTTTTCCAATAGTATGATAAGAATTTCTTTCAAAATCCCCTAAGTCAGTATGAGCTATTATTCATAAAATCTGCATGAGATTCTTTTGGGTGGTTATCCTCAAATGTATATAATCAATCTCTTTTTAGACATGTTGAATCCCTCTAACTTTTGCTATATAAATAAGTTTTCCATATACTCTCTCATAAGCTATATATTAAATTGCTATCCACTTTCCCACACTTTCTCAAGACGGGATATTACCATTTCAAGGAAGTATGGCTTTAAAAAGTTTCAGCACAGTCTTCTCAGAATATCCAAAAGCTAACCACCAAAAACTGTATTTCAGGACTATGAGATGTTGTCTTTGATTTCAACTCCATTTCAGAAGAATTGATTAAAGAAACAGAATATAAGAAAGTCTTTTGAAATTAAAAATTGCAGCCCAATTATTTACGTCCTTAAATTGTTCAGGCATGAGTCTAATGACTGTATTTACAAAAGAAGCAGAAAAATGATTGTCAATGACACATTTCATAGTACAAATATATTTCATTAGGAAGAAAAGCAAATTTAAAGAAAAAAAGTTGAGGATAATAAAAAAAAATCTTGAAGAAATATTTTCCATATAAAACATATTTCTTCTTTCTTCTTCCACTATCTTCTGTATAAACCTTTAATCACTAGTTAATTATAGGTGACCATTAACTGGCTTGTTGCCTTTGTTGGATAATGTCACAACAATATTCATTTCCACATGTTCAGCAGCTAGCTCAAAGTAGGCCATAGAGTAGTGGCCAATAAATGGTTATTGAATAACTGAAAAGATCTATAATTGAGAAAACCAGGAAATTCTTTTCCTTAGGACCCAATCTTTTCTTTCCATACATTCCCAAAAATGAATTACTAATCTTAATTTTATATATAGCTGTGTTCTTTTTTTTTTTCCAAACTTTAGTCATTGATCCTTTCCAGCAACAAGGTGGATTATTTTTTCTTTTTTTTTTAAGTTTCTATTTATTTATTTGAGACAGAGAGAGCATGAGCTAGAGAGAGAGGTAGAAGGGGAGAGAATCTGAAGCAGACTCCGAGCTGGGCACAGAGCCTGACACGGGGCTTGGTCTCATAAGTGAGATCATGATCTAAGCTGAAACCAAGAGCCAGCTGCTGAACCCACTGAGCCACCCAGACACCCCTCTTTTTTTTTCTTAAATCTTTTAAACATGTCTACTATTCTCTCAAACAAGACAATAACTAAAACTAGAACCAAAGCGGAAAAAAAATAAAGAGGAAAAAGAAAAGATAAAGTCTGAAATCTGTCATTAACTCGATCATCAATCTTCATTTTGTTTTGTTTTGTTAAGATTTTATTTATTTATTTGAGAGGAAGAGTGAATGAGAGAGAGAAGGACAAGGGGAGGGAAAGAGGGAGAAGCAGACTCCTCGCTGAGCAGAGAGCCCGATATGGGGCTGGATCCCTGGACCCTGGAATCATGACCTGAGCCAAAGGCAGACGCTTAACTGACTGAATCAGATGTCCTCATCAATCTTTGTTTAACACGTAATTTACCATACTTTTGAAAACATTATGAGACTCATCAACTGCTTCACCTCCCTCAAATGAATTTTTAAATTGTGAACTCAACTGGACTTTATATATTTTGTGAATTTATTTTGATAAAATCCTGATTTTTAAATAGAAACATGAATTTTTCTCTCCAAGTTATTTACAGAACTTTGTATCAGTATTAAAGTATTCTTATTAGAGAAATTGGGCAACTTCGTGAGTTTTCATTCATAAATATGAAACAGATGGAGGAAAATGTAACACAGAACAGCTCCTTGGGACACCTGGGTGGCTCAATTGGTTAACTGTCTGCCTTCAGCTCAGGTCATGATCCCAGGGTCCTGGGATGGAGTCCCCCATCTCTCTTTGCCTGCTGCTCCCCCTGCTTATGATCTCTCTCTCCATATCTCTCTGCCTCAAACGAATAAATAAGATCTTAGAAGAAGAAGAAGAAGAAGAAGAAGAAGAAGAAGAAGAAGAAGAAGGAGAAGAAGAGGAAGAAGAAGGAGGAGGAGGAGGAGGAGGAGGAGGAGGAGGAGGAGGGGGAGGAGGAAGAAGAAGAAGAAGAAGAAGAAGAAGAAGAAGAAGAAGAAGAAGAAGAAGAAGAAGAAGAAGAAGAAAGAAGAAAGAAAAAGAAGAAAAGGAAGAAGGAAGAAGAAGAAGAAGAAGAAGAAGAAGAAGAAGAAGAAGAAGAAGAAGAAAGAAAGGAAAGAAGAATGTTATGAATGTTACCTGGCCTCTCACTCTATCCCCCACAAGTGTAAACTTGACTAGTTAACAGTTATGAAGTAGTCCTGTAATGAAATTTGACAATAAATTCCTCAGGAGTTAAGAGTGAACAGCAGCTCTGTAGTTCAGTTTCATCATTGCATAAAAGCTCTAAACTGACTGAATGAAAAGTTTCTTTACAGGTACAAACACACTTGCCTTTTATTCAAATCAACAGGAACTGTTTTGTTGTTTAATTTTTCATACTTTGCTTTCTTCTCTTTTTGAGAGAATAAATTGTGAAATACAAATTATATTGACTATGTACTTGTAACAATAATTCTCTTCATAATTCTAGAGGATCTTATAATATCCCACTCTATCCAACTACCTATCTATGTTAAAATAAGTTTAGAATTAGATAGTTCATTGGTTTTACAAGACCAATTAGCAATATATTGCTAATATTCTAATAAAAAGGCATCATCGATATTTAAATTAATCCCATTAAAAATCTGCAGTTTCGGACAGTTATCCAATACGGTATTGAAGACTTTGAGTAATCCTTTATTTCTAAAATACTATTGTGTTATCTAGGGCACCTGATTCAAGAAAAAAAATGGAATGAACCTCTTACGGAGACAGTGTATACTATTTATGCTCCAACTTTCCAGTCAAGAGCCTCTACAAAGCCTGATGCGAAAGACACACAAAGAAGGGGTGAGTGTGGTTTTACCAGTTCTGATGTAACAGATACTTTGGAATATGAGCTGAGGTAAAGAACGGACATTTGCAGACATTACCACTATTTCCCACTTCACTAGGAGACAGTGGTTCCGGTTTCTGACACCCTAGCTTGCGGTCACAAGCATTGGTTTTGAAATGACTTAGTGTGTGGTGTGAAGCATTTAACTCAACGGGTGGTGCTCTGAGCAGGCACAGGATGGCCAAAGCCCTGGGGTCTCCAACAGCGCATCCCCGGACCTACGTTTCCATGCGACACGACCCATACGTAGAGCTTTGCTAGGTACAACTGAGCCTCACTGACCAGGTAGCCACTGGGACGCTGGGTCACAGTCCTGAGTGTCACTCCCAGGCCAGTCCAATCAGAGAAGCAAACACTGCGTGTGATGGAGAATGGGCTTTAGAAAGTCTGCTTTAATCGATAAGCATTCTTACTCAATACCTCTTAGTGCCTCTCCGCCGCTCCTTTGTTTCCCAATGCACTCAAAGCAGAGTTAAGAGTTTATGAGACAGGAAAGCTGTCTCCATATAAATAATACACCAAAACTTTTATGATCCATTTTATGCCACAACTTAAATATTCACTGAAAGAGGGCAATGCTTCATCTTGATGGCAGGGGAGTTTGACTTTTTATCCATCTCTTTATTGATTTCCTTCTACAAAATCCAAAAAGAATGAGGTTAAGATGTTCATATGCATTTGATAACAAGAGAAAAATATTCTTGCTTTTGTGTATTCCATGGGAAATAATGGAAATGTGTGTTTAAAGTAGAAAATCCACTTTAGAAAATAATTTCAAGTCTTTATTGTCCCCCAATCACTCCATTTTATTACGCTGAACAATTTCCTAAACCAGGAGATTATATTTAACATGAAAATATGTGAAAGTAAAATAAAATACAATCAACTGAGTTCAGAAAAATGACTTTGTCTAGGCTTCCGTGTAGCTGGTCATTGGCGCCTGTCATTCAGCTGTTTCCAAAGCTCAGGGGGTATCATTTGTGAGCATCTGGCTGTTACATAGCTGGACCCAGGCTCCAACAATTCATCACTGTCTTAGATTCCTGCCCTGTGACTTCACTAGAAACACATGCCTAGCTAGGTTTTTTGCTTTCTCTTGTTCTCTAACAAAATAAATATTTCCCCTTCTATTTATTCATACTTTTGTCCTGTTTTCCATACGTGTATGCTTTCTTTAATTACACTTTTTATGACTTTTTTTACATCAAACTTCAGGATGCTGCTCTAACCTCGACAAAATGAATTTGAGGAAAATGTGCAAGGAACTACTTTACTTTTCTCACCACCGGAAGCACCAGCTGATTCACTGGGGACAGTATTTCTAAGAGATCTAGGGTGCCCATACAAGGAGACAAAGCTGGCTTGTGTAGGAGATAGTAAACTGAGACTTGTACTTTAAAAAAAAAAAAACAAAAACAAATTCGTGAAGCAAATAGAATAGCTAAATCTTTAAAAGACTGCTATTTTAGAATATGATGACAATACAAATATTCCAAAGATGGCGTGTGGGTGTAGAATTTGTTTCTCCAAGTGTCTGCAAACCTCCTGTGTCAGAATCACCTAGGCAACCTTGTAAAAATGCAGGTGCCTGTGTCCATGGACCTTCTCCAGTGCATCTTGGGGAAGGGCCCTGAGTTTCTGCATTAAAGTCGGGCTTGAGAAATATTTATTTAAAACAACAACGACAGGGGCAGCTTGGTGGCTCAGTTGGTTAAGTGCCTGCCTTCAGCTCAGGTCATGATCTGGGTCCTGGGATTGAGTCCCACTGCGGGGCTCTCTGCTCAGCGGGAAGCCTGCTTCTCCCTCTCCTTCTGTCCTTCCCCCTGCTTGTGCTCTCGCTCTCGCCGTCAAATAAATACAATCTTTTTTAAAAAGTAAAACGACGACGACACAGGTCTTATTCACTATTCATGGACAAGTGAAATGAAACCTGTTCTGAAAGATAGAATATTAGAAATATTCACTTAGATACTCAAAGCCTTCATCTTGTGGTTAAAACACCCTGTGATAAGCAATTTGGAATGGACAAATAACTTCAATTGTTTTATATTTTTACGAAAGTTCAATTTGAATGCTGGCTATAGGCACTTAATTGGAAGCTATTCCTACAAAGATATTTATGCAGTGGGAAGCTGTGGTTAGTAGAATATTTGGCTAGCCTCAGAATACCAGAGAAAATAGATTTGAAAAACATCAAACCATTTTATTTTTCTTAACTACTTGGCTACTCAACTACTATTTGAAAATGAAATGGTTGTTTCCATATAAAATGTACAAGAATTTGGAAAATTACGGAGGGATATGTTTCAAGAGTACTGAAAATAAACAGTAACTGATATGCAAGAATAAAACCTGAAGGGATCATACATGAATTTAAATAATAAAAGATACATCTAAAAAGTCAATTTTTATTTTTTTTAAATGCAGAGAAGCCCTGAAAAATAGTCTTAATCCACATGTTTCTGTATCAGATATTATAACAAAATTTGGAAGGCATTTTTCCCTGGACACCATATTGCCCATGTAATGGACTTTGAAATGTGGTGTAAACACACAGCAAGTAGCAACCCCATACTAAAGACTCAATCATGACAAAATTGTTCTACAGACACTTCCTACTGGAGAATCTCGATATTATCACATGTAATATCTTTAAGTACAAAGACAAATGTTATTAGTAGACATATATTTGACCAGTTTTTTAACCTGCCAGAGCTCTTGGGACATTTATTGTGAATAATACATCACAGTCATGAATTAATTAGTGTTCTTAATGCCAAGAAAAAAAAGAGATGGTGTCAACCAATGCAATGTATAAAATGGTAACTATATGATAAATGGGTCATTCAAAGTTTTTTATTAAATTAAATATATTCATGACAAAAGCCAACACTGCAATATTGACTGAATAATTTAATCTTGTCATCTTATAGAGTGGGTTGCAAAATAATAAATTGTTCAAGCTGAGTAAGTTATTGAATACTTTTAGACTCAAGAGAGTTGTGGGTTTAAAACAGACTCCAGCTACCTCATTCCTCAGCATTGACAGATATTAGAGAATTCATAATAAGCCTGCCATTAGATGCACTCATCTTTTCTTTTTTTATTTCAGTGACAGAAAAATATCCATTTTGGGCTGAAATATTATCTTTTGAGAGGCCTAATTTATGTGAGGACCAAAATAACTCATTCCAAAAGGTCTTCTCAGACTTTATTTATTGGAAAATATTAAGACTTGCATGACATTTCTTAAATCCTGTTAACTAACATAATGATGATGAGTAAATGGCAAACAACTCAAGATAGATTATCAAAAGGGTGAGAACAGTAAGAGCAGTTAGATGATTATAAATATCAAGATAAAAATAGGGTTCAAAATGTAGTTTGTTTAGTTAAATTAGTGTTTCAATGTCATCTATTAGCAATCCACGGTGTGGGGAGAGGGGTTGCCTAAGCTTTTCTATTCTTGGCTTCAAATAAAGAAAACACAATCTTCAATCATTTGGGGCAGGAATGAAAGGAGACATTACATCAACAATTTCTTGTTTTTAGTACACTCTCTCATATCACCCAGAGCATCACCCACATATGCAAGCCACTGTGACAAAGGTGGACAAAATTCAGGGAGCCAAAATGCCAGAATAGGAGGGGAAAGAAAAAAGCGATGAAGGAACCATCACAAGGAACCATCCAGTGATATGTTCTTTGCAGAAGCAGAAAGCTGTAACATGTTTATGTTTTCAAGTTTACTTGGAAAACAATATTTTAGAGCCTATTATTGTTCTAATTTTAGTATATATGCTGCCAAAGTGAGTGCAAGAACCATTTATTATCAATCATCCATGTGTGAGCCAAAAGGAACTAAAATGGTAAAAACATACAAAAACCCTGGAGAAACCAATCTCCCCTCCTTCCTTCCTTCTCCTGCATCCCTTCCTCCCTCCCTTCCTTCCTCTTCTCTTTTCCCCAAATATTTGTTGAACACCTGTTATGTGCTACAGGATATTCTGGATCCTGGAAATAGGTTGTTTATTGAAACTTAATAGTTTCCAATACATATCCCAATAAAGGCAAAAAGATAAGTAAACATGTGGGCAAAAGAAATACATTTAAATTGTAATATTGTTTATGATAATATTTTTATAATCCAAAGGATAGTTTATCTTCGTCTTTAAATGAGCAGCTCAAACATCTTTTTTTAGTACAAAATCAGAGTAAAATTTAGTAAAACTTAATTTTCTGACATAAGAAAATTATATATGGTCTTTATTTTCTCACAAAGAATCCCTAAATATAGAATCAACATGTTAAATTTCAAAAAATATCTTTAAATATTAAAGACTTTTTGTTTTATTTTAAAACTTTTCATACAATATATATTTCTCTTTATATTGTTGAATTTAACAAAATCACGGAATCCTATATCTACCACCCCTGCAAGCAGAGCTCTTCTGGAAGCTCCCCTGTGTTCCCTTTCTGGCCATTTCCTTCCTCTACTCCCAGTGACTGATATTACTGTCCTGTTTTATGTGCTTATAGTTTTGTCTTTTCTAGAAGGTTATATTCATGGACCTGGACAGTGGGTCACACTTAGGGCCTGGCTTCTTTCTCTTAGCTACACGTATATAGGATTCTTTCACAATGTTATGTGAATCAGTAGCTCACTTTTCAATACTGATCAGTGTTTCCTCATATGGATGCACCATTGTTTGTCCATCCATTCCCCCATGGATGGACATTGGGATTAGGTCCAGTTTTTGTGACTATGGACAGAGCTATAATAAACATTTTCATACAGACTTTGTGGAAAAATATGTGTTTAGTGCCTTGGGTAAATAAGAAAAAATAACTAGAAATAGGATTGCTAAGTCATTAAGTCTATTTTTAACTTGGTGAGAGGTTGCCAAATAGTATTTAACATTTTGATAGCCTCTGTGTTTCTCCCAGTAACGTGTAAGAATTCCAGGTACTCTGATATTTTGTCAGCACTTCCTATTGTCAGATGTTTTTTAGATACTTAAATAGATGTTTACTGATTGCTCATTTAGTTTGGTTTTTATTTAGCTGATGTTTAAGGATGCTCTATAGCATTTCATATGCTTCGATAGTTTCTCTGTACCTTTTTAGTGATGTGTCTATTCAGAATTTGTGCCGCATTTGGGAGGGCTTTTTTCATCTTGCCTAGTATCAGAGTACCTTATGTATTCTGAATACAATTACTTTATCAGATAACAAATCATTTACAAACATTTACCTCAATATGTTCCTTGTCTTTCCATTTTGTGAACAATGTTGTCTCAGCCTTCTCTTTTGTTAACTGAGTAGTTTTCATTTTTCAAATTTATCTCTTCCATTGCCTCTCATGGATATCATTCTAAAACATTTTAGTCATTCTCTTTGCTTTGCATTATATATCATTAACTACTTTGAGTCCACATTTATATACATCATATGACTTTAGGTGTACAATCTGGACCTTAGAAGGGTGTATTTCCAATCCCTCTTCTATTCCTTGTGCCATTATTATCATGTAATTTACTGGTACATACACCATACATGTAATACATTGTACTGTTTGTTTTTGTTTAGACAGTCAGTAATATGTTAAAGCAATTAAAGTAAGAAAAAAATGACTTTTATTTCACCTTCGTATTTTTTAATTCTACCACCCTTTATGGCTTCTGCAAATACAATTTCTGATTGATATGATATCCCTTCCTCCTGAAAAAATGTTTTCAACATTTTTTATTAAAGAACTTTTTTAATTTATTGAGAGATAGAGTGCACACTCAGGGGGAGGGAGAGAATCTCAAGCAGACTCTGTGCTAAGGGCCAGAGCTTGAGGTGGGGCTCAATCTCAGGACGCTGGGATCATGACCTGAGCTGAAATCAAGAGTCGGATGCTTACTTGACTGAGCTACCCAGGCACCCCTCAAATTTTCTTGTAAAGAAGGTCTTCTAAGAAAGGACTCCCTCTTTAGTGTATTGGTCTGAGAAAGTCACCGTTTCTCCCTCAGTCTGAATGGGACCGTCCCTGTATATGGAGTTCTGCATCAACAGTTTAATTCTGTTTATTTCCTCCAGCTAATGCAGTTTTCCACCAGCCTCTGTAGATGACAAACTCCATTCCTCTCCCCTCTTCCCCCCGAAGATAAATATATCATTCTGTTGGGGAAATTGAGTAATCAGGTTGAAGGGGAGTTTTATTTTCTGGTTGAAGTGAAAGTTATTTTCTTCTCCCTCCACAGCATCATGAAAAAAAAAAAAAAAATCAGAATTCCCCTCCACCTTTCTTGTGGGAACCTGGTGTAATTTGTGTGGAAGAAAATCCTGCAAGAACATAAGACCTCCTCTATCTGCAACCCCAGGAGCTCTACTGTCTTATGCCACCCCATATCCAACCACTCACAATTTAATCAGAATGTTTAACTTGATCTTTTTACTGGCTTATATGGTATTTGGCAGCTGGACAAGCTTCATGGGCTTGTGAGCTCTGCAGCCGGGGCCTCTTATTCAGATAGGCCAAAGCATGACTGAATTCTCTCCTACTGCTGTCTTGAAGCTATTAATACTTCACAAAGATCCTTGCA
Source organism: Lontra canadensis (assembly GCF_010015895.1). Taxonomy (NCBI): domain Eukaryota; kingdom Metazoa; phylum Chordata; class Mammalia; order Carnivora; family Mustelidae; genus Lontra; species Lontra canadensis. Next base: position 6,163,501 of record NW_022631038.1, read on the forward strand.
TTTTTGTTTTGCTGTGTCTGGCAATTTATGGTGCCCCATCTGTCCAGCATCAAATGTTTGGGTCCCTTTGATCCAAATAGATGTTGGTGGTGTCTCCCCAGATGTCAGGATACTTAGTCGACTTGCATTCCCAAGTCTCTGATGAGTAAAGAAAGAAAATCATTAATTTGCCATTTGTTCAGATTTTCTCTTTTTGTGAGGGTGGGAGTGAAACTCTTCCTAGCTTTCTACATTTCTGAGATGGAAATGAAAGTCCAAGTATTTAATCCCCCTTTAATCCCCTACTTTGACTTTTAATACATGTTTAAGTTACTTAAGTGATTTTTATTCATTTTATTCATCAATTACTTGATAAATGTATACTTGAAGAAATAGTTTTAATAAAGAAGACATTTTATTTTATTACAGAAATAGAATTCTCACTCATAAAAAAATAAAGTCACTTTCAATGAAAATAAAATAACCCTTATCAGTCATTTTGGTCTTTCATTTAAGAACACATCTTGTTGATCAAGGTGCTTCTTTTTGGCTTTTGAGAGATTGATGCTCTGTTAGCCCAGGCTGCTACAGAAAATGCCATTTACTTTTCATAGTTCTGAAGCTGGGAAGTCCAAGATCAAGTGGCCAAAGATTCAGTTCTTGGCCATGGGTGCTCTTCCTGGCTTGTGGATCACCATCAACTCACCGTATTCTTAAAGGACTCTTGTTTGCCTGCAAATGGAAAAAGAGAGAGAGAAAGAGAGAGATAGAAAGTGATAGAGTGTTCTGGTCTTGTCTCGTCTTGTAAGGACTCTAATCCATCATGGGATCCCATCCCTCATGAGCTCATCTAAACAGAACGTCCTTCCCAGTGCTCAGTCTTCTAGGATCAGAGCACTGGGAACTTAGGTCTTCAATATATGAATTCTGGAGAAACAGAAACATTTATTCCCTAACAGATGAATTCCTGCATATCTTTATACACATTTAAGTCAAGTATTTAAAGAACCTAGTGTACTGACTTTACCTGAAAGAGGAAATTGGCTGCTGTGAGTGGCCTCAGGACACAGAAAGAGCAAACTGTAATGAGCAAAAGTACATAACGTTACACTCCTCAAGAGAATCAAGGACTAAAATATGTAACCAACTAACAAAATTTTACCTATAAATCATTTATATTGGTGGACAATGAATGCATATAAATTGAGACTTCTAAACGCCATTGCAAATAGTGTTCTAACCAATGGTTTTATTAGCGACATGATAAACATTTTAACTGTCTTCAGTTCTATAATTTCCTCTGTTACTCAGCAGTTCAGAAGCTGTTTACAAGTCTGAAGTTGCTTATCCACTCATGCATCAGGAGCGAGAGCTAACCTGATTTTGATAGCTTTCATCTTCATTGTTTCACTTAATAAGACCACTTTGGTGGGTTACAAATTTTAAGGTCCTTACTACAACAAAAACAAACAAAAACAAAATTAGTTAAATCAACAAATTAAATTATGTGGGAATGAGCTGGAGAATTACCATATGTATTCATGGCTACTGAGTATATGTAAGGGTATAAAATCTTGAGTTGATATGGTATCCTTATTTTCAACTGCCCTTCTGAACTATTTTCCAGTGAGGCATAAAAAAATCATTTTCTTGCACCCATTAAGAAGAGCATCTGCCCTATGTAAAATGAAATAAAAAGGTAGCAGCTCTATGATTTATACATGTGGATTAAAATCTGATCTACTCAATACAACCAATTTTTAGATCTTAGGTTAAATATGATGTACACTCAGAAAAATACACAAATCATAATGAATTTTCACGAACTGTATAGTCCTCTGTCATCAAAACTTATATCAAGACAGATAATAATTAACATTCCAAAAGTTCCCTTCTGTTCTCTGTATGTCAAAGTAAACACTGTTCTAATGCTATTCAGCAAAAATTAGTTCTGTTAATTTTGAACCTTATATAAATGGAATACTGCACTATGTGCTCTAATAAGAAATGTAATAGGATTTTAAAAATTGTAAATTTTCATTATTTGTTATGCTCCTCAAATAAGTGAAACCATATGATAATTGGCCCTCTCTGCTTGATTTATTTCACTCAGCATAATCTCTTCCAGTCCCGTCCATGTTGATACAAAAGTTGGGTATTCATCCTTTCTGATGGAGGCATAACACTCCATAGTGTATATGGACCACATCTTCCTTATCCATTCATCCGTTGAAGGGCATCTTGGTTCTTTCCACAGTTTGGTGACCGTGGCCATTGCTGCTATAAACATTAGGGTACAGATGGCCCTTCTTTTCACTACATCTGTAACTTTGGGGTAAATACCCAGTAGTGCAATTGCAGGGTCATAGGGTAGCTCTATTTTTAATTTCTTGAGGAATCTCCACACTGTTCTCCAAAGTGGCTGCACCAACTTGCATTCCCACCAACAGTATAAGAGGATTCCCCTTTCTCCACATCCTCTCCAACACACGTTGTTTCCTGTCTTGCTAATTTTGGCCATTCTAACTGGTGTAAAGTGGTATCTCAATGTGGTTTTAATTTGAATCTCCCTAATGGCTAGTGATGATGAATATTTTTTCATGTGTCTGATAGCCATTTGTATGTCTTCATTGGAGAAGTGTCTGTTCATATCTTCTGCCCATATCTTCATTCACTTCTTGAAATTACCCTGAAATGACCAGATCAAGAAATACCATTGCAAATTTATCTTTGAAAAAATTGGAAGAATTCTATCACAAAAAATGGAAACATTCTATATTGCCATGAACAGTGGAATGGAAAATAAATGGTGGTTTTTCTGTTTTGTTTGTTTTGTTTTTAAGAGAGGGACGTGGGGGGGGCAGAGGACAAGGGAGAGAGACTTTTAAGCTGGCTCCACAACCAGTGTGAGCCCATGTTGGGGCTTGAATTCACAACCTTGAGATCTGAACCAAAATCCAGAGTCAGATGCTTAACCGGTGCCCAGGTGCCCCAAATAGTGGCTTTATTTTTATACAAAGAAATGCAGTATAGCTTTGAAAATGAAAAAAAATAATAATTTCTGCTACATGTTTCAACATGAAAGAATCATGAAAACATAATGTCGAGCAAAAGAAGTTAGACACATGATGAGATTCTACTTACATACATCCCACAAATGCACAAAAACACTCTGTATCAGTAGAAGTCTAATCATGGTAATTGTGATGGCAAACCCTGGGAGGTATGTGGGGGAACTCTGGGATATTACTAAGGCTCTATTCCTTGATCCTTCCAGTGATCTTATGGGTGTGTGTGCTATGAAAAATCCACCGAGATATACATTCAGAATGTATGCAACTTTCTGTCCGTATGCTGTAGTGTAATACAAGAGATTTGTTTTAAAAAATGAAAGACACGGGGTGCCTGGGTGGCTCAGTGGGTTAAGCCTCTGCGTTCAGCTCAGGTCATGATCTCAGGGTCCTGGGATCAAGTCCCACATCAGGCTCCTGCTCAGCAGGGAGCCTGCTTCTCCTGACTGCCTCTCTGCCTACTTGTGATCTCTGTCTGCTAAATAAATAAACAAAATCTTTAAAAATAAAAATGAAAGACACAAGAGTAAAATTTTTAAAATAGACGTGATACAGACCAGAAGGGATTGAGATGAGACTAGGAAAAGGAACTAATTAAAATAAAAATGAACAAATGTTTAATATTAAAATGAATTTAAATATTATTAAAGCATAAGATCAAACACATATAATTAAAAAAAAAAAACACATGAAACTATCCAGATGCATGAAACTTTAGATAGTATTTAAAACCACTAAGTGAAGGGGAGCCTGGGTGTCTTAGTGGGTTAAAGCCTCTGCCTTCAGCTCAGGTGATGATCCCAGGGTCCTGGGATCGAGCCCCACATCGGGCTCTCTGCTCAGTAGGGAGCCTGCTTCCTCTCTCTCTGCCTGCCTATCTGCCTAACTGTGATCTCTCTGTCAAATAAATAAAATATTAAAAAAAAAAAAACACTAAGTGAAGTTCTATCACATCCCACAAAAACAAACCACAGATAAGTGCTGATTCAGACTCTAGTTCCGTTTCTAAACATTAAATGTAAAGGAAAAAATAAACTTTTGAAAGAGATGAAAATCCCAAGTCTTCCATAAATAAGTGCCATACTGTCTTGTTTGCCTGGGCCAGTACCAGGCACCCTGCTGTCCTGGTGTCTTACTGATACCAACCCCTTTCATTCTCAGGAGTGTTCCAGTTTGCATGATGAATTACATAGTCACTTAAGCATGACAGGTCACACTTAAAACTATTTGCTGATATTTCCTGAGCGACTTTTACTTCTATAAGGGATTAAGGGTGTGCACACATTGATGCTTTATGTTCAAGTATTTTCAGAAAAATAGAATGCATGCTTGAATTCACATATGGAAACAACGGTTTGACTTCAGCTAACCCACTCTTAATCTTGTCGGTACTCTTCCACATGGCCACAGCTCTGCATTAGCTCATGAAATAATCTCATCACCTCTGTCCCTCAAAAAGTCAGGGATCCTGATCATGTCTGCCTGCAAGATGCCCCCTTCCCGTGTGGGGTCTCTCCACGGAAAGTACGTGCATCACCCAAGGAGAACACAGAACTGAATGCCCATGACTGGCCCTTGTTACCTAAATTTTATGATAGATGGCCTTTACAGCAGAGGTTGGGAATGTGAACGTGAAGAAACAAAGTGAATTCTTCAGTCTTGTTTTGGAGTTAAGATCCCCTGTCTTTGGAACATCTATCTTTAGAGAATAGAGATGAGGAAAATTATTGAAGGTATTAATACAAGAAAAAGACAACTGTATCGGTAGCGAGACAGAATGATGAATAAAACAGCTGCAGTTCAAAAGTAAAATGTTAGAACAGAAGCCCTTGGGAACGTAGTTAATAAAATACTTAACCCTTCGTCACAGACCGCCTGGCTTCCATCTCCAGCTTTATTACTTATGGACAGTGTGATCTTGGCAAAACTGTGGATTCTCCCTGCTCTTCCCAGCCCTACTTATAAAATGAGGTGGAGATAACAGAGGAAACCTCACAGGATTTTTGTGAGTGAATATATGTTATGCGCTTAGAAAAAATACACCAAATAAACACAGTCTTGCAGTGACACTGTGGCTGACAAGAAAAATGAGAGTAAAGATTCTATGTTTTTGTCAACAACTGATTAAGGTAACACTCTAATTTTATCCTCCATTTGATATGACATCCATCCCAATCAATGTCCTTATTGACTTGCACCTAGTCTTTTATTTTTTTGTTAACTCCTACTTGCTTTGCTGAATGTATATTGATGACATGCTACCATCCCACATTTACTCCAAGACAATCTATGTTTACATTTCATAGCCTTTAGGACAAGGGAAGTTGGTAGATAACACATGGAGAGATGATGATATGTTCTTACAATTTAAGATTATAATGGGTGACACCAGGCCATATTTAAGGGAAGAGGGGATTGCCTGACTGGCTCAGTCAATGGAACGTATGACTTTAGATCTCGGGTTGTTAGTTTGAACCCCATGTTGGGTATAGAGATTACTAAACACAATAAAAATCTTGAAGGCGAGAAGAAGATATTCCACTAAAAAAAAAAAAAAAAAATGTAGAACTCTATGAGCTAAGAATACGTATGCTCCAGGGGTGAAATGGTGACGAGTACGGATCCGGTTTCTAGAAGTCTGTATTTGTTTCAAAACGGCTTTGAGAATAACTCATGCCCCTGTTTTAGCCAGTTTATGTTTTGATTAAATGCAACTTTGTTTTTTAGTATAAATCTGTTTCAGTAAGAAGAGTTGGGTCTGGCTAGTAATAAGCGTTTTGAATCAAGAAGGAATTAGTACAAACTTGTTCCATTAATGTACATCAGAACCCGGTATGTGCATTTTTCCAGTTGGCATAGTTGTGGCTGAAATCAGACATTAGTGATTCCATTGCTTTTGCCTCCAAATTTATTTTCCATTCAGGCAGAGAAAAAGCCCAAAGCAATATTTTATTAAAAACCTTTAAAAAGTAGTGCATTTAGAGAGAATCTAGGAGGCTTTGTGACTTGGGGTGCCCCTTTGGATACGAGTGATAAAGGAGTCAAGGAGAAGAAATTATGAAGTCGGTCAAGAGGAAAAGGAAATTATGGTGACAATAGGCTGGGCATAGGTCAGCCCAGCTCTCTGTAAACATTGGAAACCATGTGGGTGGTGCCTGTTCAACTTCTCACACATGGACAGTGCCAGTTATTGCCAATGTAGCATGTCCTGGCTCAGTATTGTCCAGGTAAGAAAGAGTTTGATCAAATTATCACACAATATGACAACACCAGTCAAAGCTAATTACAACACTGGGCCTGTATTAATTATGGTATAGAGTTAGTTGTTGCAACAAAATGAGCTCAAAATACAGTGGCTCAAACGAAAGAATTTTTCCCAACCATGCTTGACTCCTTTTTGGGTTCAGAGGTCAGCTCCAGCTGTACACATTCCAAACAACAGGAAGTAGAAAAGATTTGAGTCCAAGGCAACATTTCCGCTCATGCCCCAATGGACAAAGCTAACCATATGGCCACACCCAAACTCCAAGGAGGCCAGAAACTGTAGCTTCTAACTGGGCATCTGGTACTTCTGTAAAATCTGGGACAGTTCAGGGAGAATGAATACTGGGGCCTCAATTAACAGGATGTGTCACACTATCCACCAGTGTGACACATGTTCTATGGAAATATAATTACTGCAGAAGTGGGGTCAACTAAAATCTCAACTTCATAGGACTTCTTGAGTGTTAAACAAGAAGGAATGTATTTAAAACTCAGTAGAGTGGAAAGTCTTGATTCAGTAACATCTATTATTTTATTAATAAAATAAAATTACTAGTGATTATATAAAATAGTAATACTTTAATAATATTTATCAGTTAAATAATTATTGTATTATATGGTTTAATAGAGGTCTATGTGATCCTTTATTCTATTTAAAAATATTTTAATAGTAATTATTTTAATAATCATAGTATTACATTGGCCATGAAAAAAAATATTGAACTACTTTGTTAATAAATGAGTATTCTGGTTACTAAAATAATGTAATTTATTTTTAATTATGCTGAGTCCACTTAGGGACTCTGATGTTGCAGGCCAGTGATGTACTGGGAGGGTTCCTTATCATTCACACCGGAACAGTATCTACCCCTGCCCCACCCCCAGCTCCCCCACCCCAGGAGCTGCTGTGAAGTGCTATACACAGACTGACTTTTGGTTGGCTTTCTGTCTTACAATGGGTCCCAGAAGCTTTGTAAGTCTGCTTTAAATCAGGTCCTAAATCTTCATTTTCCTGTATTGCTTGACAAATACAGAAAATATACTTTAAATAAATAGTTTTATAAGTGATCTGCAATGTCTTATTTTTATGGAAAAATACCGCTCTCTAGCTTATAGGTACAGACTATAAAGATTCAACATTTATGAAATGCTGATGGAAGATAAGAAAGTGTTGTTAAGCGCTTCAGTATAAAATCGGCAACAAAAATTCTCACGCCTTCCTGTGATCTCAAGGCAGATACTACCTGCTGTCACCCCTCTTTAGAAGACAGCCCTATGCTTGTATACCACACAAAGTTTGCTGGGCAAAGGAATCTGGAACGGATCTCCCCATTTGGGCTGGGACTCGTGCCGGAGACGCCCCTCCATGGGGACCTTGCACTTCTCCGTGTCTTGCTGGGCAGGTCAAAAATGCAAGGACGTGACCTCTCCGTGTTTAGGCCATTTTCCACTGAGCAACCTTGAGGGCTGGCTGATGTGACCCCTCCCCACTGACCACAAGCAGGTTTGATTAGATTCTAGGCTGCTGATAAGACTTACCTGTTGTGCTCCTGAAATGCAGCCCACGGCGGGACTCCGTCCCTGCGCACCCTCATGGCCCACACCGGGTGACTGCAATACAGAGAATCGATGTGTCCATCCTGGATCTCGGACGCTTTTCCCTCTGCTGTGTATGATCAGGTCTTCCATCCCTACACGAGGAGTCTCTTGTCTTCTCCCAACATCCAGAAAATGACCGCCTTCTTATCTGTTAGCACTCAGGTAGGTAAAATCTTGGACAGTTCACGGTTCTGGACAAGCAGAAATGGATGTAAAACAGGATCTATCACCTTGGCGAATTTTGCAGGAATGATCAGTTAGTGAGAGGGTGATTAAGATGGGATCCGCCAATGCTTAAGGCTGGAAAGTCATGCATAATGGAAGCTTCTTAGGCTAGGCAAGCGACTGACTGAAAAATCAACACTTTTAGATGTATATGGAGCAATGGCTTCAGAATTTAAAGACTCATAATTTCCTTCATTTCCTTATGAGGACTATTTTGGTGAATATAAATAAATATATAAATAGAAATAAATAGAAAAAGTTCAAAATTGTGAAACGATATAAAAAGCATGCAATGAGAGTCCCTTTCCATTCCAGTTCACCTCCCCGAACAAAAGCCATCATTGCTGACAGATCTGTCATTGTCCTTGTCACATACTGAGAGACACTGAAGTGTAAGATGGGCTAGTATTTTTTTTCTGCTACGACCTGATCAGTGATTTTTTTTTTAATCTGTATTTACCCCCTCTGGCCATAGTTTAATTTTTCAATATATACAAATGAATTGTCTGCATTAAATTTAATTGACTTAATTTAGCTGATATAAAAATCCCTTGGTAATTGCTAGGTACAGGAGGGCAGGTCTCGGTATCAGAACACCTCTCTGTTCTCTTGGGTGTAGCACAAAAATGGACTGTTAAGTGGCTTTCGCAGTCTCTACCTGCAGAGGGGAATTTTGAGGTAATTTATGTACCTTGGAGAGTAGTTAGTGTTCCATGGGCTACAAGTTTGAAACTTGATTAAAGCCAGCTGGGGACTGATGTCACTAATGACCAGTTAATTTGGGGCATCAGACAGTCCTTAAAAGAGATTTGGAGGATGTGATATCATTAGGCTGAAATGTAATCCCCTAACTTTATCCTTATTAAATTGGTCTAGTCTTTTCTTCCATCCTTTGGTATGTGTGGTTTTAATTAACACTCAGCCTATATTTCAGGACACTGAGCAAGCCTGGAAAATGCAATATAACTGGGCTGACTGCAGCAAGCTGGAGTTACTGAAAATTGGGCTTATATATTTTTGTCAATTACATTGGATTTACTTTAAAATTAGAAGGATGGGCTAAAATTCTAAAATTAGTAATTATAGTTCATGGTGTCAGGATAGATGAGGATGGCCTAATTGGCATTTTCTATCCAAAATTTCATTGACAAATGCACAGAATTTCCATGCAGGGCAATCACATCACAGACATCATAGTAAGTCTCTTCTCCGCTCTTTCAGTAATAATCACTTTGTGCTTGTAATAATGTTTTTTCTTGGGGTTGGGAGCTGTTTACAGATGAGAGCAACTTCATAACTCTACAAACACAAATGTTATGACTGTCGCATTAAAGTCATTGGTTCGGGGGTGCCTGGGTGGCTCAGTGGGTTAAGCCTCTGCCATCGGCTCAGGTCATGATCCTGGGGTCCTGGGATCGAGCCCCGCATTGGGCTCTCTGCCCCGCGGGGAGCCTGCTTCCACCTCTCTCTCTCTGCCTGCCTCTCTGCCTGCTTGTGATCTCTGTCAAATAAATAAATAAAATCTTTAAAAAAAAAAAAGTCATTGGTTCGAAGCCATGAGAGCTTGGAAAATCCTGAATTTTTGCATCCCAGAGCTTCTGAAATAAGAGCCACACATGTTTATTTGAACGTTGACTCAGTACACACAGACGATGACAGGATGCAGTGAGAAGAAAAAAGGCATTATTAATATTAAGTCTCAATAAATTTGATTTAGGTATTTCCTTCTGGTATATGTATATGAGTTGAGGTTTGAGGAGGAAAAAAAGAGATAGGATGTTCATGATTTCAACATAATATTCCAGTGGGTCTAGATGTTTCCTACATAAATGATATAGTTAAAAAAACATGAACAACATGCTTGCTTTAAGTATCTGTAAATACCACAGAATCCTGTTTTTTTGAAGGATAATTAATGTGCATTATTGACTACATTAAGTATATTCTTTCAAAAGCTCTGTCAAAAATATAATAATAGCACATAATTAAAGAAGCACAAAGGAAGACATGAAATATAGATTTATGTTATTCTTTAAATTTTTATTTCAAAGGAAGTCCCCCAAACAGTATCCTAACTCACTGAGAGTTTTGTGAGCTTCAAGAAATGTTAAATATTCTTGTATAAACTTCCTTGGAAGTTTGCTCTGAGAGAATGCTGATCTGTTCTTCTCCAAACTCCACTAAGTTCTGAGTAGGGCAAGGGTTATATTAAATAGGAGAAATGAATTAAATGTACCTTTAAATATGCCTAGCAGATATTTGCTCTACCTGGCAAATGCTTTTGTCCCTTCCTCTAAATTAAACTTTCTGTAGCCTTTGTTCCCCTTGGCCTTTAGGATCTTTGTTGATGGGACAGTGGGAGGTATGCCAGTTTTTATGGCATATTTTTATTTTATTCCTATATGGAATAGGGATTGAAAACATGTTTTCGTGTAGGAATAATGCTATGATTATTTGTAAGTAACATAATAAAGAATACATTTTTGATGCTCAAAATGATGGCACTGTTTCAGGTCCTTCAAGATGCAGACACCAAGATGTGATAAGATGTGCAAGAGATATTTTGGTGGTGAACATGCGGGAGGGAAAAAGAGGAGAAGGTGGGAGATACTGAGCCCTCTTCAGAGGACAGTGGTGTTCTGAACCCCTAGAAGGCAGGCAGACATGAAGGAAATCTTCTCCTTTCAAATGGTAGGGGCTCAGCACCAAGAATCTACCAATCCGATGTAGTGTGTCCCAGCAGAACATGCCCATCAGAGGAGTCCCTGGTTCTGCAGGAGGGAGCTGGCTTTAGCATCTCCACTGCCCTGAGTCATTGGGTGAGCGTAGCCTGTAAGAAGCAGAGCTTTGGTATGAACATGGTGGTGAGCTCAGAGCAAAATGCCTGGGACAGCTCTCCACGATCCTTCATAAAGCAGAAGGTCTGAGCAGTGGATTTTCAGTTACCACTTTCCTCCTGTGCCACGAAGAGCTGCTTCTCCACACAGGATTAGGAAGCATCTCCTGCCTGGTGAGGAACTGAGAACAGGTAGGGTAGAAGGGAAGCATTTCAGTCATCACTTTGAAGTTGACCTTGGGGCCACACCTGGTACTCATTCTCTCCCTCCCTTCCTATTGATTCATGATTTTCCCTTGACCTCAGCTATTACAGGAACTACTTTTCTGAACTTTGAACAATTCTTCTCTGCCTGGGGTTACCATTTTCACAGTTACAATAAGAAAAAGGAATACCAGGAGGACCCAGGTAGACCATCTCCATTCTAGATGGACTCCTTAATGTGTATGGTATAAAATCAGCCCCCACCTGCTCCTTCTGACCAGGTCAAGAACTACTGCCAATCTGGTGACTTCTTACTAGAGTCATGGTTTCTGTGCATAAGAAGTCCAAGGTTCCCTGGCAGCAACTCTTAACTTGTGCTTCAATGGGGTCATCAAGATGTGTCTCCTCGGGACATGGGAACATCAATTCTGCAAAGCTCAGCAATGCTGGAATGGGAAACACAAAATCCCTCAGTGAGACATTGGAAGCAATGGTGAATAGAGCCACTTGTATGTCCACACTTTGGTTCTCCAACCCATGTTTCCTTCTACCGAGCACAAAACAGTATATAGAAATCTCTAATATTTACAAATATGACAATCTGATGGACAGAACCACACCTAATCAGAATATTACCTCTGGACAGGCCATTTAAGTATACCTTTAGATATCCACGTCAGCATTCAGAGAGCCCAACTGTTCTGGATGATACAGTCTTCTAGAGTCTGGGCTTTGTGGGGCTTTTGTAGAGTTTAGATCAGAGAACTGAAAAGATAGTTGATGGTGATCACCAACTCTGCATCCCATAAATTTTGAGGCGACAGTAATTGACTCTTAACCTAGGAGGCAGTAATTGATTTTCATTTATTATATTGATGTGGGTACCATTTTAGGGCTTTCTTACACTGATGGGTCTTACCCACTAAACAGGAAACCAAAATGGGGTTATGCAACTGCTAAATAGATCAGTCCCAACTGTACAGTTGGGTACAAATAACCACTGAATAGCTCTGTGGCCAAGTGGAACTATAGTGAGCCACATTCTATTCAGGACCTCTCCTGGTTCCCCTAGACCTCCCTTTAATGGGATGACCATATTGACACTTTGGGTCTCCGTGAGTCAATGTCAATGCTTCATTATCAGGGCCACATTTCTTCATTTTATCCTCAGGTAAATGAAAGACAATTAAAAAAATTGTAATGGATTTAAATGTATTTATTCTAGCCATATAAAATTCATGTCACAGAGGAAATGTCACCTTCCCTTATGTCAAGACTGCTTATAATCCATGTTCCCATTGAATAAGATCAACCTTATTTTAAAAAATTCTTTGACTGTTTTAAAGCAGCAGTGTGCTCAAATTTGGTCATGCCAGTAACCATGACAACCACAGACCTCAAAGGCTACCTCTGTGGCAAGTCCAGCTGTTAGAACTTGGCAGCACTCCACTGTCAGCCTCTCTAGCTCATACCTGCTGTGGGAAGGAAGAGGCATCAAATGTGGCCTCCAGTTGTGAGAAGACTGGAGACACTGGCTGTATTCTTACAGATATGGAGACCCAGTAACTTCCTTTCAGACACAAGGCCAGCCTTGAACAGACTATTTTTATTTTGCGGCAAACGGAAAGACTCAAACCTAAGTTACAGATAAGGAAGGCAAAACAGAAATAGGAAATTTCTATGAATGAAGAGAAAATTAATGAGGCAATTCAAGACATTTTTCCAAGCTCAGGAACATGCATTTCATAATTTTCTGAATATCTCTACAAAGTATGGTGATACGTTCTTCTATAATTAAATGTTAAGTCTGTTTGAATGAGATGAAATTTACGGGCAGTAGAATTCACCCATGTTGAGTGTGAGGCTCGATGAGGAGTGACAAATATGAAGGATAATTGCCACCACAGCTGAGATATAGACATTCCTGCAGCTCCAAAAACCCTCCTCATGCCCCGGACAGTAGATCCACCTTCCCAACCAGCTGCTGACAACTGATAATGCTGCTTCTGTCACTGCAGTTTTGCTTTCTAGAATGTCTTATAAATGATATGGCTTTTTTTCACATACCAAAATACTTTCGAGATTTAACCGTGTTGTTTCCTATGTCAGTTCCTAACATTGTACTACTGGTACATATTCCTTTAATCCAGTATGCCCCAGTTTGTTTATCCCTTCATAAATTGGTGAATATTTAGGTCATTTCTAGTTTGGGCTACTATGAATAAGGCTATTATAAACATTCATTTATAGATCTCTGTATGGACATTTCTCTTGGGTAAATATCTAAGAATGTTCAATGTGACTTCATCAGCAATACATGTTCCTGTTGTTCTGCCTACTTTTAAGCATTTGCTATTGTCAATTCTTGCTTGTTTGTTTGATATTAGCTATCTTAGTACCTATGTAGTGATTTCTTATGATAATTCTTTTTCTTATGATGATTTTAATATGAACTTTCCTAATGAGTACTGGTGGAAAGCATCTTTCCACGTGGCCTATCTTGTTTGCTATCCAAGTCATATATTTGATAATGCATCTGTTCAAATATTTTAATGAGTCTTTTAGTTCCTTATATATTATTGATACAAATCTTTTACTTATTTTCTTAAAGATTTATTTAGTTATTTGAGAAAGAGAGAGAGGAAGAGAGAGAAAGAGATGGGGTACAAATGGGGGAGGGGCAGAGGGAAACAGTCTTCAAGCAGAATCCCTGCTAATCAGGGAGACGGACACAGGGCTTGATCTCACAACCCATTATCATGATCTGGACCAAAACCAAGCGTTGGACACTTAAATGACTGAGCCTCCCAGGCACTCCTATACAATTCTTTTATAAGATATGTATTTACAAACATTTGCTCCCAATCTATACTTTGTGTTTTTATTTTCTTTTTGGTGTCTTCTGATGAAGTCCAATGACCCAATCTTTAAGGGCTCTGCTTTTTATACACACTAGATACAACCTTTGCATACCCTAAGTTTACAAAGAATTTATCCTATGTTTTCTTACAGAATGTCTATCACTTTAGATTTTGATTTTGGTCTAGGATCCATTTCAAGTTGATTTTTTTATAATATAAGGTATGGATGGAGCTTTACTTATTTGCATATGAAAATCTGTTTTGTTGAAAATATAATCATCAATATTGAAATACCTTTCTTGAGAACCAATTAATCCCATTTATGTGGGTTTCTTTCTGTGTTATGTTTTTTTATTCGTCTATATGACTCTTTTTAACCAAATACCACAGTATACGACTACAGTGATCACTGTAACTTCATTCTAGTCTTGAAACTAACCAGTGCAAGGCCTCCGTAGTTGCTTATTTTTCCAAAATTATTTTTGTTATGTAGGTCTTTTGTATTTCCACAAAAATTGTGAAAACTTCTTAAAAACCTCTAAACATTTTTTACTTGGATCACATTGACTCTATAGATTGTTTCAAGATAATTGATGCCTTTAGAATATTGTCTTAAATTCCTGAACATAGTATATTTCTCCACTAATTGAGGTCTTTTTGAATGCATTTTATTATTTAAAAAGATTTTAAAGCACATATATTTGATATATTTTGTAGAGTTATCCCTCAGTATTTCATGGTTTTGATTTGATTTTAAATGGCACTGTGTATATTTCAACTGTCAATTGTTCATTACTAATATAGAGAAACATAAATGTGTTATATGGATATTTCATCCTGAAATGTTGCTAAACTCATGGTCAACTACATTAGCTTTATTGCAGATTATTGGCTATTTTCTACCTACACCAACATGTCTTTTGCAAATAAAGACAGTCTTTGCTTTCTTTTTTCTTCTTCATATGTATGCCTTTTGTTTATTTATTTATTTTTTATTCCCCTACTCTGTTCTTGTCACTGTTTCCTCCTGTGTCATGTTGACAGAAGTAAGAACTGATAACCTTGATTTATTATTCGCTTGAGGAGGAAAATACTCAAACTTTCACCATTAAAGATAGCATTCACTGCAGGTCCTTTTTTGTGGCTGTTTGATCAGACTGAAGACCTGTCGCTCTAGTTTACTGACATGTGTTTTTTGCATTATAAATGAAATCGTTATCATTATCTCAAAAAATTTTTATCTGGATTCTGTATAACTTCTTTCAGATTGCTTTTACTTCCTTAGTGTTATTCCTCAGTATTCTCTGTGGCTAATTTAAGCTTTTTCTCTCTTCTTACATTTTTTTATATTTTACATTATTAATAAAAGGAGGTCATTTTTAAACTTACTTCATTTCTTTAGATTTGTAACCACCCTTTTAAAGTCATCATGTATTCTTAATACTGTACTTTTTAATCTTTCAATTTATTGAGTCCATGTTGTTCTAGGCTTAAAGATCTTATAGAAAATTCCCTTTTTCATTTGTTTCAGGGTGGTGAATTAAGAGGCATAATTATCTCTATAATAGATAGCTGTAAAATTACTATCTAAATTAATTACTATCTAAAAAAATTA
Organism: Lontra canadensis; assembly: GCF_010015895.1. Lineage (NCBI taxonomy): Eukaryota > Metazoa > Chordata > Mammalia > Carnivora > Mustelidae > Lontra > Lontra canadensis. The sequence continues at coordinate 6,179,155 of NW_022631038.1, forward strand.
CTATCTAAATTAATTTAGATAGCTGTAAAATTACAGCTATCTATTCAGTGATGCATTAAAAACTGTACATAAAAATAATAAGTAGATATTTAGAAATATTTGGATATTTGCATCAAAAGAGACTGAATGCATGTCAGACAAGATGAGAAATGAAAATATCATTTTAGCAATGCTTTTTTACAGTCATCTCTACCTCCATTTTTGTGGAGTTTCTTTTCATTTTTTTAATGTAAGTTGTATTTTTCTTTTCTATATATTTTTCTATCCTGTTTTTATAGATTTTAATAGAATCTATTGAAATAAAAACTATATATAATATATGTAAAATAAAAATAAAAATCTATTGAAATAAAAATCTATTGAAATAAAAAATCTACATGAAATTTAAAAAATTATTCCTTTTTATTGTTACTTTAGCAAAGAATCTTATTTTTCTCTTTATCTCTACAAATTTCTTGTTCACAAAACTGTATTTATATGAAAAAAAAAATCTCTCAACAAATAAAAGGTATTCTTAAAACAATTGATATGGTACTCTTTTATAAAGAAAAAAATTAATACATTCTTCCAGTCCTAACCAGTCTTTAAAAACCACTAAATTTCCACCACAGTCAGGTTTACTGGATTTAATTTGTATAAAATAGAAGGAAAACAATTTGGAAGACAATAGGGGCCACTTACTTTTATTTTCTAAATTAATTTTCTCCTAACCAGAGCAATGAGAAAAATGAAATGTACAATAAAAATAAAACTGATTTTTAAAAATATCTTCATAAAACCTTAAAATTGTCCTCTGGAGTCCTTTTTAGGATTGTAAAGTATGCTTTTAAGGCAGGAACTTTCTTTTCATCAAAATTTTAATTTAAAAAGTTCAGGCAACCACCAACAGACAAATAAACAAGTAAGCCCACAGGGAAAGACTGCATAATTACAAGTGTTCAGAGTCTGAGATATTTCTACACATTGGCACTCCGTTCCCTGGGGTATTTTCACACCTGCTTACCCAAATAAATGCCCATCTTATGTGATTTCTCTTGTGCTTCTTTTACACTCAATCACCAGCCTTACTGTTCAAAACCACTGTCATGAATTGGTGCTCCTTTTAAACTCCAAATTACGTCGGCACAGGCAAAAGTGATTTCAAGATATTAAATAATGTTATAAACCCTTTCCCGTGATTCTCACTGCTTAAACAGTAGTTATTTTGGTTTTAAATGTAACCGATTCAAAAACCTTTCATTTCCTCTACCCTTTCCCTCTGTTCTCTCTTTCCTTTTTCCCTTCTATAATTGCAGATTCCACCTCAGGTCTATTACACAAATGTAGGTCAGAATTATGGCTATGCAAACAAAGAATCATTAAAATAAAACTGTTATCATCTCCCAGTGCTTCATTCTGAAGAAACACAGCAACTTTTAAAGTTTTAGTAACCAGTCACTTACACCCTCCAATAGGAGTCAATTTCTCAGTTCTTCCAACTGATCCAATTGGAATTCTGGTATTTAGTGTAAACTTTTGGCAATCTTAAACTAAGAAAAACCCATTAGTAGTTAAAACAAATATGTTCATTGTTATGTTTATAATAGCATTTTAATTCTATGATAAATAAATATTTTCATTTCAGCTTTAGCACCACAACAGAGAAACGTAGGAAACAAACGTTTGTTCCTTCATTTGTTACTGACCCACTGATGATCAATTATTTTGGTGCTTCACACAAGGGGAGAAGAGGGTAAAATGAAGTCCAACTTATAAATGTATCAAGATACTCTCTGATGGACATGACAAACAGTGTCCAGTCTATTAACATGTCGGAATTTTTACCTAGTGTACCTTTTAAAATCTTGTTTTGAAACTTTTGTTTACTACCAAATAAAGCTGTATTTTGAAAGCCAATTCCCTAGAAATAAACGAATGTTGAGACTGACTTTCTCATCCTAAATAAAACAGTCATGGTGAGGAATAACAAAAATTTATGTCATTAATTTTCCAGCTGGAGTGGAGGTTTATAGAGAAAATACACAGAAGTAATAAGATATATTAACAAGAAACTAAGACATGAAAGTAATTACATATATAGTCTTATCAGTTTTCTCCATTAGACCTTGGAATTTGGAAGTATTGACTCTAATTGCCTATGTCTTCGAATCTATTTAATAAAGCCTGATGCTAAGTTCTCTGATTTGTATCACACTGGACAATCTGATCCTATGTACTCATTCAGAAACATGTTTATCTTCTTGGGTTTCCTAAGCAGAATACTGATATCAACTCATAGATGATCTTGCTATACCTTGTCCCAAATATGTAAATTAATACATTAAAATTTTGCTAACTTTTTAAACATCTTAAAGATTTTAGCTTAATGAGTATATACCAGAATGTTGCTCATCATTATTTTAGAAATACACATCTCCATCACTTGCATGAAGTGTTTCTTCTTTCAAACAAAATGATGTGTAGTGAAAATAGGAAGAGTGGTTAATGATGTTGAGCATCTTTTCATATGTTTATTTGCCATCTGCACATCCTCTCTAGTGAAATGTCTCATTTTTTTAGTCATTTTCTAATTTGGGTATTTGCTTTTTTACTGTTGAATTTTGAGATTTCTTAGTATTTTCTAGGTACTAGCCCTGTGTTGGCTATGTGAATTTGAGTATTTTCTCATTTCCTGTAGCTTGTACTTTCATCTGCTTAAAAAGGTCTTCATTGAACAATTAAAAAAAATGTAATAATGTCCAATATAGCAACTACTTTATGAATTGTGCTTTTGATGCAAAATCTATCTAGCTTTAGTTTCTGAGATTTTCTGCATTTTTTTTTCTAAAAGTTTTATAGCTTATTACTTCATATTTAAATCCATGACCCATTTGTGTTAATGTTTGTATGAAGTATACAACTTTGGTAGAAATGTATTATTTTGGCTGTGGATACCTAATTGTTCCAGCACTGTTTGTTGAAAAAGCTGTTTTTCCTCCATTAAATTTCTTTTGCAGCTTTGTCCAAAATCAATTGGGCATATTTGTGTGGTTCTATTTCTGAGTTCTATAGTCTGCCACATTGATCTATGTGTCTATCCCCTGTGGAAATTCTTTTGATTACTCTGGTTGTATGATAAGGCTTGAAATCAGATAGACTGATTCCTCTCACTTAATTCCATTTTTTTTTTCAAGATTGTTTTAGCTGCTCTATAAACTTCGGCACTACATAGACACTCTAGAATAATCTTGTGTATCTCTATAAAAATCATGCTGGGATGACTAGGTTTTTTAACAAACTTTTAAAAAATGTTCTTAGGTTCATAGAAAAATTGCAAAGATAATATAGAATCCCCATTATTTCCACATCCAATTTCCCTCAGTAATACCTTATAGTAGTATAGTGCATCAGTCACAATCAATGAACAAATATTGATATATTATTATCTCCTAAGGCCTGTGCTCTAGTCAGATTTCCTTGATTTTTACCCCTTGTTTTCTCTGTTCCAGAATCTCATCTAGGATACCACATTACATTTAGTTGTCATGTCTCCTCAGGCCCCTCTTGCTTTGAAAATTTTAGAGGTTTTCTTTGTTTTTGATGAACTTGGCAGTTTTGATAACTAGGGAAGTATTCTGTGGGATGCCCCCAACTGAGATTTGCCTGATGATTTTTCTCATGATTAGAAAACGGATATGGGTTTTGGGAAGTAAGACCACAGAGGCTAACGCACATCCATCACTACAAATTAGAAGTACATGCTATCTGCATGAATTATGAAGGCTGCTGCTCCCTTCCCCCACCTGGCTGAGGTAGTGTTTGTCATTGTTCTCTGCTGTGAAGTTGGCCTTTGTCTCTCCTTTCCATGTTGTGCTTTTTTCAAGGAAATCTGTATGTGTTGCTCATAGTTAAGAAGTGAGATATTTTGAGTTATGCTCCTTCTCCTTAAGGAGTTTCTACATAAGTTACTTGAAATCTTTCTGCACAGATTTCTCTCTCTCCCATTCATTTATTTCATCAATTATTTATGTCAGTTCAACTCATGGATATTTATGTCACACTTTAAGTTATAATGCAAAACAACTTTATTTATTTTGTTTCGGCTTTGGTCATTGGGAGCTCTTTCATTTGGGTCCCATATCCTTTGATATATCTTCCTCACTGTTTTCATTTTTTTTTTTTTTCTGTTTGAATACTTCCTTACATTTGTGCTATTTACAAGATGGCCTAAGTTCATCTTGCATATTTGCAGCCTTCTTCCTATATTTGGCCATTTCTCCAAGGATTCTGGAGCCTGGTTCCTTCTATTAAATAATGGTATTAAAAATGGATTAGTTTTTTTAGTTAGTGAAATGCCGCTAATTATTTCCTTTCAAAATATAGCACAATAGTTATTGTTCAGTGGGCATAAGCAGTTCGGAAGGAGACAAGAAGGATAGTATAGTAGAAAAAGTGTGTCAGGAAAATATATTATATTCATGGGAGTTAAGTACTCTGCTTTTTTTATTCTTAGATTTAAAACTATTGATTTTAGGCACATCCAAGGAAATAACTCACATTTTATATACTTCGCAAAAAATGTGAGTCTTTCCATCTCACCTGGATACATTTGATTTTGTATTTTATGCATGTAAGAAAACCATGATAACCGTCTTGCTGTGGCTATGAGGTACAACTGATCTTCATTACTGACTTCCTTTTATTCAGTTCAAAACTCCATGTAAACAACAATAAAACACCGAATTCAAAAGGCCATTCACCATTCTTCTATTTTCATATTAGTACAGATTTTGAAGGATGAATTATTGCTTAATGTCACTTCAGAGCATCCTTGTTCCCAAGAAAAGTTTTTCTCATCATACTGATCCATTTTTATTTAAAAGCCCCCATTTCATGTGATTTAATTTAATGATTCCTGGAAGTTAGGTTTGGATTCTAGAAAGTACTTTTCTAGATTTCCCTTATTAACAGAATTTAGTCTGAATTTCCCAGAATTCAATTTTAGTAAAATATTCATATATAATTTCATAACCTGTCATATTTCCCTTTAATCATAACTTATTACTTATTAACAGACTAGCTCCAATATAGTAAAATGTATTTGATAGGAAAACTCAAAACAAAAATGACATTCGTTATCAAACACTGACTATATAGTGTCAAAGTGGTAGATTTTATTGAGAACATTTTTTTAAAATATCTTATTGATTTATTTGAGAGAGAGAGAATGAGAGGGATAGAACACAAGAGGAGGGCAGGGTCAGAGGGAGAAGCAGACTCCCCACCAAGCAGGGACCCCAATGTGGGACTCGATCCCAGGGCTCCAGGGTCATGACCTGAGCCGAAGGCAGTCACCCAACCAACTGAGCCACCCAGGCACCCTATCGAGAACATATTTATATATGATTATGTCTCAATGAATTTCATCTTAAGCAGGAAATATGTTAAAGTTACAGGCAAATAAGGGGTAAACCAAAATATGATTAAATTACATCTTTATGTACAGGAACATTCTTCAACTATGGTATCAGTATGGTTAGACATTTGTTGAGCAACTGCCCTGCTGCAGAAATTATACAAGACCATGGACTTAAGGAGATAAATGTGGTAATGCAGCCTCTACACAGAGCTTATAATGTTAGAAGGCAAGACCACACTGTTCTATCAAGCGTTAAGTTCAAAAGTGGCAAAACTGAAGCAGGAGCTATATTTTGTTAAATTAGGTTTAATTAAGTGGACTAATTTCATCAGGAAGATAAAATATATTTTTTTAAGATTTCATTTATTTATTATTTTAGAGAGAGAGACAGAGACACAGCGAGCAAGTGGGGGGAGGAGCAGAGGGAGCAGGAGGGAGAGGGAGAGAGAGAATCCCAAGCAGACTCCTCACAGAACAACGATCCCGAAACCTCACTGGGTCTTATGACATTTGAAATCATGATTTGAGCCGAAATCAAGAGCCAGTGCTTAACCAGCTGAGTCACCCATATGCCCCTTAACTAAATATTCTTAATATCAAACCAAGGGCTAGGCCATTTTTTAAATCTTCCTCCAAAGTTCTTTGTTAATGCTCTCCATTAAAATGCCCTCAATACATTTTAGTGATCTGTCTGTACAGGAAGAAAAGATTTTCTTTCTTCTAATCCCCTCAAAATTTTTATCATCTTAAAATTATAACTTAAGAACAACCATATATCGTGTGGTTTCAGCCCAGGTTTTCAGGTACCAGACAGATCTATGTCTTATTCCTAATGCCAGGATACCAGGAATGTGAGTTAATATGACCCTGATTGATGTATTGATGTATTTAACCCTAGACTAGATTTTCACATCTGAAAAATAGGGAGGAACTATCTCATGGAGTTATTATAGAGATTAATAATTATATTTTAGGGTTGTAGATGATCAACTATAATTGTGAACAGTATTAGTCCAAATAACTTATTCTAAACCTCCTAATTATTCTAGGATTAAACATCAGGCTCTGAGAATGGGCCCATTTATTCCAAGTAGTGGATAAAGAAGCCATTTTTCTTTTTCCCTCATACATTCATTGAATGAATGACATATAGTCACTCATTCAATGAATGTATATAGTCAAAGAAATGAATGAATAAAAAACAATGAAATAGTCAAAGAAAATGCAATAATTTTCTATTTCTACACTTACATTTGAGCCATAAAAGATTTTTTAATTAACATATAATGTATTATTTGTTTCAGAGGTACAGGTTTGTGATTCGTCAGTCTTACACAATTCACAGTGCTCACCATAACACAGACTTCCCAATGTCCATCACCCAGACATCCCATCTCTCTCACCCCCTCCCCTCCAGTAACCTTCAGTTTGTTTCCTGAGATTAAAAGTCTCTTATGTTTTGTCTCCCTCTCTGGTTTCATATTGTTTCATTGTTTCCTCCCTTCCCCTATGATGATCCTCTGTCTTGTTTCTCAAACTCCTCATATCAGAGAGATCATATGATAATTGTTTTTCTCTGATTGACTTATTTTGCTTAGCATAATACCGTCTAGTTCCATCCATGTCGTTTCAATGGCAAGATTTTGGAGGTTTTGATGGCTGTACAGTATTTCATTATATATATATATATATTTCATTTTATATATATATATCACATACAAGAGGTTTTTTTTAAAGACTTATTTATTTCAGAGAGAGAGGGAGGAAAATGTAAGCTGGGGAGAGGCAGAGGGAGAACCCCAAGCAGACTCCCAGCTGAGGCTGGAGCCCAAAGCAGGGCTCAACCCCATGACCTTGAGATCATGACCTGAGCTGAAACCAAGAGTCAGGTGCTCAATCGACTGAGCCACCCAGGCACCTCTATGATGATGGGAGTGGTGGGATGAGCTATAGAGTTTAAATGGCATGGGTGGTGCAGTGTTGTTGCAGAATCTGAATGGCCTTTCAAAGTGTCTGTCTCTGTTTCACAAGTATTTGTTTCAGCTATACCTGCCTGAATGTGTCTTAATTATCTCTGGAATATCTGTATTAATCATCTCTTTGAAAATCATATACTGAGCTTTCCAGTCATCACTATATAATTGTTTGAGCTCTGCAAAATCCTTCTCACCAGATTTAGAACTCATACCTTTTATTTTTTTTTAGTGTAATAAAGATATAACAGTGGGTCCTTTGTTCCAGTTTTTGACACCGTGTCAACCAATATTTCACAATTTACTAAGACCTAAGCTTGACAGGCAGGTTTCTTTGTGTTTTCCTTGAACTCAAAATGAACCTACAGCTACCTGAAAGCACCAAGACATGGTTCAAATATGTATATATTTGTGTATTGATGTACAAGGAAGGAGCTGCACTATAGGTTCCTCTGCTTTTATTGTTTGAAGTCATATTCACAATTCAAACCAAACAGTTTCTTTTCAAAGTTAATGCACTCAAGTGGATGCCTGAGAAGAGAATGCTGTGAAAGCTGTCATAAATCTTATAATAGTCTATAAGATTTTTGGCAATGTGTGCATCCAAATAAAAGGTTTTCGTTTTATGTAAAGGCTTTGTTTATAGGTTGATAAATGATATGTGTATGTGTATCAAAACCCATTTTTGTGTTGCTCTTATGCAAAATTAGCTTTTAGAGAAGACATACATAGATGGCTGTATTGTCACAAAGTTTTCAATAAGAAACATAATTTATGCTTGTGGACTTCTGTTCTCCTCAGGAATAGGGTAGGAATCTTTCTTACTGTTGACATTCAAAAGCGTAGCCTGACACCACACATGCGATAGAGATCCAATAACTATTGGGGAGTAGATGAGTGAGTGAATGAATGAATAATGATTAGTTTTACCTACAGTTTAGGACACAAACATGGACTTGCTGTGAATGTTTGGATATTCAAATATTTGCTTGGGTTCACTATAAACTTCTCAATAGAGCACAAAACTTCCTCGTATGAAGAATTTCTTTTCCAGTAGAAAAGGAATCCAGGGTTCAAATTTTACAGTAAATTATGAAGGAGAATTGTTAGTTAACAAGCTCCTCTGGAACTTCTGGTCAGTAATCTGAACCAGGTTTCCTGCATGGAAGAGGGAGGACACTGCAGACTGCAAAGTGGCAGGTCTAATGAGCAAGGAATTTAAGTATGAAGCTGCTCTTGAGTGTACACAAGAACAGTAGATCCCTGAACTCACCAGCCAGAATCTTAAAAGGTTGTATAGAGAGGACTTAATGGATTCAGTCACATACACTATCCAGATGACCTCAACACCACACTTCGATCTCCAGACTGCATCCTTGGGGCAGCTTCTGGGAGCTGGGAAGGGAAGAGAAGGCACGTTCCAAGGACAGGAAGGGGATGGAGAGACTCAGTTGCTGGAGTCCAGCCTGAAGGTCATCAGTTGACTTTCTCACAGCTCACAATGACCTCCCTCAGAAGAATTTAACTCTTGGTCAGCTTTGAATTTAGTTCTTGTTTTCCTGTATAAGCCCTACCCTTGCTTGTTTTCCGACTAGATCTGATCCATTATTGAATATACGCTCAGGATGTCCAGGCCCCTAAACACCTTGTCCATGCAACCACCTCCTGAGGAACTAGCCCCCTTTCCAGTTTCACTCCCATCATCTCCTAAAGCTCCACTCAAGAAGGAGTATTGCAGCCACTTAAAATGCCCATCCTTTTCCTATTCCTACCTTTCTCTGGTTAGACACAAACTTTATCACTTTGGATTTGGTGGGTTGTCTTAGACGTGGTCATTTAAGTTGGTCCTGGAGAGGTCTACATTACCTTCAAGGCATATTTTAGATTTGTGACAATTAATTTAAACTGAGATTAATCAATGTAGTTGTCATATTTTTTTCCAGCAAAGTTCAATTGCCAAACAATGTAGAAAGCTCAGTTTAATCCTAGTTATAATTAACCAAGCAAAGGTTAGAAGTTCTCTGCATAGGAGTGAATAAAATAAAGGCTCATGATATTTGTATTGGGAAGTTAAGATACCAAATGCATGAAGTCAGGAAAAATGGGATAGCACCAGTGGCCGTGTGTCTTGGTATAGCTCAAATGTTGTAACAGATGGAAATACAGCAGAGAGAGAGAGAGACGCAGGATATCTGAAACTGCAAGTGTCTAGGCATTAAAGGTATAGGTAACAAAATGTTCTAGTACATGACAATGAGAATTAGTGGTTGAGCGATTGTACACAATAAGATAATTAGAAGAGAAATTCAAGGATCTGAGAAACTAGATTATTGAAAAGATCATCAAAAAGGACATTAATATCATAAAGAATTATGACATTAAGAATGATATTCATTAAATTAAAGATTATAATAAATAATGAGGAGTGAACTATGGCATAGGAGAGATAACTAAAGAGTTTTTTGGCAGATTAATCTGAAAATTAGCCATTTTGATGAAATTAAGAGAAAAAGGAGTTTATTTGGGGTCTAATGCTGCCATACCATGATTCAAGTCTGACCTCAAAATCCCAGGAAGAGGGAGGAATTTTGTATGGAAACACAGATCACCATGTAGCCTAAGGAAAATTCATCAGACACAGAGGAGTATCTTTGAGCCAATATCACCCATTAGAGGAACAGACCTATCTTACAAGGATGGGTCTCCTTTAGTCCATTGACTAATGACACTCGATTATTGATGGGAAAAAGCCCTGTGGGAAGGAGAGTCTCAGTGAAAATATAGCAGTGGACTTCAGAGGGCAGTAGCTGAACCCTCAGTCCAAAGATCTGGAGGTCTCGGAAGCACATCCCGATGTGATTCATCATGGCCTGCAGCTTGCCCTCACCACACAGGTTCAGGAAATACTTCCTCCATGGACCCCATGGCTCTTTCCTGCTGAGGGGACACTCAGCAGAGAGAAGTTAGTCTGAACTACAGAATCTTTGCTGCCAGTGGTCATGGAGCTAGTTTCCATCCCCTCCTTCTCCACTCTCCCTTCTAAACTCCCTTTGACTTTCACTATCAGCTCAGCGTGCATGGTGGTTGCCTGATGGTATGATCAAACCCTTCATTCAAGAGCATCTGAGCTCTTGATAACCTTGCTAGTTTCAGCCTGGTGTTGCTATGTGGGACTGTTCACTAGTACAAGCTATCGCCCAAATTGGAGACCCAGGTTCTGTTTTTGTTTATCTCTCATTGCTCCTATTATTTAAAAGAAACCCTACCTCCAGGTGCTGGTCATGGTAGATTATCCCAGCCAGTGTGGTAATCTCTAGGCATCAAGAGTCAAAAGTGTCTCGGCAGCTGCTACAATCTTTATTTTGAGACCCTTACAGCGACCATCAAGAATGTGCCCCTTTTGGGAGTAGGATCTCAAGCTCTACAGAGCCTGCTATGCAGGACCTCATGGAGCCATTTTCAGGGGACAAATATGAGCAATTGCCATTCACCTTGTGGTTGAAAAATACCTGTGAGGAAGATGAATGCCGACGACCAAACCATTAGCCACTGACTCAAACTGTTATCTTTCTCTATATTGAATCATTTTTCATGATATTCTCTAAAGCAAGATTATTTAAAATAATTATGATTAGTAACTATAATAACTATCTTTTGAGGAATGATTTTCTTATCTTAGTATTTTACCTTAAGGACAACTCAAGCAAATCTTTATCCTTTAATTTTCTGGTGTCTCTTTTTATAAGAACATTAATCTCATCATAAAATCTCCACCCTGACTGACTTCCAAAAGCCCCATCTCCAAATACTATCACATTGGAGATTAAGTTTTTAACATATGGATTTTGGAGAGACACCCAATCATTTAATCCATAATGTGTGCCTCAGTCCCCAATTCCCACAGGGCAATACTTCAAGTGTCATTTACCACGTGCTCACATGGTAGGCTGTGGTAAGGAGAAGGAACCCCAATCTTATAGGAGAAGGCTGCCATCAAAAGTGCCCAAACTTTGTGTTGGAAGGAGATGATATTTTTATTAACTTGGATAAAGTGTCCTACAGAAAGAGATCTATCTATCTATCTATCCATCAATCTCCATCTATCTGTCCATCTATCTATCCATTTTTCCAAGAGACTATTCACTCAACAGATGTGTTTGAGAGGGTGGCATGGAGAAAAAGCCACCAAAGGCTTTGTTCAGAAAGTATACAGAAGTGTACGAGACACAGAGAAAATTGTCTCTTAACCACAGCAAAATGCTCAATTAACCAGGAGAAACCAGAAATAGAAGAAAATAGAAACAAATCACAAAGGTAAAATAGACAGCAAGCAAGGTGGTAGATTTTAATATGGAATGTTTAAGAAGCATGCTTCAAATATAAATCTTGATTAAAAATCTTTGGAGGGTAAAGATCAAACACACAAAATACTGACTTAAAGAAGGCTGGAGTTGTTCCATTACCATTTGACAAAATAGATTTCTGAACAAGCAATATGATTAGTGATAAAGGCAGACATTTTATAATGAGAAAGCTAGTGACTCTTAAAGAAGACATAACAGTCCCAACTATGCATCTAACATCAGAGATTTGAAGCACCTGAAACAGATGCTGGTAGGACAGAAAGGAGAAATAGGCAAACTCACAGCTCTGGTTCAAGTTTATAATATGCTAGTCTCAACAACTGATAGAGCAATTAAGCCCAAAATGTGTTAAGTATATAATGACCGGAACACCCTATCAGCAAACTTGCCACAAGGGTCATTTAATGAGACAACCAGCAACGGAAAACACACTTTCTCTGAAGTATGCTTTGAATATCCACCAAGATAAAACACATTTTGACCACGAAAAAAAAGAGACAAATTTAAAAGAATAAAAAGAATGCATGTTATGTTCTCAAAGCGTAATGGCATTTAACAAAAAATGCATAATGGTAAGAGAGCCAGAAAACCTTCAAAAACATGGAAATTAAATTACACACTTTTAAGGAAACTATAGATCAAAGTTTAGATCCAGGTTATTAAGATATTTTGCCTGAATGAAAATGAAATACAACATTTACGGATTATATTCCTAGGTATTTTCCCCAGGTGATAAAAGTAACTCATGCACTAGTCAAATCTGGATGCCACCAAAAAAAAAAAAAAAAAAAAAAAAAAAAAAAAATCGATCAGTGTACACAGCTTCACATCCACACATTCTAAACTACATAGCAATAAAAAGAATTAGCATTTATACAGGATACAACATGAATGAAAGTAAATATTATTAGAGAAAGAAGCCATGAAAATAGATTCCATGCTGCATGATGCCATTTTTATAAAAGTCTAGGAAATATAATCCACTATATTAGACAGGAAGTAGATCACTGGTGACCTGCGGACGAGGGTCTAGGGAGGATGGTGGATCCGTTCATTGTTCTCATTGATTTCAGGTGTTGCAGGTGTATAACTGTGTCAAATTTGAAATAGTGTGCTTTCAATAGATGGAGTTTATTGTATCTTCTACTTAAGAAAAATGTTAAAATAAGCAATTGAATAAACAAGCAAGCCAATAAATAAGTAAATACATAACGTTTATTTTACTCCATATTTAACACACTTGAAATCAGGGTGGGCTCACAACAGATGATGTGCTGTGTGACCAGTCATTAAGGCAGTGTCTGTCAGCTCCAAACGCGCCTTCTCTTCCTGTTTTATGGCAGTCGAGCTGGGACTCTCTAAACTTCACTTTGGCCCTGTAGCTCGCATCATGCTAGAATTTGCCAGTACAGTGTCCTGGAGGAACCCTGCACAGGACTGTATGGTTTGGGGGAAATTCCAGCAAATCTTCTAGCAAAAGATATTGCTGGGAAACATTGGTGGACAGCCCAGGACATTAAGTAACTTGATCTTCTATCATGACCTATGCTTACCTGACTCATAACATCACAATATTGCATATGCAGAACATGCATTCTATTCTCATGACTGTGATACATAATAAACTGGCCTCGAGAGAAATTAGAGGTCCAAGTTATGTGACCAGGTAGTTCCAACTCCTACAACGATGTCTGATGCCTTGTCTCCTCTAAATGCTCATCTGTGGCCTTATGAGCCATTCTTTACAAACAGCTGATGTTAGAGGTAAACAAACAAAAAACCTCGTGCCTAATTAAGAGATGGTTGAGCAATGGAAGACATTGGTGGGCAGCACAGGACATTAAGTAACTTGATCTTCTGCCATGACCTATATAATAATCCACACTGAATCCTCTTAGGTTGTTAATTTTTAGGCTCGATGGTCTCTGACTTGAAAAAAAAAAAAAAATCAGGACAGATTGGCTGGTGACCAGGAAATCTGGGGTGGTGTTAGTATGGACATCTGTATCAGCATGACAGAGAGCAGAGAGCATGGTGACATTTGCATGTGATGTGAGTATCACCAAAGGTGTCCACTACAGAGGAGGCTCTCAACAACCAGGTTGGCAAGACGGATGTTCTGTAGATATGCCAGCCTCCTCCCTTACCATCCACATCATTGTTTGCTCAGAGCCCATGTACACAGTGGCCATGGCAGTGGAATAAAGACGACACATGGAGTCAACAGTAATAATTTTCCCCACTGAGGGTTATCTGGGTATTGTTACTGCTGAGTACCTAATCTATCAACAGCTGACGTCCTTACTGAGCCCCCAATGTGACATCACATCTTGGAGGACAGCAACCAATAGATGGCAATTAGTTACGTTGGGTCTCTTCCATCTTGGTGGAGGCAGGAATTTGTCTTCACTGAAATAGACAGGTATTCTGTTACATGGAGTTGCCTCCCTTCCATGATGGTTTCTGCCAGCATCTAGCATCCAGAGGCACGTGGGAAGTCTTAGGTGCAGTCATGGTATAAGATACAACATTTCTTCTGATCAAAGTCCTTACTTACTTCAGAGAAAGCAAAGTGTGTCTGCTAGGAGGTGTGAGTCTCATTCCTGGGAGTACCTTCTTTAAGATTTCTAAATTTTAATAATTTCAACTTCTCCCCATTGTTTCTCAGCTATTTTTGCATCTATCTCTATCTTCAATGATAATTCAAGTTGTACTTATTTAATAATTCTATGACATATTAAATTCTCTCTGTTCAAATAACTGCTGTGGTTTCTGTCTCCCCACAGGACCCTACTGATACATCATGCTTTAATCAGTAGCAATTTTTTTTTGTTTCCCTTTATACACAATATTTTGCATCTTCAATTAATGGCAACTTCAGTTTTATGAAATTGAATACTTAGCATAGTTATATTAATTCTATTTTGCACGGTTAGTGACACAAAAACTATTTTTTAAAATGATGCTGGAACAAATTTATTCATAATAATTTTGGCAGAAACGTGATTATATAACTATTCAAATACTAAGACTGAGAAAGAGAGAGGATACATTTGAATTTTAATTGGAGAAATTGTTGCTTTTTTCAATGTGTGACTTTTTAACTCTTTTTCTAGAAAAAAGCCAGAAATAAATCATACCAGGAGTTACATTTTAATTGAAATTAGCCAAAAACAGGAGGAGGGGGAGGAAAAACCCTAAACATACAGTCAGTTTTGATGAAAAATTGATGAACTATTTATACTATTATTTTTATATTTAAGGATGAGGCTTTCAATATTTTAGTGGCGATCATACTTCTGTTTAATACAATTGCATTAGTAATAAGGAAAATTATCCTGTCAAATTTAAAGAAAGTTATTTATGTGTGTTAATACTCACTGAGGTTATCTTATTTTATAAACAATAAATTTAGCAGAAATGACTATTTCCTGTGATAAAAAGAATCTTCAATGTTAGTTTGTGTTAATTTCAATATTAAATTAATTTTCAGAAAATGCACACTTTTAAAAGGAGGCATATAGGCCATCTCTACATATAACATTGAAAATGACCATATCTTAAAAAGAGTAAATCTTTATTATTTATTATGTGGTTTTAAAAAATTATGAATTTACCCTGAATTACCTGTTAATAAATAATCACAAAAAATTTAAAAAGCAGTCATGAATTTCATAAAGTAAATGAAAACACTTCTTTCTTTGAATGGCAGACTGATACAAGTAATTTAAAACTGCATTTAGGTTATGTTTTTTTCCACATCGGGCCTTACCTTATCTAGCCAAACAATTCAAACCCCATAAGACAAAGTATGGCATTATACCAATTATGTCCAAAGAGTAATTAATGAAACTGACACAAAATAGTTGATTTGTAGGTAGCTGTGTTTCTATAATGGAGCTTGTTAATGGAACTGAATTCTGTTCAGGAATGTTGCTTCATGTCACATCATTTATATTATGCTAAATTATTGTCAAACATAAAACAGGAAACAGCTTCTGCTGAGTCTTAAATTAATCAAAACCACGTTGCAAACTTTTTGATTTGTGATTCAATACAAATTTTAGAAAATAAAATTTAAAGTAACACAATGTAATGTAAGGGCATCTGTATATTTTGGCAAGTAAGTTGATGAATTGCAATACATAGGAAATTAAAATATGTAAATCTGCAAACATCTTCATCTTACAAAGCACTTTAAATATTTGAAGATTAAACAGCTTGTTTAGTCTCTTTTCTGAAAGTACCCCCAAATCTAATGTATTTCACCGAGCACAGTTGACTCATCTCTTTGTCTATTCTGTTTTACATGAATATTTATTTTATAATACTTAACAAAGCAATATCTATGTTTTAGAGACAATGTGAAAAAAAAAAGAAAATGCCTAAGTCTGCCTAAGAACATATCCAAATATTTATAATTGAGATTAAACCACGATTTGAAGTATGCTTTATACCTAACAATATATTGCGCATATTATTAATTGAATATGATGATAACTAAAAATTGATACATGTTATATTTTCTTACAGATGTGCTATAATTAGTGTACTCAAATTTATTTCATTAGATACTTAAATTCCGTTGCTCAAAATTAGTATTAAGTACCAGAAACTTCCAAATATTGTATTTATTTATATTGATTTTTTATAGATTAAGAATAAATACTTGCCAGTTCTTTGTATTTTCTCTCCAAGGTGGGTAGTAGGTGGTATACTCTACCAGTTTTTGTGTACCTAAAAACAAACATCATTACACATGTGTTACAAGGTGGACATGAATTAGTATTGATATTTTACATTTCAAAGTTCATTTTAATCTCTGGGTATTTTTCTCAATATCTCCTAATATTTATTGTCAGAGGAGGAATATCTGAGGCCATTTTTATTTTTCTTCCATTAGAAATAGAATTTCTTTTGCATAAATATTTATTAAACATATGTATTGGAAATTATTCAGATATGTGAATATTTACTAGAAGTGTTTAAAAACCCTGAATATAAAAATTTATGGTGGTTTTTTCTTTTCAACTTCTTTTAGGGTGTTCTTTTTTTTTTATCATACCTTAGATTCCTGTTTACGTTCTCTTTTGTTCAGTTCCTTTATTTAGAAAACTTTTTTTTCCTCCAGTGGATTTCAAGTTTAGATCTTCCATGTGATTCCTCTTTCATTTAAAAACATGTGATTTTAATACTTGTGATTATCTTAAAGTTATCTTCCACATCATTGATTCAATTATTTGAAAATTGTCCAAATCATAAGCCTATAGCTTCAGGGTTCATCCTCAACTGTACGAACCTATGTAACCTCATAAATAAGTAGAAAATGACAATGACAATACATTGTCCAATTCTGCACTCCCCAAGCACGATTCATTCATTCACCCCAAAGGTAACAGGAATCCAAATCACAGAAGGCATAGATCTGCTTGGTCCCATGTATTAGTGTTCTTTCGCTGCCATAATAAATTAAGACAAATTTAGTGGCTTAAAGCAGTACATATGTATTATCTCACAATTCTGCAGATGATCAGACTGAAGCAAGTTACACACTGGCATGAAACTCTGGTGTTGGCAGGGCTGTGCTTCTCCCCGGAAGCTCTAGCCCACCTGTTCCCTTGACACTGGTGGGCTCTACAGCTGCCCTCAGCACGTGGCTCACGGCCCTTGCATCAGCAGGGGTTTCCCAAGAAAGAGAACCAGCGGGAGAATACTGGCTGAGCAATATGTTGCTCTGAGCCAAAGGCAATGCCTTGGAAACTGGGTGTATGAATAAATCACACTCATGCCTGGGGGGCTGGAAGGCTGTGCATGCCCACCACTGCATCTGTAGAGAAGGGGCCAGAGATAGAAAAGCTGAGCTACCAGTCCTCAGCTGAATGCAGGGTTCAATGCTGAACTGTGAAAGCAGTCCCCAAACCACACATGTGTCCAATGGCCAAGAGTAGAAACCAAGCTGGCTAAGGGAGCTTAAGTATAACGCTTGACCCAGAACTGGTTTATCTTGACCCAGGGATGACATTTAAGAAGCCAGGATAGAAGATAAAAATAAAGGAAAACATCTGAGCAGAGACATCAAAAACTGTGAACTGTAAGGAAAACAGATTTCATAACCAAGTGACAAAACAAATATTTAAATGACCAAAGAATAAAAACAAGCCCCAGAAGTGGGTAAAAGTGAATCCAAGGATTTTACAAGGGAAATCAGAGACTTCAAGCAAGCTGCCCCCGCTCTGACTCTGCTAAAAGTCTGTCCTCTGTTTGAATCAGTCTGCAGGATGGCGCAGGTCCCCGGGGTGCTGTCAATTGGTCAGTGAGCCCACAGTCAGGGGAGGCCAACAGCTGTGTGTGATGCCAATAGACTCAGACCACTCCGCTGCTCATGGAGAAGCTCAAAGAAAATACTCAGGGAGTATAGATAAAACCACTCTCACTCTGGAGACTGTGTGCATCCCCAGCACCATGTCCTCTGAGGAAAGAGCCCCAGCCCTGCCTGGAAAATTGGCAGATGCATCGACTCCTTGAACTGAGACCAGAACACATACAGATCTGGTGTTAAAGGTGAGAACCACGCTGGTCTGGGGCTTAAGGACAATCCATGATTGAGGCCTCATGGTCCGACCCCGGGGGGTAATTTGAGCGAGGACGTCATCAGAGCCTGCACTCAACCAGTCAAGCCACAACACGGAAGCAAACAAATGGAATCTTTAAATTCAAAGACAAAAATAGTTTGAAAGTTAAGTGACGGGGAAAAGAAGACCTTAAAACTCCTCTGAGTTACAGATCTAATGCTTGCAATGCTAGTGCTGAAATATTAGCGAAGATTTAGCATAACTTCTAAAAAATATGGGATATCTTTTATGGCTTCAAAATAAACTTTAGTACCTCTCTCTGAGCACCACTCTGGGCCAGGCAACACTTTGAAGCCTGACAAAACAGCAATGGAAATCAGATGACACTAATAGAAACGTTGCAAAAAGAGCAGGAGCTGCCAAGGTCAGGCAGCATTTAGTATGCAAGAGGATGCAAATATATGTTCTAGCACTTTCGTCTGTAAGCACTGATCCTGGGGGAGGATTGCACAAAGACCAATTCCGTGCGGAAAAGTAGAATAAGGGCTAGAAACGGATATTTGTGGGTTTCCTCAGAATCCAGGGTTCTATTTTTCCTAATCGAATTACAAACAAGGGTCTTTTATGTTTACCTACAAACTGGAAAGGGCTTACATGTCATTTCAGTTTATAGACAATGATCAAATCAACTGAACAGTGTCTGCTCTTCTGTGAAGGCCTTTGAGTGTCTAAGGAGCACAATATTCCTTAAATGATTGAAGAAACACAGACACCAGCTCCCACATGGTTTTGCACGGTTCCTCCTTCAAGGTATGATGGAAAGAAATGTATGACATCACTGAAGTTAAAGGGAGAGGTAATTTTCAGCCAAAAAATGAAGAAGAGGGTCAACGTTCTTTTCTGCGCTGATGAAATCATCTTGCAATTTTGTTTGAAAGTATTGCTCAGCAGTAAGTAAGGGTCCTTCATCCTGAACTAACCGATCATCTATAACATGGCAATTTCCAAATAATTGAGGTTAAATCTGTGTAAAAGAACACCAGACATTCAGTGAATGACTATTCAAAAATTATTTCATTCCAAGCAGGGTGTAAATATTTAAGTACATACTACATCTATAAATAACATTATTTTTACTTATTCATGAAGATATTTTTCATGTTAATGGAAATATTCAACCTTGATCACATTTTCTCTCCTTCCTGAAATCTTCAATTTCTATCTCCTTTTCTGAAACACATTTTATTTCTAAATAGAAGTCTCTTGTAGCATTTTTTTCATTTGTATAACTTATCTCCCTAAATTTATAATTATTGTTTCAGAATATAAACTTTATTAGTTATGTATACTCATCAGTGATATGCTCATAGATCCTTACTTAGTAGTTGATACAAATGATTTGTCTACAAGATTATGTATACATTATCTGCACTAAAAGCAGGGCTAATATATGCTGGCAACAAGTTGTGACAGTTAAAATCTATCCAGGTGAGTGGAACTTATTTTGTTTTTGTTTTTGTATTTGCTGCTTTTGTATCAAACTATTATTAAATATTTTATATCATCTTTATATAAAACTGCAATATTTGTTTCCATCTCAGCAGCACATATGTATTTGCGAAGAGAGAAATTATATATTATCTGTCTGGAATTTTCTCTATAATTATATATTTCTAATATGATTTTTATATACATACATAATATATAGTTATATGACAGAGATATATTTAATATATATTATTGCATACATATAGATCTACCTAATTCATTTATACTCTATTTTTGTATATTTCTGTAACTGTCTCTGTCATTTTCCCCCCAAAAAAGCCACCGCAACAGTGCTGATCTGAGTATGGCTATTTTTCTCTCCTCCTCCTCCTTCTTTTCTTTTCTTTTTCTTTTTTTTTTTTTTAACTTAAGAAGGTTTAGTGCTAAGTTCATATAGAACCCAGAACAATATGATAACTAGATTTTCTATTTCTGTCAAAGTGTAGTATTCATATTTTAAAAAATCTCCTATTTTATAAAATTTCATAATAAAATAATGAGCAGATAGTAAAAATAGGATTGGGACAAATCATTCATACACACATAGTTTGACTAATAGAATACAAAATCGATCATGATTCTAGTTAAACTAGTAACAGATTTTTTAAAAGGCATTTTAAATACCTAAAAATACACATATCTAAGTTAAAATGTGATATTACTATCAATCAAAGCAACTATCATAATGGAAAGGGGTATTAGGAAGATTTGAGGTTATTGAATTCCAGAAATTAAGTAGGAATTTTCAGACAGAAAGATAATTGTTGAATTTGCATGAATCATAGATGATCAAAGATGGCTTTGCCTCAATGTCTTTATATTTTTTTTTTTGTCTTTTTTTCCCAGAAGTTTGGGATACCTCTGGATTAACACCCCCAAGTTGCAGCATCTGGCCAAACTGAGGAATGAGTTTCACATACATTATTGAATTCCGTACAACTTTCTTCATTCAGTGTACTCTGATTTTGGCTGCTGTTATCTGGTGGTACTGACTGCTAACGTATGGAAACTTGTATACATATATAATTGTAAAATATGTATATAAAAAATGGGCATACTTATAATACTTAAAGTGTCTTGTTTTAAAATGACAAAGGTAATATATGCCTTCAAGTGAATTACAAAAATTGTGCTTTCCTGGTTTTTAGTTTACTTTACATCAAGATCCATTATTCAATTTTCAGGAAGCAAGAGTCTATTATAAGTAGGAACTTGATACAAATTTATTCAGAGTGTATATCAATCAATATGTGAGTTAAAATGTACTTTATTTGAGATCATAAAATGAAAGAAGGAAGGAAGGAAAAAAGGAAGGGAGAGGGAAGAAGGGAGGGAGGAAGGGAGGGATGGAGGGAGGAAGGAAAGAGAAAAGAAGGAAAAAAGGGAAGGAGGAAGGTTTAGTGGGAGGAAGAAAGGAAGGGAGGGATAGAGAGGGAAGGAGGGAGAGAGGAAAAAAGAGAAGAGGGAAAATAGAAAAGGAAGGAAAAAGGTGAAGATACTTATTTTCTTATAGTATGGAAATAAATTTTGCAAAAAAACCTGAATGATCTTGAAAGTAGATTCATCCCCCAAACTCCCAGGAAGCAATGTCATCCCACAAACTCTTTGATTTTGCTCTTGTTAAATCCAAAGTAGAGAACCAGCCTCTTTATGCCTAGACTTCTGGCTTAAAGAACAGTGAGATAATAAATAGGTATTATTTCAATTTGCTACATTTCTGGTAATTTGCCACAGCAGCTATAGAAAACTCAAACACTTACCTATTTAAAGTCAAAACTATGTTCAGAAATGCCTCAGCAGCACCACTGGCAATCATTTGACTCCTTAAATTTGTATCAGAAATATTTGCTAGCATGTCCTGAAACTTATGATATAGAAGGACTCCATTATCCTGTCTATAGTATATGCCTCAGTGTTTAATATTTAGACTTTGGGGTTTTGCTTTTTTGAACCAAATGTGATTGGATCAGGACTGACAGTATGAATCATTACAACAAAACTGTATGTTCTGTCTCAAGTGTTGATGTACAACACCTAGAGATTGAATTAGAATGTATTTTCCAACTATAACATCATATCTTGGAACAATCTATTATCACAAAGACATGAGATTGTTAGTCCTTGTGAGGACAAGAACTAAGAGCCTTTTTACAGAAGGGAGTTTTCAGGGAAAAATCAGTAATGAAGGAGCTAAGTAGCAAAAAGGAAATATCATGGAAGTAAGAAGAGAGAAAGAGGGAAACCATGCTCATATTCACAATTATGTAATTAGTTTAGCCTCTATTTTCTCACCAGCATCATACTGTCTTGATTACTGTAGGTCCATAGTATGTCTTGAAGTCAGGTAATGTCAGTTATCCAACTTGGTTCTTCCTCTTCCGTGTTGTGTTGGCTGTTCTGGGTCTTCTGCCTCTCCACATCAACCTTTGAATTCGTCTGTTGATATCCATAAGATAACACGCTGTGATTTTGATTGGGATTGCACTGAGTATGCTGTCCTCCCTTTTAATCTTCATTACCTCAACTCAAATATCTCCTTAGAAAGACTTTTTCCTTTCATTCTCTCTAAAGTTACTCACATTATCCTATGTGTTTTTTGCCATGGCACTTACCTGTCTAAATCTGCCTGGCATAGATAACTAGTTTATTTTCTGTCTCCTTTCTACCTAGGTCATGTACTCTAGAAGGACAGTGACATTTTTTTCTTCTTTAACACTGGTATTTCCAAGTTTTGACACACTGTAAGTGCATCTAAATGTGTGAATGAAAGATCTGTTGACCAACAGAAACTTTCAGAATCAAGGAAATGCATTTCAAAGTTGTAATAAGATATCAGTTTACACCTGTCAGAATGGCTAGAAGGAAGGAAGGAAGGAAGGAAGGAAGGAGGAAGAAAGAAAGCAAACAAGTGTTGGCAAAGATGTAGAGAAAAGCCCTGTGCACTGTTGTTGGGAAAGTAAATTGGTGCAGCCATTATGGAAAATAGAATGGAGTTTCCTCAAAAAATTAAAAACAAAAATATCATACAATCCAATAAGTCCACTACTAGGTATTTACCCAAAGAAAATGAAAACAGTAACTTCAAAATATATGGACTCCTATGATTATTGCAGCATTATTTACAATAGCCAAGCTATGAAAGCAACCCAAATGCTCATCAATAGATGAGTGGAGAAATATGTGAGATACACACACACACACACACACACACACACACAAGACACATTCCTATATGTATACACACATATACATCCTATATACACACACATTCCTACATACACACAGACACACAAACACACACATATATATTTATGTTATATATAATGGAATATTATGTGACCATAGAAAAGAATGAAATCTTGCCATTTGTGACAACATGTATGGACCTACAAGGTACTATGCTAAGTGAAATAGGTCAGACTAAGAAAGACAAATACCATATGATTTCACTCATATGTGGAATTGAAAAAAAATGAACAAGCAAAAAAATGGAATCAGACTATAAATACAGAGAACAAACTGATGATTGCCAGAGAGAAATGGAGATGGAGAGATCAGCAAAATTAGTGAAGGACAGTGGGAGATATAGGCTTCTAATTATAGAATAAGTCATGAGAAACAGCACAAAGAATATAGTCAATAATATTGTAATAATGTTGCATGGTGACAGATGGTAGCTACACTTGTGCTAAGTACAGTATCATGTATCACTGAAATGAATGCAACATTGTGTGTCAATTATACTCAAATTAAAAAAATAAAAATAATAAACGATCTCTGATTCAATCACATTTGTGCAAATTTTGATTGTATATCAATGTTCATCTGAATTACATAACTGTTAAAATTTCTGAAAAGAACCTATATGGCACTATTAACCATCTTATACTTTCAGGATGGAAAAAGAGAATTAATAAATTATTAATTGCTATTGACTGGTATTAGCCAGTAGCGACTGGTTTGTCATACAATTTTGCAATATCTCAGGACTCAATGTATATGGAAGTGTCTAGGAATTCTAAGAATATATAGAAGAGATGCAGATAAAATCATCGTTCAAAAATTCTACTTCCTTTTATTTATTGTGTTACATAAACATCAAAATGAATTGTAAGCAAATCTCCACAGAGAGATATCTTAGGCAAAATCTGCAGAATAAAAAAAAGTTAAACAATAGGTTAAAAAGACTAGAGGGTAAGAATTATTTTAATGGTATGTACATTTTTACCTAAATATATTCATTTTGTAATCAGTAAAAAATAAATGACAAATTATTTTTAAGTCAGACTGATCTCTTAGCTTATGTTTAATTTCTCAGGTCAGTTCAACTATTAGCAGAAGAATGGCTCTTCTATTTTATTAATAAAATATTGATATAAAATGTCATCAACACTATTGATTAGCATACAACAGGTTATGTGTATAGTTATTAGTGATGCAGAGATGTATAATTATAGATGCATAAAGTGACTTTGATTATCTCTACCTGTATCATTTAATCCAAATGCAAAATAAGTACTTTCAACTATTAAATGTTTGCATAATCTTGGATTTTAAAAAGTAGTATGTTTGTCATAGTTATTTTCTACCTTCAAAGGCCTGGAGACAATTTTGAAATTTTTCTCTGCACACTAGAAAAATGTCACCTGAATTGTCCCTGAAAAGATGCTTTGTCACATAAGGATGGTGTCAGTAAAAGTTATGCAGATGGCGTCACTACCAGCATGGAAAAGAGGCAGAGGGTATAGTGCAAGAGTGGCTAGTCATGTTCCTTAGAGTATTCAAAAATATGCATTATTCCAAAATGTGTCATTTGATTGAATGTTATAATGTTATCCTCTGTCCTTGTGCTCTGCCTATTACTTTCCCTTATACACATGAAGTTTTCTCCCTAACATCATAGAGAAGTAAAGAATCCATGTATAAGGTTTCTACTCTGTAATCTATTGTTTACTTTTTTACTATTTACCAATATAATTAGACACTAAGAATTGTGAAAATGACAACTCCGTTCATAGGTTGCTTGGGCCAAAGTCCTCACAGTGACTTTTATTCTCATCCAGGCATCTGAATCCTCCAAGGCTGCATTCAGACTTGCAAGACATATTCCAAACCCTCTCACTTCTGGCTCCTCGACATGTTCAGTGGAAACCATCTTCTCTCCTCTTTGATTCTTAAGTTTCAGCTCAAATGTCAGCCCCTCCAAAAAGAATTTTATGACCTTGATAGCTACATGCAGGCCATAGCCATTTTTTATCTAGCTATCTTAATTTACTTCATAATTTATTTTACTATGTTTTTAGGTATATTCTATTTGTTTTATGACTCTCATCACTATTTGAAATTATCATTCTATTACTGTCCTGATGGTTTATAACCTCTCTTCACAGCTAAACGGTAAGCTACTAATGTCCAGCAACATTATCTAGAACAGTGTTTGACATATTGTTAATGCTAAATAATTATTTGTTTGCTGATTTATTGCCTAAGCATAAGGAAGAATTACCATGAATGTGTCCAGATTATTTTCGCTATATTGAAAAAAGTACTTATAAAAATGTACTTTCCATACATAAAAATCTAAAGTAAATGCAGTTTTCTTATAAATTTTAATTTGATTTTAGGTACAGTTATGCCATGATTCTTCTAAGACTGAATTCTTAATTTATTTTATCAAAAAGTCTTTATAAATTTATTCCCACCAGAATGGCAGAAATTATTATTTTTCTCACAGAATTTCAATGACAATGAATTATTTAAGCATTGTTTAAATTATGTTCAAAAGTAACTGTCCTTCTATCATCCAGGGGAATACATCGGTAAGGGTGTATACAAGAAAACCGAGGCTATTTTAGAATATCAATCAGGGAAATTTAATGTAGGGAATTTCTTTTAAAGATCTCAGATGTGCTGGGGATGAAAGCAGAAGTGTTCTTGAGAAAGAAAAAGTCGTTCCTCTGAAACCAGGACACTGTCACCAGCTCAGCTGAAGGCATTAACACCAGGGCTGGAAGGCCTGGTGCACAGCCTGGTCAGGGCTGAGGTGGGAAAGTGCGGGGGCTGTAGGGGCACTAAAGTTTGTCCTGGGACTAAAAGTGAGCTCTGAGCCATGGGTCCTGAACTGTTGCTGGTGGGAGGTGACCACGAGGCAAAAGGAGCAGAGTAGCTTCCCCCTGCTGCCTTCTACAACCCTGAATCACCTACACTCCTAACAGAAGACACCAGCCGGAAATCAGCTGACAAAGGGGACATATCTGCAAAGCTCCATTCCCCTAAACAAACACAGGACAGGAAAGGGCAGATTGGGGCCCTAAGGCAAGGGACCACCATGGGCTAGTCCAAATATTCCAAATATTTGGAAGATGAAGTCATTACTAATTTTATTGATCATGTCATTCTGGGTCAAATGTTAAAATACCTCCCCGCTTGGAAAGTTGTGGAAATGTAACTCTTTCACCATATGGGAAGGTAATAGGGACCCGATTATTTGACCATGGGCAGCAGAGACAGATGAGGATATCATCAATCCTCAGATGATATTTTAATAAAGGTAGGAGGTAGTTCTAATAAAAGGGATGGATGTAAGAGATAAGTACAGGCTTTTAAGGCCGCCCATTCCAGAGTCGGAAGATACTTGAGTTTAAGAGTCATTTCACTAAATAGCTTCAAGAATATTGCATTGCTTAGCTTTCAGATTGAATTAAAATAAATGAAACCTTCATATTCTACTACACCTTCTAAATAAGCTATGTGCCTAAAATGGTTTAGACCATAATGAGGAATATAGCTTATTTCTCATCTTCATCATTTCTTTCACCAGATCAAGCAATGACCCTGCATTTTAATGTTCACATCAGAAAGGCTTCTGATCTGATTCAGTGAAAACTGCAAACACAAATTTTCCTTTTTTCTTGACTAAATAGTTCTGTCCTCTTCTTTGACAAATTTTCTAGGATTTTTACTAAATTGGAATAAAATATTCACATTAAAAACTGGAAAAATACTAGGGTGAATTAAGCCTGGATTATAAGCAAAATTATAATATTTATAATTATTTGGGTTACTCTAACTTAGATTAATTTTAAGAACTTTGTTCAATGACATTATTCTTGTAGTTATACATTTTATTCAAATTTTGAAATTGTTTCAGAAGTTTGTCAAAATATAACAGAACTTTAAGTAGAGTCCTATATGAATAAATGATAATATTCATTGAGTGCTAACTGTGTTTGAAGCATTATCTAAGTTATACAAGTTAAATATATCTTTATCCTTACAACAGCCATATGACTTGGGAAAGATTATAATCACTCACATTTTATTGATAAGAAATCTGGTAGGAAAAAGGTAAAATAATTCATCCAAGATCATGTAAGCATAAGAATTGGGAAATAAATCCATGAATTCTAACTCAAAACCCAAATTCTTTGACAATATGTTTTCTGTGTTTCTGGATAAATTAAAGGTGTCTTGAATTTTTTGGCCACGTGGCCACAATAAAAAAATATATATATTGAAACTACAGATGGAAATTATCAAGTAAGAGCAAGCAGAACAATTTTTAGGGGTAATTACATTAGAAAAAATATATTATAATAAAGACTTTGATTATAAAAAACTTATAATGGTTTATCTTCAATCATCAGTAAGATAAATATTTTCAGCAATGATCCTTCATTTTTTATATTTAGAAAATTCTCTACAGTCAACTATGTAGACCAATGTTGCCTAAGAATAAGGAAATTTGAATTTCTATTCTTGGTGAGTCAAATGGTCTTATTGTCTAAAAAATAATAATTTACTTTCACATTCAAATAATATATAAGTAATACTTTCAGGAAAGACATTCGGTCCACAAAGCTTCCTCTTTGGTGCAGGATAAAAAGAGTAATAGTACAACTCTTGCTAGAGGAGAGTATAAAAACACATGGAAGAACACAAGAAACAATAAAATACCATTAAAATTATTATATAAATTAATTTAAACCAAAGATGCTGTTGGATAGTCTGTCTTTCATGGTGTTATTCTTGAACTGGCATAATGGCCCTCTTGTAAAGAACAGGGGATATGGTCATGCTCACCACATTTATTTTCTTGAAAAAAAAAAGTAAGAATAATTTAGACACTGAAATTCTATGGACACTTAAAATTTCACAGCAGACACTGTTTGACTTGAGAAAAAAAGAACGTCTCATAAAAGACAATTCAATGATAAATGGATTTGATTCTCTGGACCAGATAAATGGCAGCTTCTTGTTTCTCCTGTTGTTTGTCTTGTTTCCCTTTATCTCTAAGAGTTCATACCGAAAATGAAAGTAAAGTTAGAAGAAGCAGGTTCTTTCTCTTGATATTACCAAAAAGATCACAAGAGCATGTCTAAGTGTGATAATGAAGAAGATAAAATGAAACCTCTGACTCTGAGACATCATCTGTATAAAATCTATAGAAGAACAAAGACAAAAGGCAGCTGGTGACCGTAAACTCAATTCAGAGTCCTACTGGAGAGAGGTGTCTACACCTGAAACAAGACACTATTGAGCTTCCCCTATTCTTCCACATACTCTGAAGACCTAAAATGTAATAATTTATTGTTTGATCATTTCCACTCTTTCTAAAACTTTCTGTAAACTCTTTTTCCACAGCATTGCTGATATTGGCACAGTACTTCTTGCATTCTATCTTTCCTCTCCTTCTCAAGGGACATAGCTTTTTCCCATTTTCTCCTCTGCATTGTTATTTTTCTTGTGTCTCATATGTGCAGCTAATTTTAAAAAAGTAGATCTTATACATGGATGTCTTTTCTTTTGTAAAGATTTCATTTATCTATCTGACAATAGTTTGTATTGTATTCAATAATACTTGGTATGTGATAGTCCCTTAATTTGTGATGTTAGAATATGTCTGACAGACATGAAATAGAGATGTAATTTGTTTACTACTGATAAGAGATGAAAATGGTCATTATTTCCTCTATCATCCATTATGCATCTACTGGCTGCTTGTTGAGAGATTACTATCTTGCCATGTTCTAGGCCCTAGATATACAGTGATGAACTCCATCATCAGACCTCCTTTTAGAGCTCTTCTAAAGATAGGAGACAGGGATTCAGCAGACATGGAACGTTAAATTTTGCCCAGAGGCAGACAATGAAATAAAGTGGAGAAAAATAACAATGCAGAGGAGAAAATGGGAAAAAGTTATGTCCCTTGAGAAAGAGAAGAAAGATAGAATGCAAGAAGTCCTGTGCCGATATCAGCAATGCTGTGGAAAAAGAGTTTACAGAATGTGGTCCTTGAGTGCACTGAGGGAAGAAGGAAGGTGGGCATGTATGTGTTATAGTGAACATCAACAATTTAACTCTTATTAATGTAAAGATGGTAATGATATTAATCAAGATGGTAAACAATGTAGTAACCACAGTAGCAAAACAATGATAGTAAAAACAAGCTTAGTTCTGGATATATTGACTGGTAAGTATCACAGAACAATCAACCAGAAATGTCCAAAAGATATTTTGAAATTTAGATCATTTTGGAAATTAGCAGAGATGTGGCAGTGCAAATCACACACTCTAAGTTCAAAAAAATTTTCCGTTTTGGCTGCAAATAATACTTTGAGTGTTAAAAATATTCGGTGAGCTATAATATCATTCTGTTTATGAATACTCCTGCCTTTCTTGTGATGAAATAAACATTTTCAGTCATAATTAATACACACAGATATTGACCAAGGTGGCCTTAGTGTTTGCCTCAGCTTGACTAAAGACGAGATTGATTTCTTCTCTTTATTCCCCTGACTTCCCTTTTCTTAGCTCAGTTGCATTAGAAAATGAGCAATTATAAATTCTTCCTTTCCTTTTTTGATGTGAACTTCCCAGCCTCTTAACAGTTTTAAAATCTGAGAATGACTTTCTCAGGACCTCAGAGTTATTATCCCTTTGCAAAATCATCATCAAGAGAGATAAGGCCCATACCTCTCAATCCATAGGACAGCAGAAGCCTGGCTTTGATAAGGGCCAATTAGCAAACCCAGATGGCCTAATCATATTGACCAACTTACCCCTCCCTCCCTCCAGGATTTTGGTGAGAGCTTGCCCATTGCGTAAAGAACCTCTTGTCTTTTGTTTCCGGTGAAGTTAAATTTAGCCTGTTTCTTTATTATGATGGTCCTGAATGAAGTCTCCCTTACCTGTTTAACTCCATCCAGGGCAATTCTTCTTTGACAAAATTCTTCTTTAACTATATATATATATAGTTATATATATATAGTTATATATATATATATATATACATATACATGTATATTATATATGTATATATGTATATATACACACCTATCACTTAGGTCATGACAGGATGCTGCCTAATGGACACATACTAGTAATGGTTGTCAAGAGATCTGGTCTATAACAGATGTCATTCTTCAATGTGCATTTGAAAAAGTTCTACAATTTTCTTAGACTTCTGGTTCTTAATGCAAAAGTCAAACTTGTCACCTAACTTTTTCTTAACATGGCCTACAGCATATAAGCACTGGATGGGATATTTTGTTCAATATTTTGAATATGATTCATTTCCAAATAGAGAATTCACCTTTCCAGGCTTGACTGTATAACTGACTTTATTTTTTATTGTTATAAAATATGGTCATTCTTCTAAGTATATCATACTTTGTACTTTAGTACAGGCTTTTGAAAGCATAATTCAAAGCTTATGGCGTCCCTCAATTAGGATGTTAATTTTTAATGCAATTTTCATTTAAATAGAGACATATATTAAACATTCTTTTAATTTTATACTAAGTAAATGCTGCTTGTAATTTATAAGTTGCCCTGCAATTTATAAATGATAATTAAATATAGCAATTAGTTATGTAGTCATTGAGGGTAAAGTAACCAATTTCTATTAAAAAGTTGGTCCAAAATTAGAAAATATCGAATCCTTAAAATCCCAAAAGATCTCTGTATTGAGAAAAAAATCTGCGGAAAATTGTCAAAGAGACATCCATACACCCACATGTGCGCGCACACACACACACACACACACACATACACACACACACACACACTGATTTGCCAACATCATTTTTGGGATAAAAAATAAATTAAAAAATCTCCCGTTAATTACAACATCTTTCCAACACAAAGGTTATGTTTTATCTGGGGAAAATAACTTTTGCAATAAATGATTAGTTTGTTTTTCAAAGGTCACTTATTTGAAGACAGAAGACAATGTAAGCAGGGAAAACTCTTTTTTCCTACATTGAGATCTCACTATTCAAATGAATAATTCATGTAAGTAGGCTTGATTATTATAATAGTGACATTCTAATAGGCTAAGAAATACTTAGTATAGGAATATCACAGGACCTTATTCTATGATTGTTAGTATGATAATTATTTGCTAGAACAGCTAATTGAATAAATTTGTGCATCAAGAAATGGTTTACATCTACTAATTTTAAAAGACTTTAATAATAGGATAAAAGAATTTTTTAGTAACTTTTACAAGATTTATAGATGTAGTGCTTTGTTTATCAATAGGCATATTATCAAATTAATATAAAATTTTTCAATCTTTTTATTGGAAGAAATATTCAGTTATTTTGTTAAGAAAGATAAAAGTATAATGTTTTCAGCCTTGATTTTTTTTTCAACCTTGATATTTTAAGCCAGATTTTTTAAAAAGATTTTATTCATTTATTGACAGAGAGAGAGATCACAAGTAGGCAGAGAAGCAGGCAGAGAGGGGAAGCATGCTCCCCGCTGAGCAGAGAGCCCTATGCGGGGCTGGATCCCAGGACCCCAAGATCATTACCTGAGCCGGAGGCAGAGGCTTAACCCACTGAGCCACCCAGGTGCCCCATTAAGCCAGATTTTTAATCAATACTTAATAGCAACCTCTTCAGCACTTAGTCCCTAAGTGAGAGCTGGCCTTTAACTTATCTAATCAGTACAGACATTGAGTTCTGTGGAGTCAGAACCATTATATTTTTTTTGGAAACCAGGATATAAAACTAGAACAAAAGATACACACATTCATTATTCAAAACGGTAGAGACTGAAATTTTACAAATGAGCTAAATAGACTGTGCCTGATATTAGAGTTAAGTAAATAAATAAATAAATAAATACTACTTTATTTACTTATTTGAGAGAGAGAGAACATGAGGGAGGAGGGGAGGGCAGAGGCAGAAGGAGAAGCCGACTCCCCTCTGGGCAGGACTCCATCCCAGGACCCTGGGATCATGACTTGAGCTGAAGGCAGATGCTTAAGAAACTGGGTCATGCAAGTACCCCTTAAAATAAAAAAAAAAAAAAAATTAAACTATGGTGAATTTTGGCCATCAAATATACCTGACAGTCACAGAACACTTCTATTCAAACAATGTAAAATATTAATAAAATTTCTTCTGTGATATAAATAAAATATCAAAAGAGAAATATGAAGGGGCATAATTTCTAAATACACAAGACTTGGGTTTGAACAAATTTTTTGCATAGTGAGCTATCATTAACTTTAAGGAAACACTAAAAGTAGTATTTGTTAAAGTGAGCAAAGTTTTTGAGATTTTTCTAAATAATTAAGTATAGATATATCAATAACACTTTTTTACTTGAAGTTTAGTATGTGCCATAGAAGGAAGTCCCAAGAAACCAACATTCAAATATTTGAACTTATTTGAAATTGCTTTATTATAAATAATAAAATAGTATAAATAATACAGTAATTTCAAATAAGTTCAAATATTTTTGGATATCTTGGGCTTTCTTAAATTAATACTCTGATTTTTCCCATGGATTTTAGAAAAAAAAAAGTAAAAGTAGACTAAACTATTTTAGAGATATTGTTAGTCAAGAAAACTAGGTAATGGTACGTATTATTTGGGTACTTTTTTGAATGTATCCTTACATGTTTCATTTAGTAAGAAGGTTTTGATATTAAATGGAATGAAACAGAGTTACTGCTGTCTTAAGCTCAATATTTATTAGTTTCAATGAGCTTAACCATAACTGGAAAATATCAAGCCACTTTAAACTAGCTGGCATACCATCATAGTAGAGCAGAGGGACATCAAGGGACACAGCATTACACATCAGACTACTTACTGTAATTTGCCCTTGGTCTCCCTCCCTGCTCCTCACCAAAAACATGTGTGTGTGTGTGTGTCTACACATGTAGACTAGCCTCTTGTTCTGTTCCAGGTCCACCCAGGAGAAGTAAGTATTGGTTTCAGTTGTCCATTAATACCCAGTGGGTTTTACTTCACCATTTTGCAAAACTGTCAAGACAAATCAAATTTAATATCTGAGGGTAATACTGAAGTTTTCTGCTAAAAGTATGCTCTTAAATCTAAGACTATCCTCTTAGATTCAAAGCACTAGAAGTAAAAGTCATTTTAAGAGTAGAAGCTACTCATTATATACAGGTCATTTATGGAACGATGTAAATCTAAGTGTTATATATTCTTATGTCACCATGATTTCATTGCAGGGGATACAAAGAGGTAGACAGCATAGTGTCTAATATTTGCCAGTTTCATGTAGTTAGGGACTCTAAAATGATTTACAGTTTTTTCACTTATTTATTTTTGTTACATAACATTTCTCTATTTTATTTGAGTACAATTTCTAACAAAAAAAACTACTATTTTTCAAAATATTTAAAGACCTAAAACAAAAATTTTATGGACTACTTGTAAGCAGCAAATTTAAGTAAAATGCTTGCATTCTTAAGGGAGAACAAAATGTGGTAAAGAAATAATTGCGAGTGTAAGATTCCACTCTCCACCATCATCTGACTTCTGATTCCCTTTTCCTTTTCTTGTGTCAGTCTTTCCTTTCTTCATTTTCTCTCATGTTCTTTTATTCATCTTCAACAATCCCATTCTCTTG
Organism: Lontra canadensis; assembly: GCF_010015895.1. Taxonomy (NCBI): domain Eukaryota; kingdom Metazoa; phylum Chordata; class Mammalia; order Carnivora; family Mustelidae; genus Lontra; species Lontra canadensis. Next base: position 6,212,906 of record NW_022631038.1, read on the forward strand.
GTATCAGTCACCAGTCCATTTTGGACTGTGACCTGTTTTTTTTTTAAGTTAAAGTACCCTCTGCCATGTTGAAAAGTACCCTGACCTCTTCCTTTACTAGACCAGTAATCCTCCCCATCATCTCACTCTTTGGGGTATATTCTGGATTCTCTTCCTCTTCCAATTCTTCAGAAAAGTAGTATTTCAGGTGTTTGGGTTAGTATTTGTTAAAAGTTTATTTTCTAAGCATATTTTTAAAAGTAAACAGAAAAATGTATAAGGATGGTGCTGCTGCTGTTAAAGGTTCTTTTCAAGATGGTTACAGAGAAACTTCTGGATGGGGCTAGAAGAAAAGACTGGAATCAGGTTCTGCCACTATTTCTGACCTTTGGTCTTAGCTTTACAGCTCATTAAAAGATAGGATAGGAAGAACTCTAATGTTAGACTTAGAGGTTAAAAATAAATAAATAAATAAAAAATAAATAAGATAAAATCTAATTATTGTGTAAGGGCCTACTTAGCCAGAGTGACTCCATCTCAGTTAAACAGCCATTTTATTGTTTGTGCAGTAAAACTTAAACTGGCCCTGCACCACCCCACCCCCCCAGAGGAACTTACTTAAAAGCAAGTCTGGGAAACCAGTAAAATATGGTCGACCAGGCCCTGTTAACAGAGCCCAAATACAAGGATGGGTCAGGTCAGATGGAGATAACAGAGCCCAGAATACAAGGATGAGTCAGGCCAGGTGGAGACATCCAATCAGTAAAGCACACATACTATCTCCCTAACCACCAAAGAATGTAAACCCCGCCTTTTGGGTGCCAAACTTGGGCGCCAGTTCTGACCAGAGTGATAGGCTAGTTCAAACAGCTACTATAGGGTAAATTGTAATTCAATTGGCCACCTGTGTGTGACCTAACATGACTATGCAACTTTCTCTGTGTGTTACAATCTCATTGGCTACCTGTATGTGGCCAGGCTCAACCACATGGCTTTTGCTCTATAAAAGCTAGTCTGTGAGGCTGGGGGTTGTCTCTCTCTCCATTAAGAGATGGCCCTGACTGTTCAGTTTGATTCTCAATACTGGTGCCAAATAAAGCTTTGCTTGACCTTCGCTTTGTATCAGTCTCACTCCTTTGATAACAGACCCCAACATTTTGGGGGCTTGTCTGGGATCAAATGACGAGAACTGAGCCAGCATCAGAATTTCTGGGAAAATCCTCTGGAGGTAAGATCTCGAGATCCCATTCTACGGGATTCTGTTCTGTCTGTATGTTTGCGGAGCTCCAGTGCTATGGCCCGCGGGGGAGAAACTGGACACAGTATTGCTCCCCAGGGCTGGAGTGGATTCAGGGATGACCCATCCCTCCACTGCTAGATCACCAGGAGGTTCAAGTCCTCTTAGGTGGTCAGGAGACCGAGAAAATCCCCACCAGCAGCAGGTTGTGTTTTTGAGTTGGGATTATATCTTGTACACCCTTAGACTTGATATCTGGTCGAGGAAGGGTCCCTGGGTCTGTGGCTCTCTTTGTCTTGTCTTTTTGTTGTCTGTTGTATTGTTTGTTGTGTTTCAAGAAATGCGGCAAGTGGGGAGGAAGGAACCTGTGACACCCCTAAGTCTTGCTCTCCAGCATTTCAAGGATTTTCAAGGTAAAACCACCCAGTTGGTGACAAAGTTTACCCAGGAAAACTCTCTAAAACTGGGAATCCTTTTCCGCCTTCTGGCAGCACTTTGTTCTTCTGTCTCCCCCTTTCTGTTTCTGCACCAGCTTGGGTGCAGCCTGCAGAACTGGCCTCTAGACCATCCTCGGTGCTTCCTGCACCACGGCTCCTTCACTCTTCACTGTCAAGGAGCGAGAAGAGCACCCTCTGGACCTAACACCCCCCACTCCAGATCTTCCCACCCATGTCTCAGGTAAACATTTGAAATGGAGTGAGCCCAGATGAAACGTAAATCAGTATTTGAACTAAGTTAAGTTTGTCTGTTTAATTAAGATAGACATGTCTTTTAAGTTAACAGCAGTAAATGTGAAACTTGAATCAAAGTTTACTGAAAGTTTAATAAGCTCGTGTTATTTGTTAAAATCGGTTAGCAAAGAGATGACTAAACTGATGGTTAGCTCTCTGTCTCAAAGTTTTAATGGGTAATTATTAAAGTAGCTTTCAAAGTCTTTGGTAACCTGAAAGTTTAAAGTTTTGGTTGGATGACAAATAGAATTAAATTATGAACATCGAGATCTTAACCAAATGGGATAAAATGCTAAAGCATTGAATACTTAATGTAGGTTTGTGCTATTGACTTTTTACTGCAAAGAATCTTAAGAGTATTTAAATCTGTTGGTAAACATGTTTTGCACTTAACTGATTGATAATTTTACCATCTAAAGAATTCTGTTGTAACTGTTCACAATTGGTTAATATTTAGCCATCACTAGAGATTAAGATGTTTCTAAGAGTACAAAATTCTGCTAACTGTAAGACTGATGGAAATAAGGGAAACAATCCTGTATGTATGAAAGTAGGAGATATGTAAGAAAGATAAGGAATGGGAATGCATTTTGTTAAAGGTAAGAGAAGGCAATTTTGTCCTAAATGAGATGGTTGTTTGGGAAAAAAAAAAAAATGGCTTGGAACAAAACCTGAATGCAAAAGGAAGTTGTAGAAAGTTTGTGAAGGAAAATCTTCAGAAAAGAAATTTTAGGTATGGTCAGGACGGACTAAGATTAAATGTACACACAAAAAAAGAGGGCCTAAGGGAGTGAGTAGTTTTGTCTTAAAGTAAAAATATCTGGTTGCACCAGAACATAAAAGGAGATAATAAAAGTTAAACTTGAGGGTATGCGGTAAGTTGTAAAAGGCTTGGGGGATGTGACTTTTATTTGCCTTGGGTTATGAGTCTGAAAGGAAACAATGAAATATGTTAAAAATCTGGTCATATTAGACAGGTTTGGTGGATTTATTCACAAGAGGGAAAAAAAGACTAATGAATCTTTTCCTGTAAAGTGTTTCTGTTCAAATGAGGCATAGTATTTAAGGAAGGAAGACTAAAGCCCTGTGTCATAACAAATTTATATTGTTGATCCACTCAAGTAAATGTTGACTATTATATGAACTAAAAAGACACTGGTATAAAAAGTCTGCTTTCTCTCTGTTCATGTAAATGGTTTTCTCTTTGCCTGCCCAGAAAAAACAGTTTCTATGTTTTGTTTTATCAGATCTTAAACATCCCTAATTATATTTAGGCATGTGCTTTAAAACTTTCTAAGATTTTAGCAATTGTCAACAAGATTTAAATTGTAAATGAGTTCTCTGACTCATAAGGCTTCTCCTTGGTATGCTAAGTTACTCAGAAAGTACTGCTAAACCAATAATAAACCTTGGGTTACATTTGGGTAAATGCTATAACTATTATAGAGATTCTATGCATTTCCTAAAGTTTTAACCTTTTGATAGGGTCATCACTTGATATTGTAATTATTGAAGTGTTATGTGTCACGGAAGTAACTTGATTTTCTTGCCAGTTAAATTGTAAACTCTCATCTCATCAGCTCTTTAACCATATCTATTCTGAGCTTTTGTCATTTATAATTGTTTTAATCCTCTTGTAAAATGAATTCTGCCTTAAAGGAGATTCATATAAAGGACTTTCAGGACAAATGCAGATATTTAATATGTTAAAAATCCTAAAACTGAAATGGGTAAGAATTTCTGGAACTAAATAAAAGCTGCATTCAAATTAAACCAGAATTAATAACAAGGGACTAAATGAACTAAAAGATTATAATGTTATGTTTCTTAATGTTTTGTCTCATTTTAAACATTGCTGGTTCTCTAATGTTTGCTCTTTCAGACAAAAAAAAAAAAAAAAAAAAAAAAAAAAAAAAACTTTTCTTAAGATATCCATGACTTAGAAAAATGGGAAAATATTCATTTGTAAACAAATCAAAGCATTCAACTTTACTCTCTATCTGAACCCTCTAAAACTCAAAATGTCTCAGTAACTATTCTTTCTTCCATGGCAATCAGTCATTTGCATAAGTTGAATAAGAATATGTTCTCCTTGTAACAGGACACCGTTGAAAACATGGGTTATTTTACCAAGACTTTGACTGGAATTTCATATTTGAGAAAGACTCAGATATGACCAGACAGCTTAAAGGAACTAAGGTTGACTTTATAAAAACTTTATAAAACCTGGAGCCCTAAAGCCCCTTGGAACTGTTGGCCTGATACCTTACTTACAGAGTGCCTAGCAGCCTCACCAGGTGAGTAAAGAATGTCACTTCCTGGCAGGTGCAGGAACCTCAGGATACTTTGGGGACCTCAGAAAGAGAAATTCACCCAAATTGACAGGTATTACAGGCATGTCTGATGGCAAGTACATAGCTTGGCTTCTGGCCTGGAGAGGCTACTAAAAAGTTCAACCTAGAAATTCCTTATAAAAAGTTCCAGCAAAGCAGATTCTAAAAGATCTATATGATCACTCACTGTTCTTGCTGAATATATGTAAATAATTAGGCAAAGTTTGTTAAAACTGGACTTGTTTTTCAAATGAATTAGTCCTAATTTTACTATCTCTGGAAATGAGGGTTATTTTAGAGAGAAAAATTATGTTTCAGTAACCCACCTTTGTGAATATTAAGTTCTAGATTGTGTTGTCTTTAAATGTTTGTTTACCCAAGCTAGACAACTTGAGGTAAACTTCAGAGAAGTTGCACAATAGCTCGTTTAGACGATCTTACCTTTGCCAGTCAGTCAGTCCCAGATATAAGGAGGAAACTTCAGAAAATTGAAGGATTTGAAGGGAAGAATCTGACTGAGTTAGTGGGAATAGCAGAAAAGGTGTTTAACAACAGGAAAAATATGGACACAAGTACATGTTAGTTTTTGTGGATACCCTTTCAGACTGGGTAGAGGCTTTTTCTGCCAAACATGGGGCGGCAGGAGTGGTAGCCAAAAGCTACTACAAGAAATAATTCCTAGGTTTGGGTTGCCTCTCACGATTGGGTCAGACAATGGCCCTGCATTTGTGAGTTCAGTCTCACAGGCATTGGCCAAGACTGTGGGCACTAATTGGAAACTACACTGTGCCTACCAGCCCCAGAGCTCCAGACAAGTAGAGAGAATGAACCGGACTCTTAAGGAGACCTTGACAAAGTTAATTCTGGAGACTGGCAATGGATGGGTGGATCTCCTTCCCTTTGCCCTCCTTAGGGCGCAATGTAGACCCTACTTAAACAAGGTTACCCCATTTGAAATAATGTTTGGGTGACCACCTCCACTCTGCCCACAGCTACAAGAGGTTGCCCTAGTGGAAATGACTGATTAGTCTGTACTCCAGTCACTGCAGGTGCTACAGTCTGTCTTAAAAAGAGCCCACACAGGAATCTGAGCTGCCTACACTGAGACAGAGATGGAGGTGGAGCCACATCCTTACCAAACCAGAGACATGGTTTGGATATGCCGCCACCAAGTGGGAAACTTGGAGCCTTGCTGGAAGGGACCATTTACTGTCATCCTGATCACCCCCACAGCAATAAAAGTGGAAGGCATCAGGGCCTGGATTCACGTGGGTCATGTCAAACGAGCTGAGGACGAGGACGCACCCCAGAGATGGATGCCACTGCCAATGGACCCTGCTGACCATGGACTAAAGATATGACTCAAAAAACAATGAGTTCATTGAGTTCATTGTTGCTCCTATTGTTACCTGTTTATGTAAGAACTTCCGAGTCACCTCATCAGACAGAAAAATATAGGTGGGAAATTAGACAAATGGAATTAGTAGAAGTGGAAAAGGTTATACAAAGCAGTGAATGGCTAATCCATCAGACAACTGTGCAATTTAATGTAACCATATGTCAACTGGCACCCATAACCCCCTGCATCACGTATGCCCCTTATTACATGTGTCCTAGTACAGGGGTCTATACAGGATGTGGGGGATCCTCAGATTACTATTGTGCACAATGGGGTTGTGAGACAATAGCCCTCTGATTGGGAAACCACAACCTTAATAAATACCCCTTCAGCTCTTTAGCTGAAGTAGTAGTGAAAAATAGAAGAAGGCTTGACATACTATTCCCAGAAAAGGGTGGGGGGGTTCTGCATAGCCCTAGGAAAGGAATGCTGCTTCTGGGTAACTCACACCCTTGAGTCATTAAAAACAGTCTGGCAGCCATTAAAAAGAGACTAGATGAGCACAAACAACAATGCAGGAACTCCCAGGGATGATATGAAAGTTTGTTCAACTGGTCTCCGTGGATGACTTCCCTAATATCAGCATTTGCAGGCTCCGTGGTTTTACTATTACTAATGCTACTTTTTGGCCCCTGCATTATAAATGCCCTGATGTCATTTGTACAAAAGAAAATTGGAGCGATAAGAATGTTAGTCTTACATGCTCAATATAACCCCTTACAACAGGAGGACATAAAACTGGCTGAAAAGTCAAGGATTTGACTAATCTCCAAAGAAAAGGGGGGAATGTAAGGGCCTACTTAGCCAGAGTGACTCCATCTTGGTTAAACAGCCGTTTTGTTGTTTGTGCAGTAAAACTTAAATTGACCCTGCCCCCCCCAAGAGGAACTTACTTAAAATCAAGTCTGGGAAACCAGTAAAATATGGTCGACCAGGCCCCGATAACAGAGCCCAAATACAAGGATGGGTCAGGTCAGATGGAGATAACAGAGCCCAGAATGCAAGGATGAGTCAGGCCAGGTGGAGACATCCAATCAGTAAAGCACTCATACTATTTCTCTAACCACCAAAAAATGTAAACCCTGCCTTTTGGGTGCCAAACTTGGGCACCAATTCTGACCAGATAGGCTAGTTCAAACAGCTACTATAGGGTAAATTATAATTCAATTGGCCACCTGTGTGTGACCTAACATGACTATGCAACTTTCTCTGTGTGTTACAATCTCATTGGCCACCTGTATGTGGCCAGGCTCAACCACCTGGCCTTTGCTCTATAAAAGCTAGTCTGTGAGGCTGGGGGTTGTCGCTCTCTCTAAAGGTAGCCCTTACCAGTCAGTCGATTCTTGAGCCTGTAAGATTGGGAGTCGTCACTCTCTTCCGAGGCGGCCCTGGCCGGTCAGTCTGACTTCTAATGCTTGGTATACAATAAAGCTTTGCATAACTTTCAAAAATTCTTGGCATAGAATAAAGCTTTGCATAACTTTCACTTTGTCTCAGTCTCATTCCTTTGATAACGGACCCCAACAATTGAATTCCCGTAAGTGTGCAAGTAAATAAAAGAAGAGCTTCAATAAAGAAAAACAAACAAAGCAAGAACCAGTATGTTTTCTTCAGGGTGTCTTCAGTGCATGGGACTTTATTCTGATAGTGTGACATTCCAACTCAGTATCTGTGACTTGGTGTTTTATTTCTGTCCAGAGAGGCTTTGATTTTGTGTTCTGAAGTAACATCTCGTATACGTAGGGTTCAATTATAACTTATTATATCAGTGATTTTATAACTCACCTGCAGACTGGTGATTACCAGCATTTCCTGCACTACATCTGTGTAAAGAAAACATTTCCTATCACTATTGCTGAATATACTGTTCTTTAACTGCCCCTTTGGGAAGGGAGAGATTGGTAAGTTTGTTTTTTTCTTTCCTTAGAAGAGTAAACCTAAATCACAAGCTAAAATAGCTTTCACTGAAAGTTTTATAATGTTAAAGGACTCTAGGCATTTACTTCAATTAGTTCCAGGGCACACAATCCAATTTTATTTACCCACCACTACTTATTTTATAATTAAATTATTCAACTGGAAACCATATAAAATGTGAATAGAATATGCAAAGAAATGTTATGGATACCTATTATTTTATGTTTGTTAATCTCTTAACTGAATAAATGTTAACCGTTCCAACATTTCATATTAAATCTTTTTTGTATTGAAAGTTCAAAAGATATTTATTAATAACAGTTTGTATTCAAGACTGGGCTTCAAATAAGAAAATAAACAATTGTGTTCTTTGAACCAGAAGCTTAAAGCAGACAGGCAGTAGTGGTTTTATTATAAAGTGATAGGTCCAGGTAATAGAGATAAACAGAGTGTAATAAGAACACTGAGTATCAGAAATTAATTAAACAGACTTCAAAATACATAACTGCAACTGTGAATCTTGAAAGGAGGCATGGAATTAATCAGGTGGAAAAGAGCTGATAGCTAAGTTAAGGTGGGGTCATCTCTAGCATCTGCTCCAATGCTGGAAATGAGAGTACACCTAGGTAATTATGCATGGTCTATGTTGAATAAATAGGAAAGTCTCTGGTACACCAAAGCTAGGAGGAATTGCTGAAAGATGGAAGAAAGACAGTGTACTTGAAGAAGAAAACCAGGACTCAAGAATACACACAGGGGATACTGCTATCAGAAGTAAAAGACACAGGAGTGTTCAGGGCCAGAAATGTGGATTCCAGGAAAGAAAGTGACCCAGAGCCAAGGTGTACAAAAGGATCAGGAGACTGATCCCCAAAAGCCTGCATACAGTCTATCCAGTTGCATTAGGCATCAACCATCAAGGCTGTTTGCCTCCAGGGTGGAGCAGAAGGTACAAGGGTTGGTCTGGAGAAAGAGTTACTCCCTGGATGTTGACAGGAAGTGCGGGGGGCTCTTCAACCAGAGGACCTTAGCTACTCACACACAGAAAACACACTTCCGCTGCCTATCTTTAACTAAATAGGTGACCACCCCACATACCATCCTCACTTGAAACTAAGATGTTTCAAAACATTAAGAAGTTTAAAAAAAAATATCTTGATGAAATTCTCAAGAAAAATCCTGGGATATTTCTGCTACTGTCATATGTCCTTTTCTCCTCTCTCAAATGAAGCATATGGAATTTACACAATTCTTAATATGTATCGTTTCGGGGCGCCTGGGTGGCTCAGTGGGTTAAGCCGCAGCCTTCGGCTCAGGTCATGATCTCAGGGTCCTGGGATCGAGTTCTGCATCGGGCTCTCTGCTCAGCAGGGAGCCTGCTTCCTTATCTCTCTCTCTCTGCCTGCCTCTCTGTCTACTTGTGATCTCTCTCTGTCAAATAAATAAATAAATAAAATATATGTATCATTTCTAAACAAGGTGTGGATTTATGCTTATAGCTTACATTTTGAGTGCAAAATTTCTGCTCACCTATAATAAAAAAGTGTATCATATAGCATACAAAATTCTTCTGTTATCAGCTTCTTGCTTGAAAAATCTTATTTGCACAGTCTTGTAAAACCTCAGGAAAAAAACCTGACTACAGGGATCAGAAATGAGGTAAAAAATATGTGAATGGATGGCATCACAGGCCCAAAACATCTGCATGAAGAAAGCAGTAAAAGAGAGCAGGAAAAAAAAATAAAATAAAACTTCCCTATAGTACTTATGCAATTAATACCAAGTTTAACCAAGTGTGAAAGGAAAAGAAAAATATCAGGCAAAAGGGAAGGAACAGGGACAGCATTCCAGAACTGACCTTTCTTCTTTTCCTTCCATTGTATTGTTACAATGAGATGAACTCCAACTTTTCTTTCTGCTCCAGCCAAAGGGCAGCATAACATTTTGGTTAACAACATGAACCTGGAGTTTGGTATATTTAGACATTGAACTTCACATCTTGCATCCTTAGTTAACTGACCTCAGATGACTCACCTCTTCTCAGTGATACCAACTCTGAAATGAGAATAATAGTAAGTTTGTCCATCTGTCATGATGTGTACAGTCTACATAAGACACTGAATTTAAAGCAGAGTGTCATCCATGGATTCTTTCAGTACATAATAAATGACAGAAATTGCTATTAATAGTAACCGTTCTTTATTAACAGTTTTTGAAGAACTTCTAGACCATGTCTGCCTTCAAACTTCTAAACTGTATTTTTTAGCTAGATAGTGGTGATGGGGTATAAACTGATTTAACTATTTCTAAAAAGAATCACTAACAAAAGAGTTAGAAGATGCCATTATTGTTGGATAAAATAGCACAGAATTACTCTAAAATACCCATGGGATCATGATTCCATACCACTTAACAAACTCTCAAAAAATAAAAATGAAAACATTTAATACTTAAATAATCCCCAAAGTATTCACTTTTTAAAAAAAATTTCTTTCAGATGCTATTGTACACATTTGTATTTTCCATAAAGAAATTACTTTTAAATTCTTTAAGTAACTTTAAACTAATTCATATAAATAATATTAATCTTTGTGTGTCCTCATTGGCTATTTCTCTGAAGAGAATTAACATTCCTTCAGGACACAGATTTTGTCCTAATAATTCCCTCATATTCCCTCACCTTGATTTGGCCAAACATACTTGTTTGAAAGTCAGCATTAATAAAGAGTTGTTACAAAGCATGTTTGAACCCCATAAGAGTCAGAACTACACTCTTTGTTTGTGGTTTTTTGGCCACTTATAGCTGGATGCTTGGGACATATGTTCTTCATACATGTTAGCTGTTTGATTTTTCTTTATTGAAAAATCTTGAGTGCCAACTCTACCAAGCACCTTTGTTACAGATTGTATTTTGATAAGATGTGTTCCCTTCCTCTTATACCAAAATGTATTATTTGATCAAGAAGGTTTTCTGCCCATGGAATAACTTTATGTACCTGAGATTTAAAATGATCACCTCTCTACTGATACTGTTTAAATATTAGGGGATATATATTTTCTCTCTCACTTTATCTCATTAAAATTCTTATTTTAATTATAAAATCTTAAAATGTAGTGGTAAAATCTAGAAAACCTCAAAATTTTTCAGTCTTTCTTAACTACTTCAAACTGAGTTCTGGATCCCCTTTATCACATGAGTAGCAAATTGGTATTGCAAACGTATATTTATTTTTACATACCTCCTCTCAATCAGGTTAATTCCTGAAAGTAGTAATTAGACAACAGAATCATATTATTATAATATATTATCTGATCTGTTTTTTGCAATTTGTAGTTATCTTCCTGTTCTTCAATTCACATACACTTTTCTCCATTAAAAACAGAACTTAAAGTTGAAGATCATTGCTCTTGAGAAAAGAGAAAACAAAAATTGCCTCTGAGTTCAAGCTGAAAAATAACTTTAAAAAGTCAGATTTCCTGAGCTCCCACATGTAAAAAGAAAGTATCATTCCTGTAATTACAAAAAGAATTGGGGGGGGGGGAACGCAACAGATGAACTGAAAATCAATAACATTTCTTAGACCCATCAAAGAACTGAGTATGCAGGGCAAACTGCCAAAATCTGTAAAAAGATACATATCCAGAGTTACAGCCAAACCTGCTTACCTGAAACAGAAGCTTTTGGAGCCAGGAATAAAATGAACACTTGGGTAGTAGTCTGATGGGTAGCTGGAGTCTGCATAGACAGGCATTTGAGGGGAAACTCCTAGGACAAGTCTTGAAGAGCTACACACATTCTGGGGTTCCATCTCCAAGACGTCAGTTGTCCTTACTGTGAAGACCCAAGACAGATCCCACACGGCTCTGGCAGGTAGAATAGGGGAATAATCACTGTGAAATATGCACAGAGCCTTTCTCATAAAATGAGCCTATTTCACAGGGGAAAATGCATTATTGAAATGTGATTCCAGTGGATGGCGGGTATTTCTCTCACTGCAGGCCTCTCTCATTTTCCTATCTCACCAAAGACATAGTCAATAAGAAAAGGAATTTAGGGGTGCCTGGGTGGCTCAGATGGTTGGACATCTACCTGGGCTCAAGTCATGGTCTCAGGGTTCTGGGATGGAGGCTCATATCTTGCTTTCAGCTCAGCAGGGAGTCTACTCCTCCCTCCCCTTCTTCCTCTGCCTTTTGCCCCTGCTCATGCTCTCTCTGTCTCTCTCCTTCTCAAATGAATAAATAAAATCTTAAAAAAGAAAAAAAGAGGAATTTAAGTAATAGGTTTGGAACGCTACAGAGAAGGAAATAGGAGTAGAGAACATGAAGTTACACCAGGAGAGAAACACAGGTAAAAGTCACATTCCCAAGATACAGGTTCATTAAAAAGCTAGGATTTCTTCAGGAAATTACTGAATGACCCCACTTCTCCACACCATAGATGCACACCAAAAGTTCTTCAGTGGATTAAAACTGAAGTAATTGCAAGAGTTTTATTGAGACGGAATATTGAGGGAAGCCCAAAGTCGGGAAAGAAGACCAAAACAAGGACTTTGAGTGCAAAACTTCCGAACTTATGCTACCTTAAACACTAAAAATAGTGTAACCCACAAAGCAGAGTCTAAATGGCTAAAAAAGTCCAGATGTTTGGGCCATTTTTAAAAATATATGGCTGTTGTGATGGTTAATCCTATGTGTCAACTTCACCGGGCCCATGGATACCCGGATAGCTGGTAAGATGTCATTTCTACTTATATCTATGAGGATGTTTCTAAAAGACATTTGTTTTGAACTGGTGACCTGAATAAACCCCATGGCCCTTTGATTTCAGTTTGGGAAGTGTGGGTTTGATATGGGTGGGTGTGGGTACATATCTTCCAACTCAGTGTGGGTGCATATCTTCCAAACTGCTGAGCACTTAAATAGAATAAAAAGGTGAAGGAAAGATGAATTCACACTCTCTGCTCGAGCTGAGGCATCCCTCTTCTCCTGTCCTCAGACACAGATGCTCTCAGCTATCGGACTTTAAGACTCACACTAGGTCTGATACCATCAGCAACCACCAGATCCTCAAGATTTTTGACTCAGACTAAACTATGCCACCAACTCTCCTGGTTTTCCAGTTTTTAGATGGCAGAATGTGAGACTTCTCAGCCTCCACAACTATGTGAGCCAATCCCTATTAAATATCTTTCTCTCCCCCTTTCTCTCTCTCAGTATATCTATATATGAGAGATGTATCCATATAGCATATGGTTCTATCTCCTTTTGGTTCTGTTTCTCCAGAAAACCTTAATACATACTGTAAAAAAAATAAAAATTGGCACTAAGGGCTTTTGTCCTAATGGGTCTCAGCTTCTTGTGAAGAAATAAATAAGCAATTTAGTAAACAGCCAATGAACAGAGGCCATCTTTGGCTCATCTAGCGAGATTATTATAAATTCTCATACCGAAGTCCTCTTTAACTCAGTTCCTGTGACTCATGCCAAGCATTCAACAACAAAATTGCAAGACATGCCAAAAGGGGGGGGGCAGTCTGAAGCCGTAATGCAATCACCAGAACCAACTCAGATATGACATAGATTTTGAGATTATTAGACAGGAAATTTAAAATAACTATGAATAATATGTTAAGGGCTCTAATGGGAAAATGATGAGAATAGATGTGAAAATAGATAGACAATGACAGCAGATAGATGGACTCTCTCAGAAAAAAATTGAAAGGAAATAATAGAATTTGGAAAAACAGTAACAGGAATTAATTCCTTTGGTAGGTTTCTCATAGTCTTAACAGAGGCAAGGAAAGTATCAGTGAACTTGAGTGTGGTTTCACAGAAACTTCCCAAACTGAAATCAAAGAGAAAACACAAATAAATAAAAGAATGAAAAACAAACAGAAGAGACTATTCAGAAATTGTGGAACAATATAAGAAAATGTAACATCTACAAAACTGAATTATAAAAGAAGAAAAAGAGAATGAAACAGAAGAAATATTTGAAATATTAATACTTGAGGATTTTCCAAAATTAATTCAAAGATAAAACCACATATCCAAAAACTTCAAGGATTAGCAAACAGGGTAAATACTGAATACAAAATAATGCAAAGCAAACAAAGATGTATCCAGGCAAACATATTCAAACTACAGAAAACCAAAAAGAAAATCTTGAAAGAACCAAGTCTGGAGGGCAGATGAAATGTTTTACCTAATATGGATAGAAGATAAGGTTAGAAATTCTACCAAGACTTATCCTTGGAAATTACAGAAGCAAGAAAAAGCATGTGGAATGACATAGTAAGAGTAGAGGGGCATGGGAGTTGCTCAGTCAGTTGAGCATCCGGCTCGTGATCTCAGTTCACATCAGGATCTCATGGGTCATGAGACTGAGCCCTACGTCAGGCTGTGTGCTTAGCCTGGAGCCCAGTTGTGATTCTCTATCTCCCTTTCCATCTGACCATCCCCACTCATGTTCTGTATCCCTCTCTCTCTCTCTCTCCTAAATAAATGTATAAATCTTAAATAAATTTTTAAAAAAGAGTAATAAAAAATCTAGACTTGTATACCCTAAAAAACTATTCTTCAAAAGTGAAAAGCAAACAGAAACTAATAACTCTTGCAGACAAATGCAAAGGAGAGAATTAGTTATCCACAGAATTTCTCTGCAAAAATGTTCAAAAAAGTGTCTCAGGCCAAAGGAAAATGATATAGTTTATTACCTTGGCTCTACATAAAGAAATGAAAAACATCAAGAGGGAGTAAAATCTATCTTTCCTACTCTTAAATGATCTAAAAGATAATTGCCCCTTTCCAGCAACAGTGGTCCTAAGATATCAGGTGATTATATTGAACAAGTAGGTGAGATACTGACAGCAATGTCATAGGGACAAGAAGGAATAATTGGGATACTCTATTATGAGGGATCTGAGCTGCTAACAAAGTAGATTTCAATTGCTTAAAAATGTATATTGCAGTATCTAGGGCACTTGATCATTGTTTTTAAATAAAGCATAATTAAAACACTAGGAAAATAAAATGGGGTCATCTGTAATGCTCAAGTAACCCAGAGAGGAGAGAAAAGGAAACGGGAAAGAAGGAGAAAGAAAGTATGACAAACAGAAAAGGGTTGGAAATGTGATAGGTACCAATTTATATCTATAACCAGATTACAAGTAATATTTTACCATTTAGTAAATGTTTTATATTATTTAAGTATTAGCAATATACTTTATTAATCATTCGTTTATGCCCACTAAACATTTTATTTTTTTAATTTTTATTTATTTTTTTAAAATTTCTTTTCAGTGTTCCAGAATTCATTGTTTATGCATCACACCCAGTGCTCCATGCAATACATGCCCTCCACAGTCCCCACCACCAGGCTCACCTGACCTCCCAACCCCTCCCCTCCAAAACCCTCTGTTAGTTCCTCAGAGTCCACTAAATATTTTGGTCAGAAATGCCTTTCCTATGCCAAGGCTGTTAAAATGCTCTCTAGCTTTCTACTTGTTCCACAGTTTAATTTAATCCATTCTCATCATCTGAAATCTTATCACATATGATTCTAAATTGACTTTTTAATTTTTTTAAATGCCTCATTTGTCCACAAAAATATTTCTTTTAAAATTTGTGATGGTTCAGAAGGACTATATATACAAGAAAAGTTTGCCATTGTTCCTTATAATGAGATGAATTTTCCTATAGCAATACTTGTGTATGAGTTAATATTTAAAATATTCTGAAAAATTGTACTGATCAAGATTATTCATTTTCTTTTTTTCTAGAATTTTATTCAAGAAACACATGGACGTGAGTCATCTGGGTGGCTCAGTCAGCTGGGCTTCCTGAGCCTTCGATTCAGGTCATGATCCCAGGGATTGTGGGATTGAACCTCACATCAGGAGCCCTGCTTATTGTGGAGCCTGCTTCTCCCTCTCCTGCTCTCCCTGCTTGTGCATGCTCTTTCTCTGTCAAACAAATAAAATCTTTTTCTTTAATATTTTATTTATTTATTCGACACAGATATCACAAGTAGGCAGAGAGGCAGGCAGAGAGAGAAAGGGGGAAGCAGGCTCCCCGGTGAGCAGAGAGCCCGATGTGGGCCTCGATCCCAGGAACCTGGGATCATGACCTGAGCCGAAGGCAGAGGCTTAACCCACCGAGCCACCCAGGCACCCCTCAAACAAATAAAATCTTAAAAAAAAAAAGAAAGAAACATATAGATGCTATAAAATCAACATGGCAAAAACGGAAAGCAACATTGCAAGAGGAATGGTTAAAATAAAAAACTCCAATTTTGAGAAGTTCTGACAATGTTTTTTTCTAGTGGGAAGAAAAACAACTGAAATGGAGATCTGCCCAAGCCATAGTGACACAATTTGTTGTAGCGACAGCCATTATATATAGTAAGGAATCAAAACCAGGTAGTAGCTGTTGAGAGAGTGGTGTTGCCCATTGTGGTTGTTCCTCATTACACCAGCAGTAACATTACTATCATGGTCACTTTATAGCATTTAATATGTGCCAGACACTATTCTAAGCATTTTTTTTCCACTTACAATTAAGATGTTATATAATCTCTACTTGCAGAGAAGAAAACCTAGGTACAGAAGGGTGAAATAATTTGCCCCAAGTCATATAGCGGAGAAGTGGCAGAGCAAGAGCACATAGCCAGGTGTTCAGGATGTGGACCCACACCCAAACTGAGGTGGAAGAACCTTTTTTTAATTAAAAGGCCAGATAATAGGGCGCCTGGGTGGCTCAGTGAGTTAAAGCCTCTGCCTTCAGCTTGGTTCATGATCCAGGGTCCCAGGGTCCTGGGATCAAGCCCTGCATCGGGCTCTCTGCTTGGCAGGGAGCCTGCTTCCCCCTCCCTCTCTGCCTACTTGTTATCCCTGTCAGTCAAATAAATATATAAAATCATTTAATAAATAAATAAATAAATAACCAGATAATAAATTCTTCCTCTTTCTTTGTTTTGTTTCTAGAGACTTGAACACTTTTTGTATTCTTTTTGCTTCTTCTATTAAGGTTTTAAATGTATTTTGGGATGATTTTTAGTATTTTAATGATTTATAGTATATACACATACAGTATAAATATCAGTCTACAAATATTAATATTTGTATTAATATTAACATTTCAGGGGGAACTACCAGTTTTCAAACCTCCCCACCCCTTCCAGCTAATGTAGTTGCATGTAATTTGTCTCTAACTACAACATAAACCTACCAGTGGATGTTACAATTTTGGCCTTCAACCATTGAAAATAATTAAAAATCACAAAAGAAGAATTATATATAATTGAAATTTATTTCATCCTTGATATTCCAAGTTACCTTATGTTATAATTTCTTTATGTATAAAGAATTACTTTTACTGATTCTTTCGGAGCATGTCTGCTAGTGACGGAATTTCTTAGTTATCCTTCAACTAGAAATGTCTTTGTGGGATGCCCTTATTTTCATTGTATATGAAATCTGAGATTGATAGTAGCTTTCTCTACGTATTTTAAAAATGTTGTGCCACTTTGTTCTGGCTGCTAGAAGATGTTGTGTCACCTTCTTATATGAATATTGGAATCTTTGTTCTCCTGCTTGAATCACTGCTCCCCTGAAAGTGATACACGCTGCCTTAAAGATTTTTCTTTGAATTTACTTTTCAGAAGTCCAAATGTGTGATGTATCTGGATGTAGACTTTTTTAGGTTTATCACCTCTGAGAATCACTGAACTTCTTGAATCTCTACATTTATGTCTTTTGATAAATTTGGGATATGTGCAATCATTAATTTTTAAGTAATTTTTCAAATACACAGTATCTGTTTAGTCCTTCTGGGACTCTGATAAATATATATATTCCCATAGACTCCTGAAGATTTTTTTTTCTTAACTTCCTTCTCTGTCGTTCAGAATTGACAAAATCTATGGATCCATTCTAAATTCACTGCTTCTTTCCCATGTCTTCACTTGCTGTTAAGTTTGTTTTTGGGAGATCTGAAGTTGCCATGTGTTGTTTTTTCTTTTACGTTTTCTTGCATTGCAAAGATGATTCTTCTTCTTCTTCTTCTTCTTTTAATCTTTCACTTGTTTCAAGAGTGTTGATAATTGCTTATCATAGCATTTCTTTTATGACAACTGCTTTAAAGATCTTGTCAAATACTTATGACATATTTGTCTTCTTGGTGTTGATGTCTTTTGGTTGTCTTATCATTTGGACTTTCTGTTTCCCTAGTTCTTTTTATGCCAATATTTTTCAATTTGAATCCTAGACATTTTCAAAATTATGTTGTGAGACAATAGTTCTTATTTAAATTTTCTACTTTAGTAGGTAGTCAACCTATTTGCTATTTGAGTGTATACCACTTTGGACTGTGATTTGAATGATATACCTTTCCAAGTCTTTGCGGTGGTATCCTGGAGTAAATGTAGCTTCTAGGACACACAGAGGTCTATCTGAAGCCTTGATAGATTCCACAATATAATTCAAAGTTTTGGCTGTGTTGAATCCTGTTAGTTTCACCTATAGGCTAAATTGGAGTGAGCCCTGCACTTCAATTTTCCCAACTCCCTCCTCTCTGTGATCCTTCACCAACTCTCTAGCTGGGAGAGGGAGGGAGAAGTTCATTTTCTCTTAGTCTGGACTCATCAGAGCTCCACTTCACATTCTCAGCGACTGCAGGACTGACTGCGAGGTCAGAACTTCTACCCGCTATCATTTAACAGGTTGTGGGAAGCTCCATTGCTAGGAGGGTATCATTAAGAGGTGAAACAAAACAAAACAGTTCACCAGTCATTCATACATCAAATACTGAGGTTTTGGGCCAGTCTGTTTTTCTTTCCTCTTTTATCATTTGGGATATTCTGATAGTTGTTTCATGTGCTTTATCTTTATTTTTTAGGTGTAACTTAGAGAATAGAGTAAAATGGAGTGAGTTTGTCCTTTTTCCCATAATGGAAGTCATTTTTGACATGCTAAAAATTGTTACAACTTAGTATTTTTTGCTTTATTGACAATGCATGGACCTTAAGGAATGTGACCTCCATTTATCAACTTCCAAATTTCCCTTCTATTATTTCCATGTATTTTCATTTTGTTGATACATAAAATTTAACAATGCATCCTTATTATTATTTATTTTTATTTTGATTTCCTCACATTTTTATCCTCCTGATGTGCCTCTTTCCTTCATGCATTTCTTTAGTGCCATATAGATGATTTTCACTGTGTCTTAAGAATCCCCTTTTACACTCCTCTTACTATGGCTTTGCTGGAGAGAAATAACCTGTGTCTTATTTTTCAAAAATTAATTTATTATGCCTTCAGTTTTTACCTTTATTTTTGAAAGATAAGTCTGCCTCATTTTAAATGGCACTGATTTACTTTCAGCATGTTGAGAAGACATTCCATTGTTTTACACCTTCTATAGTTCCTTGGGGGATTTTAAGTTTTCCTTCTATTATCACACATTTGAAGACAATGCACTCCTTTTCCCCTACTTCTTTTCAGTGTCTGTATTGTTTGTTTGTTTGTTTGTTTTTCCTTGTCACTAGTTTTGAGATCATTTACCAGAAAGTGTCCACACGTAATTTTTCTTTACAGTAATCCTAATGTAGCTTATGATGCTTTTATCTGAAGATTAAAGTCTTTCATAAGTGTTCAGGAAATTTTAGCAACTAACTTTCCAAATGCTGCTTCTTCTTCCATTCTTGCTCTCTTTTCTTTCTAAGACTACAAGTTCATTTTTGTTACACCTTGATTCTTTTACCATTGTTTGAGTTTTTTCCTCTCCTTCTCTATTCTTCAAACTGATAATTTCTATGGATCTGCTTTTGAATTTGAGAATTTTCTCTTTAGCTAGATGTAACATTTTTTAACCCCATTCATTGAGTTTTTCACTTTTCACTTTACTTATTGGACTCCCTAGTTTGAATATATCCATTTGACTTTTGTTCCAAAATCTACCCGAAATGTTAGACTCTGTCCAACACCATAAAATAGAGACTTTCCCAAATATATTTAAATCAATTTATATAAAATCTATATCTAATAACTACTAGTTGGAATGTCTAATGACTCTATGATTTTTTAAAAAATCATCTTGATCAATCTCATTTTGTCATCTGATGCTGTGGGTAATTATTTTATTTGATTATGTGTTGGACTATGTATATGAAAGAATGTACACACAATTTAGGCTCTGGGAAAGGTTGTCTTCCTACAGAGCAGATTTTTTTTCTTCCTGTCGGCTTTAACTTAATCATAGGTTGAGCTGTTTTAAGGCTGGTTTGCAAACTTTGTGAAGCCTGGTCTATTTCTAATTTTCTATTTCAAAATCACTGCTTATATATAACTATGAGCGGTTTCTATTTTATAAAACCATACCTGTTCTCTTGGAAGAGCACTGTTTCATTTTATGCATAAAATTATATAGCATTCTGTGCAATATTTGAGAATTGGGTTTTAGGCTCCAGAGAATGCTACAGACAGTATTTTACTGATTTAAATTTTGATTGATATTCTTAAATTCATGTTTTATACAATTAAGATCAAATTAATGTACTAAATTTTAAACTGTCTGGCCAAATCTTGCAGACAACCTGAGGAAACAGAATAGGCTCCCGCTCAAAATTTGGTTAAGATGGTAAAAGTGATTAAGCCACACATTGATCAAGAGTACAAAAAGTTGTGTTACTCATATAATAAGGCTTCTGGGGAAAATAGGGCCGGTCTCCCAAGCTTGTCTGAAAAAGGCAGTAGAGAAGAAGAGCTGGTTTGGAAACTTTCTTGCAGTTATGAGATAGTTCCAGGGAATCAGAGTTCTCTCCAATGGAAGAGAATCTCCCAATGTTTGACTCTCCCAGTGAAGCCAAAGGAGAGAGCACTAGGGTTATGTCTTCTACTGCCTGGAAGTGAGCATAGAGGGCAAGGAGTGAGGTGAGGCTTAGAATCCTTCAGCAATCAGACATCCAACGATGAAATGAGACTTTTATTCCACTAAGATACAATCAAAAATTTACCCCCAGGAAAACTGTTAAGGAAGGAAGAGAGGGAGTTCCTATCTCATATAATCTGTTTCTTCCTCCTCTTTCTCCTTTTTCTCTTATACAGCTGTGATTTTAGCCATGGCTCTCCTCTCTCTTGAAAATAATAAAAAAAAAATGATGTTCTAAGCAATGAATCATCTTTTAGTTGCTTTGAGTTTCTTGCCAGCTTAGGGGAGATCTTCAGGTTTACTTAGTGCAGCTTTTCATTATAAGCCTTGAGGTGAGCGTGTGGAGATGTGGGTTGAGGAAAGAATCTCTGGGTGAGTGACAGTTACTGTCATTGGTGCACTAAAGCTCATAAGCTGGGAAGGCATTATTTGCCACCACCTGGCAAGAGACTCAAATTTGTTTTTTATTTTACTAAAGCTAGTGCCCTTTGGGTAATGTCTTAGTTGTATAAAAGGAAATGCTTTGAGCTATGCAACTGCAAAACAATTCATCAATCATTTTTTAATAGATCTCCTACGGTATTTTAAAATGCATGCATTTTGATAAATGCATTTGGAGGAAATGCAAAACATTTATAACAGAAGGAAACTACTTTCTTTTAACCTTTGCATGAAGGCATCTTGTTAGATTATATCAAAATGTTCACTTCTTGCTTGCTTATTGAGACTCAAGCTCTTTGAATGTTTGTGGGTATGTATGTGGGGGAGGGAGTAAAGGGAGACAAGATTTTAAGAATTATATACAGAAGGGAATATTTAAATGGACTCTTATGAACAGATCCCTATCCCAACGGGAAAGCTTAGAATGGATCGATCTATAGGGTTTATAGTGGTAATGCTTTCAAGGAGACTAATAGGCATATTATTTCCTTATCCATTCTTAGAGGGCAGAGGTGAGTGTTTTATTTATTTATTTTCTTGTGGTTATTTAGGAGATGGAAAGCAGAGGCATAATTGAATCGAATTTGCTTGGCTGTTCCTATTGCTTTGACCGCGAATCTCATTTCACCTGGTATTTCGGCATGGTGAAATACAGAAACACAGCATTTCTGTTAGTTGTGAGATGAGGAATTAATCGTTTTATATGCTGATCAGAAAGAAACTAATGGATTTGGAAGAAGTAGGACACATTGTATGCCTTTGGGACATTTTCATTTCTTGAGGAAGTTATTAAAATCATTTCTTATCCCTAGAGGAGTTTGTGAACTTTGAACCTCATTTTTTTTCCTAATTGTAACATAAGTGTTATAAATAACCTCAAATATTTTTCATTTCCATTGATGTATTTTGCAAAGTATACAAAATAAAAGGAAATGAGAAAAAATAAAGTTCTGCACGTAGACTCTTATAAAATGTATCCATTTCTGATGCTTTTTGTTACCTCTACCTCATGTAAACAAGTGTTGTGAACCCAAACACTTGTGAGAACATAGAAAATAAAAGCCCTTTGGTTTGAAACATTCCACTAAGCAACAGAAATGACAGACACCCCCATTCCATGTCTGGATCTCTTACTCTACTTGTGATGCAGCCATTATAAATCTAAAAGGGAAAATGGAGCAAAGAAATCTGACTTTCACTACCTTGTGTTCCCACCTTGGATATTAGCTGGTGTTCCTGGAAGTCATCACTTTAAAACAAACTCAATTAACTAGAGTCTTATGTCAAAGAGCTTGGCACATTGGATCTCAGAAAATGGCTGGACAGAATTTATTTTAAAAAGACAAACTTATTGAGTTTGGAATTTCTTTTGGAACACAGTATTTCCTTTTTAGATAGACACTGCATGTATACTATTAAATCCAAAATAGAAAGTAATTTAATCCCTCATATCTGAGATAGATACTTCTTTTTAACATTTATAAAGATAAGATAGGTTTTAGAGTTGTGTACATTAAATGTATTCACATTTTTGAAGGTCAAAAAAAGCTATTATAATTCAGTATTAAAAATACAAAAATAATTTGTGGTGATACTTTGAATGAGGGTTTTTTCTTGCCTCCTATATATTCTGTCTTGTTATTGCCAGTGCTTTTATTATAGATTTTTGTTTGGTGATTTTATATAGATCATTTTAGACATTTGATGATTATTTTACTTTAAGCTCACAAGGAATTCTGAAGAAAGGAAAATAAAAACATACAATTTACTCTTCTTATCTTATTGAATTTCTAAAAATATAGACTAATAGAGGTGTAAGATAACATTTTTTATTGCTGCCCAAAGCCCAATAGAAAATGAATATTTCTTTTAAACTTGGAAAAAAAGGACAGAATTCTACTGCTTAATCCAATTAAAATATCTTCCTTAAGTTTTTGCATGCTTTCTAGTTCTTTCATGATTTTTTATTGTGGCTTCAAGGACAAATGCATGATTTAGTCTCTCAGCCTTCACTCGAGCTAGAGGACCGTTCACATAAGCCCTTAAATTCTAACTTCTATATGTAGTGTGTGTGTGAGAGTGTGTGTGTGTGAAAGAGTGTGTGTGTGTGTGCACGCACATGCATGCTTGCATGTCTGCATGTCCATGTTTTGTGAACAAGCCAAAGGAACTTAAAGGGACTTATGAAATAAGATGACATTTTTCCAAATTATAGAAGAAAAATACTCAAAACGTTCTTTATTTATTAAATAATTTATTAAACTATCAAAAATATAGAATGCAGATGTATATATAGTAGTTTTTAATAGATAGAAAGTCATCAAGCCAAAATTTCCGTGTGGACTTCCTGCAACAACCCACCTGCAAAAACAAGTTACAAAATGAGAAGCATTTATTTATATGTGTTTAGTCAAAGTTACACTGAAATAAAAAAACCTGGATCCAAAAACTAAAACAATAAACTCAAAGATAACTTGTCTTTTATCGTTAACAGAACAAATTAATGGTCAGAAGTGAACTAAGAGGTTAAAACTCAAGGGGATTGAAGGGATGAGTTTGAAGAAAGAAGACTGGGTGACCAAAATTGACGGGCACTTGAAAAAGCTTTTAAAAATAACAAAATAACAGGAGCTCAAATGCTTACGAAATGCTGAATTTATTGGATATCATTCTCATTGTGGGTACCATAATGAGAATCACTACCAGTCTTACAAAATACAGGGCTATTTCCATTTTTTTTTTGTCACATTCTCTGGAAATTTCAATGTTTATCACATTTTCTCTGATTTAGCTTCCCTTTTAAAATTGTCTTCATTGAGGACATTGAAATATAAGCCCTATTAAAAGTATATCTAAGTAGCATCTTCTTTCCATTCAATGTAAGGGTGTTCTAACAGTTTACGGCAAAAACTTGTGCATTTTTGCATTTATTCTCTTACTTAATTTGATATTTGTTTTACTGATTATTTTAAGCTTACACCTCATATTATGAACACAATATTTTCATATAAAGGAATAAGGATTGGACTCAAAGAAAATACCCTTTCTTTGATTAGAACACACTACCTTGTGTAAAAGAAAATGTGTATATTCATATTTATGCTAGTTTTGAGCTATTAATATAAACATCATTTCATGAGTTACAAAATGGTATTCATAAACCATTGAATAAACAATTATCATTCCCTAAGAAAAAAGTAGAAACTCATTACATTATATTTCATTTTCTTTGCTAATAATTTGACAAATATGATTAAAAGGAACAGCTTGTGTTATTTTCCAAATATCTGCTGAGTAAAATAAGCTTAAATGAAAATTTAAAGATATTTGATAGAAATATTTCCTAAAGAGACAAATCTTTGCATTTCACATGACAACTCTGATCTTTCTAGAATCCATTTTGCTCTCATGTACATTTGATATTGGCTTTTTTAACATCAAAATGCTTGCACCGTGTTCTCAATACATTTGTAGCGCACACACCAACCTTTTATAAATTTGGCACATTCGTATAAAATACATAATATTACAATACAACCATTCTACGGTTTTTTCTTTGACTATTACCAATCTTATTTAAAGCTTAAATAGATGTGGGATTATGCTTATTTATTAAAATAGAACAGCAATTGAATATTTTAGAAATGGATTAACATAGAGCTAATGGTCTCATCAATCTCACTGAACAGAGAGACTCAGACTTCCAATCAACCTGTAAACTTCCTTCACTTTATTGTGTTTCTTATTCAGCTGTCTATGAAATACTGGATTTAAACATATACGATGCACATAAGATAGATCATTTCCCTGTTATTAACATTAGTTTTTAAAAAATGTTTAGAAACCTAATTCATCATCTCCTTAACACATGGAGTTAAACATTTGATCTGTGAGGGATAAGGAAAGGGAGAGGCATATCACACCACATATAATTTCAAAGACTTTGAAGGAAGCTTTCTAGCTTCTTCAAACATTTAAAATGCTTCAAGAGCAAATCCTGTCTCTTCAATTCTTTCTTATCATTCCCTTATTCAACCAGGGCTGTTTAAGAACCCACTGTGGTCAAAGTGCTCTGTTAAGGACAGGGAATAAAATGATGAAAAATTCAGAGGCGTCCTCCTAGAGATAGCAATCTAAGCAAGATGATAGAAAAGTGTACAAAGCAACTGTAAGATAGATGTGACATGTGAAACAGGAGAGGGAGAAGTGATAAGAGAATTTAGAGACATGAAACATCTCTAGCCCGTGCATCTTCGGAGGAAGCTGGGTTAGAGCCGATGTTCAAATTCACCTGTAGTATTGATCAGCTGTTGGGCGCAGGCTCAAGCCTCAGATGGGCGGGGGTGGGAGCAGAGCCAGAAAGGTGGTGATTCACTTCCATGCTTGGACTTCTTCTTCTGTGCCAGCGCTGGTGTGCCTGTAACTCCACCGTCTCTTCGAATACTCACTTGGTTTGTTTTTTCTCATTTATTTGCACAACTTATACTAATAATGTATTTTATTGGGCATGTAACAGAGAGTTTCTTAATGAGGTGATTTTGCTACTGTTGATAACAAAGCTGCCTAAGTGCCAATCTAAAAAATACATTTTGCCAACTATCTATGTCTAATTTAAACTACTAACTTCAAAGGAAACTGAGCTGTGAGTTGGATGTTCAATCACTCCAGGGTAGCTTACTTTAAGGTAAAGCTGGCCCCAAGAATATACATTCAGAACTTTGTGTCTCTGCATGTGTAAGGTTTTAGTATTAATATTTCTATACTATGCCTTGGAAAATATAAATAACATTTTCATAAAAACTAGAAGTGTCAAATCATCGATAATGCCCCTCTGGTTTGATTTTCTCTAGGAAACATTCTCTGTTTAGGTATTCCACACTATCACAAAGCGGTCACACTAAGACACACCATCCTTAACCCTTAACCACAGATTTCACGGGACAGCCACTTTTTCCACATGCTGGAGGAATAAGAGAGGGAAGCAAGGGAAAACTGTGTTGTCTGGCCTCTTAACATAGTAATGTACAAAACTGTATGAAATAGCAAATTAAAAATAATATATAATCAATGGCTTTTTATTAACTAATCAGCTCATCAACTATCCTAAAATGTTGTCAATATAAATATATTTTGTAACCATATGAATAAGAATGAAAATTACCGTGGACTTATTTGAAGGTATTTTAATGGCCTTATATCAACAATTTAAATGTCTTGTTTTTTTCCTCAGTCTAATTCCTCAGAATTTATTCTTAAAAAAATGTGTACGTATGGACATAAAATACATATGTAGCTAGAAGTAGGGACCATGCAAAAAGAGAGTCCTACCCCAAAATATTAGATATTTCAAAGGTAACTCTAACCATAAAATTCACCATGGCTTAGCATTTTTTTTTAACATTTCATTGTATCTTGTTATGTAATCAAAATTCCAGCCACATATATGTAATAAAGACCTCGTCTGCATCATGTGTCTACTGAGTTGCTATTTTAATCTTTATTTAAAATAAAATGTTATATGAAACTAATGAATCATTGAACACTACATCAAAAACTAATGATGGCTAATTGAACATAATAAAAAATGAATAAAATAGAATGTTATTTGACTTTGCTGTATTAGAAATACTGTTTGTCTAAATTTTTTTAGATCTCTTCTACTCTCTACCTCCATAAATAATAAAATATATACAAATCTAGCATACGCAGTGTTCTATGTTTGGTCACATTCTCTCTTTCTCTCTCTCTCACACACACACACATGCACATGCACAGAAATTATTCTCTATCCATACTAGTGTAAAGAAATAAAAATAATAACAATAAAAAAATTTGAAGATGGCATTATAATTAGTGCCTTTGCAATGACTTGGAGGTTAACATACATAAGATACTTTCTGTTGTCCACATAGCACAATTCTCATCACCAAATCAGCGTTGCTATAATAAAACTCTTCATTCGCTCCCAATAACCACCCATTTTTTACTTATCTGATTCCATTGTGCTGCTCAGCAATACCAATTTGCTGGACTTACCCTGACTGAGACCATCCACTTTAATGCATCCCTGTTCCACCTACCTGTTGTATATCCATGGTCAGAGGCTACAGTTTTATTCCATTAATGGGAGCAGAGGGTTGAGATACACAGGTTAGAGCACAGCTAGACAGACAATGTATATCTATCTTGTTGAGGTATTTTATTGTAACAGGATAAGGAACCGACACACAGGGAGTCCCACTATATATACTTGCTCCCTTCAAGAACCTAGAGCAAGTTTTCTCCTCCACCCCAACACACTGGATGTGTTGAGCCTGAAAATTCTTTGTTGCGGGGGAATGTCCTCTGCATTGTAATATGTTTGGTACCATACCTGGCCACCACCCACTAAATGTCAGCAGTAATGACCCAGTTGTGACAATCAAATATGTCTCCAAATGTTTCTAAATGTTCTCTGGGGGTAAGACCCTGCCAAATGGAGAAGCACTGGTCTAGAGCGATTACTTAATTATGTATCAGATTGTTGCCATTTGATACAGAGGGTTGAAAATAAACTTACTGGATTTGCTTAAACTATTAAAAATCTCAACACCAGATTTGCTAGCATCTGTAGGCATGTGGTTAATATTAATGCCATTTTAATCAAGTTTGCCCTATTGAATTTTCAAAAAACAGTGGAAATGATATAAAACAGAAACAATAGCTTTGCTTTTTTATTGTTTTTATTTATTCTTACCTTTCTTCTTTCACTATTATTTTAAAACTACACAATGAAATAACTCCAGTTAATAGAAAATAATAAATTTTTGTAAATTTTTAAAAAGTATGGTGTTAAATTCTTGTAATTCATTTATTAATAACTCATATATCCTGAGTTTGAATGCTTTCCCAAATTCCCTTCAAAACTGTAAATTTAAAAACTACAACCCCTTGTTTTTTCAAGAGTCTTTTTTTTAATTTGCCTAGACAATTTAATTGGAAATAGAGACATTAAAACATAAATTATGAAAATTGTATTAAAGGGAAAACCAGTTAGTTATTTAAATGAATAAATATAGCTCATTTGGTATCAGTTATGCTGCTTTATTTGTGACAACAGACAAGCCCATTTAGAATTTCATATTCCTAAACAGAGAAGAATACAAGAGTTCTAATTCAAGACATCAATCACTGAAAATGAACATAACCTAATGTCAGTACTGAATCAGGCCATCAATTTATTGCTTTGTAGAAGCAATCAGCAAGCTATCAAGCAATAAAGTGTATGAGATAAGTGCCCCTTCTGAGACAGCGCTACCGTTGACAATGATATACTGATGGGGAATAGCAACCACTTTCCAGCATGTTATGCCTATTACTTGTTAAAAGCCCTGTACCAGTGCAACAGATGTGAAATATGTTTCTTATTATTATGGACCAATCGAGTTTGTTTAATAGCTTTGGATGCCACTTAGACTTGCTGTCTTTTTTAATGAGGTTATATGTGAACCCTTTTGCTTTCTCGGAGTCTTTATGCAGAGAAGAACAGCTGTGAACTGCTTTACACTCGATTTCCCAAAGACAGAGAGTTAACTCACTACCGTCTTCTACAATGTCTTATTACAGAAAGACCAAAGTGTCTGGAGCAAATCGTGATGCTATTAAAATAGTGTCACTTCTGACTAAAAGACCAAATATTTTACATTATGTTAACAAGATGTGATTGGTTGTTCATAGATATCTAATAGGTGGTGGGTGCTTTCCTCCAGGTCTGTTTGCTTCTGATAAAAGGGGAGCAGTGGGTGGGGGAGCCCTGTCGACTCACCCTACCTGCACATACATGAGACGGGTCTGATCGGACAGTACAATGCACTCTCCGACCCTTATCTGCAGTTTTCAGAAGGCCCTGAGCTAACATTTTTTTAAATATCATTTTCTTTTCCTAGAGAAGCAGAAGCCTTAGGGAATGATAAGTTGGTACCAACACAATGTCACACAAAAAGCTGCGGTTTCTTCTCGATAGGACCAAGAGTTTCCTTCATAAACTCAGTTTTTTCTTTTTCCTAAGGGCACATAATCCATAACCCTGAGAACAGATAGTGTCAATACAATTCATTTTCACTACTTTACATCATCAATAGATTTGGTGACTTTTGTGCATTTAAATTTAAGTTTTATAGTTTTATTTAAAGTCTATAGAATAATATTTTACTGAATTATCCTTGCTTGCAAGGAAAAACTTAACTATATGCTTATGAATGCCCTATAGGAATTATTTATTAGCAGATTCAGCCAAAGTAGACACATCATACATTTTGAGTTAGTATCCTTCAGATTTCTTATAATTGTTATTATTAGAAGTATTACTAACATTATTATTTTGATATTTTCCTCAGCTACTTCAAACCTGAAAATTTTAAGTTCAAGAAAATCAAGGAAAAAAAAAAGAAAATCAAGGAAAACAAATAGCATCTATTACAACATGAATTAAGAGGCACAGTAGAAGAACCATACTTTAAAAAACAATTTGATTTAAGAGAGAAAACACTCTAAATTAATGGTATAGACAGACCAGTAATAATTGAATTTTAGTGCACAGGGCAAGAAATGGGATATATACCAAATCTGTTATGGCAAAATATTTATGAGCAATATTTTAACACAATAAACACATAAAACATCTGATACCTTCATCAAAATAGGCTGGATTATTCTGATATAATAGACAATTCCAAACTCTCAATGCCTTACATGCATACCATTCTAATGTCAACATAGATAAAAGAAATTGAATAGATCTAATAATAATTCTTACTAAAATTTTTAAGAAAATTAGGTATAGCAGAACTCTTCCTCAAACTGACAGAGTATCGGTAAAACCCTACAGGTAGGTCACACCTGATGATTAATGACAGAGGGTTATGCACTTGAAGCCAGGAACACAATACAGACATCCACAGTCATCACTGTCACTCAACATTGTGTTGCCAAACAATAAGGGAGGAAGTAGGAACAAAAGAAGACATCCTTCTAGATCAAGAGGAAGAGAGTTTTCGTTCACTGACAACTTGTTCATATATATCAAAAAAAGATGGCATTTGTAATAAAAGTACTGTAAATAATAAATAAATTTGACAAAATTACTATGAATACAGGAGAGCAATTATATTTCTGTATATCAACAACATTCATCCAAAAATTAAAATAAAAACATTCAACATGGCATCAAAAATATGAAAGTAGAGGTAAATCTCCCCCTCCCCCAAACTCTGGAGATTTGTGTGATTGAGGAGAGATACTAAAGAAAATGAATATGGTTTATAAGATTCACTGGAATAAAGATGTCGATCCTTTCCACATTAATCTACACTTCGGTGCAATGAAAATCAACAGGGTGCTTTTTTTTCGTTTTTTTTTTTTTTTTTGTCTTTGTAGATACTAGCTGATTCTAAAGATCCTTATGAAAATGCAAAGGACCAAATTAGCCAAATGAGGTTTTTGTAAGGAGTTAAAAAATTAAAAAAAAAAAAATTGAAGAATGACACTACCTGATTTTAAGACTTATAATTCTATAGTAATTAAGACAGTAAGAAACTGGTATCAATATACACGTTCAGTTCAATGGAATAGAACAAAAAATTCGGAAAAAGGCCCACACTTACATGAGTAGCTGATTTTGACAAGAGTGCGGCGGAGAAGGGTGTCTTTTCAATGATGCTGCCCAGACTATTAAACAGAATCTTCATTTGATTCCTTGGCCCATGTCTTAGTACAACTGGGCTGCTTATGGCAAAATACCACAGACTACGTGCTTAAAAAGAACAGAACTTTATTTCTCACACTTCTGTTCTGAGAGCTCTCTTCCGGGTTGCAGACTCTGCCATCTTCAACATGGATCCTGAAATGGCAAGGGGGACAGGGAATTCTGTGACATCTCTTTCCTCACAGCACAAACCCCATTCCTGAGGAGTCCACTCTTCTGACCTAATCGCTTCCCAAGACCTCAGCGCTTAACGCTATCACTTTAGACATTAGGATTTCAACATATGAATGGGGGGGCACAAACACTCAAACCATAAACAAAAATTAACTTTTAGTGGATCAAAAACCTAACTGAAACACAACTACAGAACTTCTAGTAGAAAAACATAGGGAAAGTTCTTTGAAATTTGGATTTGCCAAATATTTATTTGATACGGCAATCATTAACACACTAGTATACTGGATTCTGCCAGAATTGGAAACCTCTGCATGGTGAAAGGCACAATGTGTATAAAAAAGACATAAAGACTTTGCACCTTGAAAAAAATAGATATGTACACCACTCAAAATTCACTAAGATAACAAAATCCAATTAAATATAGACAAACTATTTAGACAGATGCTTTATGCACATGATTTACTGCATAACATTATTCAGCATAAGAGAAAGGCACATTGGTACGATATAATGCAAATACAAACTTACTCTGAATGCCTAAAAGTAAAAATATTGATCATAGGAAGTGTTGGTGAAGAAGCAGAAGTACCAAAACTCATGGAATTTAAAATTGTACATCTGTGTACATGTAAATGTTTGTTGCACATTTAGAGGCACCTGGGTGGCTCAGTCAGTCAAGCATCCGACTACTGGTCTCAGCTCAGGTCCTGACCTCATGAGCCTTGGGCTCTGCGCTCAGCCAGAGTCTGCTTGAAGATTCTCCTCCTCTGCCCCTCTCCCTACTCATGCTCACATGCTCTTTCTCACTCTCTCTCTGAAATAAATAAATAAATCTTAAAAAAAAAAAAATGCTTATTGCAGATTTATTTGTAACAGCCAAAAACCTTAAAAAAACTGGTGTCGGGCACCTGGGTGGCTCAGTGGGTTAAGCCTCTGCATTCAGCTCAGGTCATGATCCCAGGGTCCTGGGATCGAGCCCCGCATCAGGCTCTCTGCTCGGCAGGGAGCCTGTTTCCTCCTCCTCTCTCTCTTTCTCTCTCTCTCTGCCTGCCTCTCTGCCTACTTGTGATCTGTCAAATAAATAAATAAAATCTTAAAAAAAAAAAAAAACTGGTGTCTGTCCAGATGCATGGCTAAATCAGTCTGTCCTATACTCTACACAAAGGAATACTACTCAGTCATCAGAATAAATCATTGGTAAAAGTAACATATGAATAAACTCCAAAATAATTATGCTATGAAATGAAGAGGCCAGACCCCCTCCCCCAAAGAAAGAATGTATTCGGTAGGATTCTATTGATAGACAATCCTGGGAAATACAATAAATAAATAAATAACATAAACACGGAGCAGTGGTTCCTGGGATGGAGTGGAAGAGGTGGTGGGTGGACCCGTGGATTATTTTATAAAAGGACCAAGGAAAATTCATGGGGATGATGGATGTGTTCACCCTTGGTGTGGTGATAGCACAATTAATTTATACATGTTTTAAAACTTATCAAACTCTACACTTTACATATGTACAGTTTATTGTATGAAAATTGCATCTCAATAAAGATGTTAGAAGACCATATTAAGTTTGTAAAGTCTATTAGACAGTGTAACCTTTCACTTTTTTTATAATGTGTTTTTAATGATTTATACCTCTTTGATCAGGGCAATTATATTCCTTCGCTCCCCAGTGTAAGCTAAGGTCATACAATTTGCATAGACCCCAGACCTTTGAAGAAAAATGCATGTCAGTTCTAGCAGGAAGCTTAATCAGCGTTTGCTTTTCTCCTCCTCTCCAGTTGAGGAAAAATGTTTTGACTGCACCTGACACATCTTACAATCTGGAATTTTCCACACGTTCCGTTTGCCTGGAAAGTACCTCTGCGGCTCTCTGGCTGCTGGTTTCCATACTGCTTTGGCCGAGGGTTTTGTTTTCACTGTCTCTTTTTGGTGAGGCCATTCCTGACTGTTTTTTAAAAAATGTGGACTGCCTCATCCTATATGTGTCCCCTCAATAAAACATCTTATTTCCATTCATTGTTTTGTCTTCCTCCAGAGCACTTAGAATACAGTGACATGCTCTTTGTTTTAACAATTTGCTTAATTTCTGCTTCTCCTATTTGTACACAGGGGTTGTTTGTGGGTTTTGCTTATTCACCCCTATATATCTCTTCTCAGGTTCCAAACACCATCTAGCTCCAGATCCTCAGTAAACCTCTCCAGCCTGGACCCCGAGAGACACCGCTTGCTTGTGAAAATGGGGTCCACCACGGGCTCTGCCTCAATGGGAAAGCTCACATCTCTGGCCTTAATTCCTTCAAAGATGGAAGTTTTTAAACCACTCCCATACCCCCTCAATGTGGCTTCATTTTTCCTGTTGTCATAATTCCTTTTCGCTTATAAATAGCCTATCTGCTGAGTAATATTTCCGGACGCTTTTCCTTTGAAATTTATGCACATCCTGAAACTTTTAAACGGAAAGTATGAAATCGGTTATTTCCATTCGGTGTATGTGAAAGGTCCTGAACCGCATGGAGCTGAAGTGGACGTCCTCTGGAAAACGTGTCCCGCACTACAGAGGGCGATACGGTAATACGTCAGGGCAGTGCCCTTAATTTCTTCATCGTTTATTGCAAGCAGCCCAATTCCCTTCCACCACCAACACCTCTCAGGATCAATTGTGTTTCCAATTTTGGCCTGTATGTCTGTGATGAGCAACTACCAGGAGCAGATGCTGTCAATCCAGCTTCTATAGATATAAATGTCTTCAGGTTTCTTTCCTTTCTCTCTCTCTCTCTCTCTTATATTTTTTTTTTTTTTTGATATCTGAGTACCCCACCAGTAAATTTCCTGCTATCATTTCTTTTCTTTCTTTTCTTTTTTCTTTTTTCTTTTTTGAACTAAATCTCAATTGCAATTGAAGCTATATATTGAAGATGGTGTTGAAGAACTTCCAGAGACGACCGTGTTCATTACTTGTCTCCAATCTTCCTCTCAGGTCATAATATCAGTGAAATTAACTCCAGGCTCCTTTTAAGAGTATGAATTTAGAACTGGGCGATACTGTCTGAGCTGTAAAATTATCTGAGAGAAAGGCTTCTGAATGAGGACAAAGTTTAACCCCCAAATAGTCCATGCATATGTATGACACCTAGATTATTAAATCTCTGCATTTCCTGCCTCAGCTGATAACCCTGGTGGATTTGGATGGCTCAAAATGGTCTTTTGCATTAATTCAGATAAACACACACACACAGACACACACACACAGACACACACACACCCCTCTATCTCTGAATACATATAACTAGCCCTTTAAATAAATCATCCATTTTTATCCTTATACTCTTAAGACTGAATTCTGAATATAATGTCTTCCATACTGTTCAAGGATTCTAGAGCTGACAAGTGGGATGATCATACTTACTACGTTTGCCAGAACCACTGTGTTAGCCCATCAGAGTCCTAATTGTATGTTTGTTTACATGGTGACATTATTAAATATTGCCTCCATTTCAACTCCTGTAGTGTCTTGGTTTGGGAGGTTGAATTATAAGGTCACCAAGGCTAACATTTATTTATTTATCCAGACTCATATCCTTTCGTTTCTCCACTCTCTATTCCTGCTGCATCCAGATGAAAGCCCGGGCTCTCTGTTCTTGGGTCACTAGATGTAGTTCTGGAAGAAGCAGACATGCCTCTTCCCTCTCTCAAGGAGCCTGCTTTTAGGTGCAGAGTCACAGACATCAAATGCATGAGTACAAAGTAACAGTGAGATGATGTGCAGAATGTTAGAATGGAAGGATGTGTTGGAGAGAGCGCTGTAAGTATGGAAAGATGAGGAAAAGCCTCCACTGAGTTTATCAGACCCTCAAACGAGGATTTCTGGTAGAAAAAAAGCCAGGTAAGTGCCCTAAAGCCAAAGCAAGTTTGGTGTGGTCCTGGGAATAAGTTCAGAGTGAATGGAGCCTGGGGTTTAGGGGAAGGGTACAAAATTAGTTTAGGAATTTTCAGATGGGCCAGATCATATTGTGCTTTGTTTAAGATTTTATATTTATATTGTTTTTTATTATATGCATATGTATACAGATACATAAACATACATAATATACATACACATATACATATATATACATATATACATACACATACATACATATATACATATATATACATACATATATATACACATACATATACACACACATACAAATACCAAAAATGGACCCTGAGGGATAAAAATTAGTAGCAAAATATCTGGGGCAAAATTTCCCTTTTAAAGATAATAACACAGGAGCACCTGGGTGACTTAGTCATTTAAGTGTCCTACTCTTGGTTTCAGTCAGGTCATGATCTCAGGGTTCTGGGATCAAGCCCCACATTGGGTTCCACGCTCAGCGGGAGTCTTCTTGAGGATTCTCTCTCCATGTCCCATTTCCATTCTCCCGTCTCTCAAATAAATAAATAAATCTTAAAAAAAAAAAAATAAAGGTAATGATATAGTCCTAGAAAGAAGATGCTGTCTATGACAGGAAAGGAACCAAACAGAATGTACATCCTCCCTTAACGTACATGAGAAAGCACTCCATTTTCACCACAAGAGTTTCAAAGATAATTCAAGATATTTGTTCATTTGTTCATTCATTGAATAACTATTTATGGGATATAGATTCAATGCTACCTTCCACTGTATGATAGGTACACTGAGGCAAACAAGAGAAGAATGGTTCCTGCCTTCCTGGGGTGTACAGTCTGTGTAGAGGAAAAACCAAAGACATAGATACTTGAAATTAGTAAATTATTTTCTGGGTATATAAACCTAATCTATTTTAACATGTGGGGAAAGCGAGAGAAGATGTCCCTCAGGAACTCTGGGTAATTGTATACATAGTTGCTAAATTTTATAAACTATTTATTCATTTTTTGAATGGGGATTGATTTGGAATTTCAGGCAGAAGTAAAATCATTAATATCAACCATAAATTAATATAGTACAATGCATAAAACTTTCATTTTTGTTAATCAGGAAGTATAAAAAGACAATGAGGAATTGATTTTTAAATGGACTTAAGTGAGAAAATCTATCTAATCTCTCCAAAACAGAGACTAATAGAAAATACATGTGTAAAAATAGTCTGAGATCCAGGCAGGGAGGTATAAAAAAGAGGCAGTTAGACCTGGCTGCTCATTTGAATCATCTAGAGAGAGAGTGAGGAAGGGAGGAAGCAAAAGGCAGGGAGAAAGAGAGGGAGATAGAGGTTCTGATTCAATTTGTCCTAATAGGATCCAGGCAAAGGATCTCCTGGTGATCCTAATGTAGCAATCACTGACAGAAGAAAGAACATGGGCTTCATACCCAGACAGCTTCACTTATGAGCAACAAAAACTAAATAAAGTTTCCAAATTATATTAGGCTTCTATTTCCCCCATTTACAAAATAAGTAAATTTCTTTTTTTTTTTTTTTAAGATTTTATTTATTTGACAGACAGATCACAAGTAGGCAGAGAGGGAGGCAGAGAGAGAGGGAGGGGGAAGCAGGCTCCCTGCTGAGCAGAGAGCCCGATGCAGGGCTCAATTCCAGGACTCTGGGATCATGACCAAGCCGAAGGCAGAGGCTTTAACCCACTGAGCCACCCAGGTGCCCAAAATAAGTAAATTTCTTAAAAATACCTGGGTAGGGGGTGGTGCCTGGGTGGCTCAGTCAGTTAAGCATCAACTCTTGATTTTGGTTCAGGTCATGATCTCAGGGTCTTGGTATTGAGCCCTGTCTCCAGCTCTGCCTTGAGTGAGGAGTCTGCCTACAGATCATTTCTCTCCCTCTCCCTCTGCCCCTTTCCCCCAC
Organism: Lontra canadensis; assembly: GCF_010015895.1. Classification (NCBI taxonomy): domain Eukaryota; kingdom Metazoa; phylum Chordata; class Mammalia; order Carnivora; family Mustelidae; genus Lontra; species Lontra canadensis. The sequence goes on from NW_022631038.1 coordinate 6,249,625, forward strand.
TTTCAAATAAACCAATTAATCTTTAAAAAATTACCAAGGATAATCTTGACAACTACATAAAGCTGTCAATACCTCTTATACAGGTAAATATTGTTTAACATTTTTGAATATACTTTTTTTTAAAAAGTAAACATAGTTGAAATAAATTCATTTAATAATATATCGTAAAAGTCTTCCCAGTCAGCAAATTCTGATCAGTGTCCCTGGATTTTGAGAGTCTCATTTTAATCCATGGAATCATTCCATTCTGATAATTTTTATTCTGTTAACATTTCACATCCATCTACTGTTCTGTGTAAGAGAAGAGTAAAGCTGGCTTTCTCTCCTTGAGTTGCATTTAGTACTCATATATTGCCAGTTTATATCTAGTTTACTTATTTTTAACCAAGGTTATTTAAGTTTGTTATTTTTTATCTTAAGTATCTACATATTTGTCTTTGTTTCTATCATTCTATCATTTTCTTATGAAAATTTAATTACATTATACTATAGTCTGAAAAAGTGTTTATCACTATTTAAACATAATGGAATTTATTTTTAACTACATTAATTGGATTATTGACATCTTCGTTAGGTATTGCTATGTGGTCTACCATTTGCTGACGTGGACTATAAGTTAAAGTCTCTGTCATTGAATTATTGTGAAAGACTTGCCAGGTTTCTTGCAGTTTATACATTATATGTTAAGAATGGATTATTTATATGATAAAGTTACATTAGAATAATAATTCATTTTGGTTTATGCCTACTGCATCTGATAAAATTCCCTCTATTTTCCTTCAAACAATTCTGCCTTAAATTTATGCTTGACTACATGCTTAGTATCATAAATTTAGTTTCACTTCTATTGGATATTCCCAGATATGTTATCATCCATCTACTTAATTTAAACCTGTGGTGGCATTTTCTTTTCAGAGACACTTTTTATGAAAAGCATACACTAGATTATATTTTATTTATTGTAATTATATGTTATGATCTATTTTGAACTTCTAATCTGAGTTTATCTCATTTACATTTATTCATATAACATATAAGTTTGGTCTTGGCTATGCCTTAGGTTAGATATGTTTCCAGATTTCCTTATTCATTCATTTATTATACTTAGTTTACAATGTATCATGCTTTTGTTTAATTTTCTGGTAATTTGGGAAAATTTTGAAATATTTTAGTTGTCTAGCATTTGCTTTGGTTAAATTTTTAGTATATATTTCTCTGTTTTTTATTTTGACCATTTGAAGACTGTTTATAATCTTCCTGTTTCAAATGATGAGACAATTACTGGTTTTTCTCCCACCAACTTGACTTATAATCTCTTTATAACATTTTTAGATTCTTTGCTTTATTGGTTTTTGGTTTTTGCTGGTTTCTCTTTAATGAAAAGATTGTATTACATGTTTAGATTTTTAAATTTATACGTTAAGACTTTAAATAACATACTAATGTATTTACATATGATTCAAAATTATCAGAAATAATATCATTCCTCACCATAAGTTTTCAGTTCCTCTGCATAAATGTGAAGGAACTCAATTGCTGGATCATATGGCAGGAGTATGTTCAGTTTGGAAAGAAAGTTCCAGACTATATTCCAAGGTAGCAGTGCTATTTTGATTCCCACTAACTATGAAGAGAGTTCCTGTTGCTCCACCTCCTCATCAGCCTCTGGTGTTCTTGGTATTCCATGTTGTCTGTGTTGTACCAGGTGTGTAACATCAGAAACCTATTAGACTCTTGTCCTTTGAATATATTGAACATATTTTCATGTGCTCTTTTGCTGTCTGCATATCTTCTCAGTGAGGTTTGCCTGCTTTTTAAATGATGCTGTTTGCTTTTTTATTGTTTTTGGAGTTCTTTGTATATTTGGGATATACAGTCCTTTATTAGATGTGCTTTTGCAAATATGTTCTCCCTGTCTGTGGCTTGTCTTCTCCTTCTCTCTCTCTCTCTGTCTTTTAAAGATTTTATTTATTTTTTTGAGAGAGAGCACCAGCTGGGTGAAGGGCAGAGGGAGAAGCAGACTCCCTGCTCAGCAGGGAACCCGATGCAGGACTGGATCCTGGGACTCTGGGATCATAACCTGAGCCTAAGGCAGATGCTTAACCGGCAGAGCCACAGTGCCTTTCCCATCGCAGAAGTTGTAGTCTACTGCCTGATCCTTGATGTTTACTTTACTGACAGTATATTGTCCTTTATTTATCATATCAAGCAAATCAATCTTTATAAGAAACTTTTTGTTGTGATAAAAGATATCATCTGCACATTTTACTGTTTATTATATTTGTGGCTGAACTTTTATGGTACCCTATCTTCTTCTATTCTTCGGTCACATATTGAACATAAACAGGTTTTCCAAGACTTTTTTTTTTTTTAACCATTACATTATTTTTCCTATCGAGCTCCACTTATCTCAAATCTGTTTTAACCTCTCTTTCAGTGCCACAGTTTGGCAGCCCTCTGTCTATTCATATTCTAGTGATATTGAGCAAGGAGTGCAAAGATGTGGTTTCCTGGCATTGTTTGTTTCTTGAACTCCCTTGTACACGTTTTTTAAAAAATACTTATCAAATGTTAGTCCATCTATTCAAGGAAATATTCATTTGCTTGCTTGTTTGTTAGGGGGCATTCTATTTAGGCTTCATTTTGTTTCCCCAAATCACTTCTAAGGAAACACTAATCCCGATTATTTTGCCTACATAGTGGGTGCAGTTACAGCCTCTACACCATCTGTCAAGAAGGAAAAGAGGTAAATTATGCAAATATTTAGCCAAGTTGTTATTAGTTCTAAATGTAGATTAGCAGGAATGCAACCGGAATATGCTTAAAAATCTTCCCCATGGAGAGCCAGATCCTGCAGAGCATTTTATCTTATTTATTATCTCTTTATCTGTGTTCTAGTTAATCTCTATTTAAGTCTAAAGATAATTAATTCTTGATGATTATGTTTATCTGATTTTCCTTTCATGCTTTCTTTCCAGTTGGAAAAAATAAAACAGAAGCAAAATATTGAATTCTGCAGAATTTCCCTGTCTTGGTTGTGACTTAATTATGGAATCAATATCTTGCTTTAAGTGAGTTTCTGAGTCCTTATCTGTCAGATTGGCATGCAATGAAGATCAATTATTAGTTCGAATATTTCTTTTTTGGTATATCCCACTCCTTTCATCGATAATGTTTGATAATTTTAAAAACTAAAATACACTATTTTTTTCTTCTAAATTCCACATTAGTTCTCAAAGTTTTGAGCGTGGCATTGTACTTTCCCTTTCTTTGATGGATTGTTGTAATATATTTTGATACTTTTTTTTTCTAGTTATGTCATTAAGTGTAAGGGGAGAAAAATCTGGAATAGTTTATGTTGCCACAGAATATTGCCACAGAAGTCTCCCTACATTAATTTTAAAAATAAAGTTCTTGGCCAGTATTTGCATGTAGTAACTTGAAGTTGATCTGTACCAAAAAAAGTGCTAAAAATCCTAGAGTTAGAGATTTGGAAACTCCATTCATTATACTAAGCTAGTAGAGTATAATGATTACATAAATAATAAAAAGCCTGAGGAATTATGAAGGTTTATATTAAACTCTAAATTTTCTTAAGCTGAGTGTTTTCATAAGCATTTTGAAATAGTTTTATTATATGTAATAATTTTGTAATAGATTGCTGCATTATAGAATATTTACATCCATCAATCTCTTAACACACAATTTTATAAAACCTTAGTTTTTGAGTAGCTATTTCCTGTTTTCATTTTCACAAACACAGTGCATGACGCTATCTTTCTATTAGGGGAGCAGGAGAAGAAAATTAATCTTGAGAATTTCAACAATTGATTAAGTAGTAGACATTGTTTGGCATCAAAGAACAATGTGTTTTCAGCAAAAGGATTTAGTTTTAATTACTTAATGTATTTGTTTTTGTTTTATAGAAATGGGCTCTTCTAAAGTATTTTAAAATAATTATACTGTATGAAATATAAATGATAAATAAGGGTAGTAAAATGACTTTTATGTTAAGCCACAAGCTTGTAATTAATGAAATTTATGCAAGATAGATGTCTCTTTCCTTGAACTTCAAGAACCAGGACACATTAATTAGGGGCTGAGGTCTACACATTCAGCCATTTTTCTACAACTCCCCAACCCTCCTGTCTTCTCTTCCTTAAATAAGCATTTAAAATACTAAAACTAGTCATATTTTTAATGGGGGCACATGAGAAAAATGAATAAGACATTCTACCTGCACAAATGAATCTTATCACTTAATACAGAGAGCAAGATGGATTGAGATAAATTAAAATATAATGTGGTCTTTCCCAGCCTCGTGCTATGGCCACGGTTGCCTTTGCCTTCTCACGCGTAAGTAAATTACTGTCGGCTTTCCCTGCTCTCAGCCTCAAGACCTTACTTTATTATTTCTTATAAGGGAGGTCTGCTAGCAATGATTTCTCTGTAGTGTTTACCTTGGAACTTTTATTTCACCTTCATTTTTGAGAATAGTTTTGCTGCCTATCGTTGCTCACTGTACACCCTTATTTCTGATGAGAAGTTGGTTATTAATCTTACATGGATGCAAGTAATTTTTTTTCTTTTGTTGGTTTCAGTATTTCCACTTCGTCTCTGGCTGTAAGCTTTGATGTAGTTGGATATGACAGCTTATCCTCCTCAGATATATAAATTAATGTATTTCATCAAATGAGGGGATCTCTGAGTCCTGGAGAAGACGCAGAGTTGCTGATAGACTCAACCATGAGAACAAATCCTAGGGTCTGCATGAAAAGCACCAGGCAGCAACAGGTAATTTGTACCTGGAGGCAATGATTACATACATGGCTTCAAGAAGTATGTACTCCCACAGTGGCTAAAGAGGGTAAATGGGAACAGAGGCACGGAAGTGAGACTTCAGAAACTCAGTCACAATGTAATCAGAGCCCGGAAGACACCAAGGCAATCTGTGTCTCTCTCCCTGACTACAGCATTGTTCTCTTAGTGTCAAACCAGACCCCATACTTTGAAGCCATTAAAGATCAAAAGAAGAATGGGGGGGGGGACTACAAAAGAGTGAATATTTTATATTAGAGATTTGTATAGCTAACACCCAACTGTATATGTGGGTGTTAGCCCAAAGCATATATGTAGGTAGGTAGGAAGGTAGGTAGGTAAGTTATTTCAGATACATGAAGCCTATACAATATGATATATTCATCATCAAAAATGATTGTTTTAAGTAGAAGTATAAGAGACAACTTAAGACTTTGTTCACTTTCGAGTGTAAAGAGTTTACGAGCAAGGACAAATCAGCCAATTGAAAATAAGCGTGCTATATTTTCTTTGCGTATATGAGTAGTAATATGGAACTACTCATGTCTTTTCATGAATATACCAGTGATAGTAAGTGACCTACACAAATTTACTGTTATAGAAAAAATAGAATAAAACAACTCAAAAATTTAATGAAGCTTATGCACTAAAAGATTTAATATTTAGATAAATGAATTCTTCCCAAATCAATTTATAAAGATCTTTCATGGCATCTGGGCTGCTCAGTCGGTTGATCATGATCCCAGAGTCCTGGGATCAGCCCCACATGGGACTCCCTGATCAGCAGGGAGCCTGCTTGTCATTCTCCCTCTGTTGCTCCCCCCTGCTTGTGCTCTCTTACTCTCAAATAAACAGATAAAATCTTAAAAAAATAAAAAAAAATCTTTCCATCCTGACTTAAATTTCAATACAATGACTTTAAATTTAACCTGAAAAATAAACTGTTGATAATTGATAAAAACATATTGAAAAAAATGTGCAGAGAACCAAGAGAAAATATTTGAAAATAAATCACATTTTAACATTTGAACATAATTGTAAATAAATTATAATACGATTTGGAACATGATGTAAAGATTTGAAAATATAGTATGTGATTAGGGGAGCAGGGTGTAGTTACTTGACAAGTACACAGCAAACCAGAGATACTTCAAAATAAGAAGAAAACAGAACATTACACAATAAAAACTATTTTAGAGTTTGAGAGACAGATGTTTACGGTTTATTCTTACTGTTATTTTACTGTAGAACTATCTTAGGGGAAGGACAGATTCAGGAAACCTTATCTCTGTACTGGACATCTCTATAAGTACGAAATACAGCTCTGTCATATAGAATGCATTATGTTTTCTGTAATACATATTTGACCTTGGTTTGCTGTGAAATATTATTCATTTTTTAAAAGATTTTATTTATCTGAGAGAGAAAGAGAAAGAGAGAGCATGACTGGGGGGAAGATTTGAGGGAGAGGGAGAAACAGATTCCCTGAAGAAGAAACCTGACACAGGGCTTGATCCCAGGACCCCAGGATCTTGACCTAAGCCGAAGGCAGATGCCCAACCATCTGAACCACCCACGTGCCCCGAAGTATTATTCAATTTTAAAAATTTTACATAATCATTCTTTAGCAACCTAGGTCACTATGTAACTACATTTCCTCTATTATGTGGACAATACTGCTTCAGTATAACACAGACTGTTTTTTAAAAAATTTATATATTTCCACATTTCCATAATGATGCATTTTACAGAATTTTGCATTATAGACATGGTTTTTCATATTAAAAAAAGAATTTAACACATTTGCCTGTGTTTACTAGCTTTCTAAAATAAAATTATTTAATAAACTTGTCTAAGCTTTGAGAAATATGTATTTCTTACATATGTATCACATGAATGTACACAGGGGCATATCTACATACATTTCTCTATATAAATAATCATAAATACATCTATATACATAGACTGAGAGAGATAGAGATAGATGTAGGTGAAGACTGATAATTTCATACAAGTGAAATATAATAACATACTTTTTAATAAGACTAGAAGGAAATAGACTTTCTTTAATCAGGTTGATAAATTTGCTTTCCATATGGAAACAAACATTTTTTATATTGACTCAATAAATTTTTTCATACAAAGTGATTTCAACATCGCTTTAATATTATTGGTATTAAGATACATTTTTAAAGTTCATTGCAAATATTAGACTAGTATAGAGAAGACTAATACCTGAAATAATATTTCTAATTTAAGACTTTCAGGAGAAATGTAATTTAATCAGCCAAGAATCTGCTCAACAAAAGTACTTGAAAGATTTTATTTACTATCTGTAACCCTTCAAATATTAAAATTATTTTTGTTGCTCTCAGAAAGTTCTAGAATACAAGATAAGGCTGTCAGAGACTTATACAAAACAGTGTTAGTACAAAATTAAAATAAATTCAGAATTTAAAAAAAATTACTTCCATTAACTGAGAATACTTAAAACTACATGGCACCATTATAATTTACTTCATTCTACAAAAGTGAATTTACTTAACAAAGTGACAGGCTGAAATCATTCTGTAAAGGCAAATGAGGAAAAAAATACTCTACTAAAATTACATTCAAAAATAGTTTAAAGATGAAAATATAGAATAGCTTATCTGTGAAAAAGTGAAAGATATTAACATCGTTAACCTGCATCCCTATGAAATAGGTCAACTTTTGAATGCCACTGTAAATCTCTGCACATTAAATTTTAATCCTGGTTTTACATAATCAACACTAGTTCATCTTTTCCTGAGCCTTTTACCATTTATATGTTTAGAGGTATATTTTGTGTATGCATGTGGAAGGGAGGGGTCAGAAATAGGGACACACAGGAAAAAAGAGCCAAAGTATTCAAGTATTTCATTGACATTTAAGTAGTTTTTATCATCTTAGGAAGGATGCTCTGTTCCCTTTTTTTCTTTAATAATGAATGAGTATTTTTCAGGACCTAAGTTTTCAACTATACTGCTCTTTTGAACTTACAGTGCCCCCACAAGCCTGCCCACCAAACTGCCTTCTAAACATTTCTCCTCTCACATTTTTCTTCCACTCTTCTTAATGTTCTGGGATCATCTATACTAATTCTTCTTCTTCTTCCCTAATATTTCTACACTTGACAAATATCTCATTTTATTTATTTATTTTTTTTTCAGTGTTCCAAGAGTCATTGTTTATGCACTACACCCAGTGCTCCATGCAACATATGTCCTCCTTAACACCCACCACCAAGCTCATTCTTTTTAATTCTCCAAACACAGTTGTTACTATGTGGCTATTCATCTACACAAATACATTAGAACTTCTTATCTTTTTTTTTAAAGATTTTATTTATTTATTTGACAGAGAGAAAGATCACAAGGAGGCAGAGAGGCAGGTAGAGAGAGAGGGGGAAGCAGGCTCCCTGCTGAGCAGAGAGCCTGATACGGGACTTGATCCCAGGACCCTGAGATCATGACCTGAGCCAAAGGCAGAGGCTTTAACCCACTGAGCCATCCAGGTGCCCCTAGAATTTCTTTTTGACTATAACCTTTATATTAGTGGTTATACTACTTTCTCCTCTTCATTCAGTCTATTTTTAGATATACTTTTATATTTTAAGTCCTCTTGAGGATACTTCCTAATATTTATCTGGTAAGCTCCTTTGCTCCTTAATATAAACTCCTAAGTTTCCAATCAACAACTCTCCATGACCATCATTGACCTTGTCCTTCCTCCTTTCAGAGCTGAAATTTCTAAATCCTTTATCATAGTTTTTCTCTCCTGTATCTGTCAATAATGACTTAAAAACTTTTTTTTTTCTTTTTCCCTAATAGCTCTTTTCTCTGTCTTCCCAGCTGGAACTTTATCCACGTCTGGGTTGATGGTTGCCCAGCTGACTCCTCTCTTCCATGTGTATCGCACAGATGGCTCCTTCCTGACTTTGTTTCAGTACAAGACACAGAATAAATAGCACTCTACGTCTTCTGCGTGTGTCTTTATAGGGGGTGGCCTGAGGATTCTAAGGTCAAGAACCATCTAGTCCTTTAGCCCTACCCTCAAAAGAAGTAACCACCTTCTAATGATAAGTTCAGTGATAAGAACCAAGAGGACTTCAACTACAGTGGCTGCAGCCAAGGATCGTCACTTCTGCATCTGGAACTTACTGACTTGGACCCATTCGCCTATACGATAACCCCCCACCTGCAATGGGAGCAATTTATCAGTAAACTATAATCTTTGCTTTTTTTCTTTAAAGATTTTATTTATTTATTTGAGAGAGAGAGCATGAGTGGTGGGGGAGGGATGGAAGGAGAGGGAGAAGCAGACTTTCCACTGAGCAGGGAGCCCAATGAGGGGCTCAGTCCCAGGACCCTGGGATCATGACCTGAGCCGAAGGCCAATGTTTAAGTGACTGAGCCACCTGGTCTCTCTTATAGTGTTTGCTTAAAAAAAAAAAAAAAAATGCTTTTTAAGTAAGCTTCATGCCCAGCATGGAGCCCAACATGGGGCTTGAACTCATGTCCCTGAGATTAAGATGAGAGCTCAAGAGTTGGATGCTCACCAACAGAGCCACCCATGTGCCCCTATAGTCTTTGCTTTTAAAATGGAGAAACACTGAATAATGTTCTGCATCCTTGTGTTCTATCACTTAAATCGTACACAAACCTGAAACCCTCGGTGAGGTCTGAACTCCTGATGAGTTTGCTGGCAGGGCCAGCCTGCAGTGACACTCCGTTACCTTCTACATTTCTTAAGACTCCTAGCATTTTCATCCTAGTAATCTCAGGTACTCTTAGGTTTTCCATATGTTTTTAGATATTCTATCTTTTTTTTTTCATTTTTTTATTTCCCTTCACCCCCAACCTAATGCTAGGCACCCCTAATGGATTTATTTAGTACTCCATTATAGGATTTATACATTGTGATCATACTAACAAGAAATGATTTACAGATATGGCAGAGAAATCTCAATATTTTAAAGTGCATTTGATGTTTTTAAAGGAATACAGAAGTAAATGAGAACTGTTCCCATAATGCCACAGTTCTTTCACCTTTAAATATTTATCAGTAATTTACAGGATAACATTTCTCCTTTCCTCCTGCACTAATGCATTACAGTGTACCCTAGCTCCCTGAAATGTCAATGTGCCTTCCCAGGATACGGAATTAGCAATAGGGACGGACTTAGACAACTTAAAACTTGAGAATCCTAAGGAGAAGTAAACAGAGATGTGAAAGTTGAAGCCATCACTTCTAGAGAAAAGTTAACTTTGGCCTTCAAGGGTAGACATTAGTAGTACTTAACTTATCAAAGCCGTATCCTTGGCTAAAAGAGCAAGAGAAACAAGGATTCCCAACTGAATTTTCTCCCTTAATTGCTCGGTAGCGAACTCTACAAATTGATTCCATCATAAGAATGCAATTTAACTTTTTGGGGGGATTTTAATTGATTTTAATATTGCAAGCATCTTACCTGGTTCATGGCTCCCAATGGCATTAGGAAGGTTTATCTCAGTAAGGGTTGCTACCATATTAAATCAGTATATCAACACACCCTGCATTAAGAAGCAAGGGCCTTAGAGAATCTATGAATCAAAGAGGAAAGAAGAATGGTTGCTGAATTCCAGTCTTCCTAAAACTAACACATTAATGGAAAAACATCATAAAAGTTCTCCTTTGTGCTGAGGGATACATAAAGCAAAAATGCATAGCATGGTAAATACTTCCCCTCCAAATATTGATATAAAGCATTAAAATGTTTTCTCTGGGGCAGAAAATTCAAATAGTTACATCAAAATAATGCATAAGCTCTATGGATAAAAAAAAATGCATTGACCTTGTTTATGACAATCATTTCTTCTACAATGGAGAAAGTAACTGTGCTGCCTTCCTCACAAGAATGCAGACAGCTCCGACTTATGATCTGCTTTGGCCCCACACTGAACAGGAGAAAATCTATAGACCTTTGACTGCCCTTTCACACCCAAGTTTGAAATACTGGTGAACAGAATCCCTGAAAATAACCAAATAATTCCTGATAAAGTATAATAATTATATTACACTAAATTTAATATCAGTGTTTCACTGGGGAAAAAAAAATGCTTACCCCCCCAAAAAAAAAGAAATGAAAAAACAACCTTTCCACACAGAACAGCATGAGTGATTGCTCTTTGCTCTGCTGTGGCTATAGCGATGGTAGTAATAATGATGACAGTTAACATCTCTGTTTAGACACCAAACTTCCTGTGCATTTTTCCTCACAATGCCCATTTGTATTGTTATCATCTCCACTCATGGTTGAGAAAATTACAGCAAACATTAATTTATTAACATGGCAATGTACGAAGTGGCAGAGCCGTATTCCTGTTTCTAGAGTCACACGTTATTGACTGGTTCTCCTGTCGTGACTGGAGGACTGGCCTCTTTCTAGAGTTAACTGTTGACAGAAAATAAGGTCACAGGGAATTGAGAAAGTCTTTCCCTGGAGAAGATCTATTCCTCAGGTTGTTTTCCGTTGATCATGGCTTACATGATCACATCAGGGAGAAAAGATTAGTAGTATGAGCGTCTTCTTGCCAAACCCATCAATGTCGGGTGAGAAATTGTGAGCCTGTGAGCGTGATAGGAAGCTGGATTTCTTCTACTGGAGGTGAGCAAAACCCCAGAGCAGTTACTGAAAGACAATGTATTGGTGAATAGTTCTGTGTGGGACATGGAAGAGCAGTGACAGACACAGGACACTGGAGGTGAAAGCACTTCCCAAAGTTGGAGGGGATAGAGAGCACCTGGGTAGAAGTCAAGGAATCCTGCCAGAGTGTTGGCGGTATGGTGGTTAGCATAGCTGCCTTCCACGGAATCGTGGACAGTGTGACTAAAACATGAAAGAAAGGAGTTCTTCCAAATTCAACATACACTCAATACGATGGCTTCCTAAGCATTACATTATTTTGTGATGGAATTTTATTAAAATAGATAGGGATAGTTTTACCATGAGAAAAGATAGACCAGAAAGAGGGACCAGAAAAGCCAGAAAAAGGAGCATCAGGCGATGCGGTGTGGTGAAGCATGGGGATTACTAATGCAAACAGCAATGTTGTGTTTGGATTGTTCGTACATTTATGGTGTAAACTTCTGGAAACTATGCTGTATTCTGTTATTATCACAAAACCTTAATAGATTGCCTTTATTATCACTGTATAAGTGAAGAAATTTCTAGCTTGTTAATGGCAGAAACATAATTCAGATCTGGTTCTTAGAGATTCTGTAACTCATAATCTCACCCACCCACTGTACCATGTAGCCAAAGAAAACACTTCTTCATTAATAGCTGAGATATCATTATCATAATTATTGCCATATAGCCAATATTTGAAAAATACCAATATAAACCAGGAATTAGTCACAAGACAATGCCCAAGAAAGAGAGTCAACCATCATAGCTAAAGGTAAGGGAAATTTTGATTGTCAGGAGGAAAGATCACAGAATTCAAGATAGGTAATGCTCAGTCATAGAAAAAAATGTGGATAAGATTTAAAGTCATTGTTGGCAAGAGCAAATAAGGAAAAAGAAAAAAATGGCATGAGGAAATCCAGAAAATCCATTCATTTTTAGCTGAAGGTAACTTGGTGATGGTGGATTCTATTTAATTACTGTTTATTAACTTATTAATGGGTGTAGACTTTTTAAATACATGGGTGTACATACTTTATTGTGCATGAAAGATTCTACTCTATGCTTAAAAATTATATATTTGTATTTCTGAAAAGTCATGAAGGCAATCTTGCTCTGTTCTCATATCTCTAGAGTCTGGTTTTGGGTGGAAAAAAAAAAAACCTAATTATAAAATATGCAATTTAAACCTCTTGGCTTTCTCTTATTAGTCTCCATTCTTTGTCTTCCTTCTCGTATCCTATATAATGATTACCGCACCATACATATCATTTGAAATTGACTGTTCACAGTTCTGAATACATGCTTTATACTTTAGTCTCTAAGACTTTGTTCAAACTATTCTATTAAACTAGGGCAGCTTTGTTCCAGTTTACCTTTTTTTTTTTTTAAGAATTTATTTTTTTATTTGACAGACAGAGATCACAAGTAGGCAGAGAGGCAGGCAAAGAGAGAGAGAAGAGGAAGCAGGGTCCCTGCCAAGCAGAGAGCCCAATGCAGGAGATCCCAGGACCCTGAGATCATGACCTGAGCTGAACGCAGAGGCTTAACCCACTGAGCCACCCAGGTGCCCTCCAGTTTACCTCTTACCTAGACTCTATGAATTCCTATCCCTCAGATAAATGGCGCCCTCTTATGTGAAGTTAACTTCCAGTTAAATTTATTTCTTGTTCCCTCTTCATAACACACTTTGCTAGATACAAAGGTATCTGCACATTTGTCTATATCCACTTAGACTGTAAGCTCTGAAAAGGTAGGTTCCATGAGTTATTTGACTCTGTAGAACAAAGGTACTCATAACTGAATTATACTTGCAACATTTTTATAGAATTGGGATCACACAGAAAGTTCAAAAATGAAGAAAACCTGATTTTGCAAATAATTGTGATGGAGTATCTATAGGAAGTGGGTCATATATAAATTTATATTTCCAATGCAGAAATCAAAGTTCAGCTCCGGGAACTCAACGTTTAATAGAAATATTTGTAAACAAAGCATTTTCTCTCATTTGACAGGTTCTATTAATTGTTCTTAAACAGTGTCGGCTTTTCTGTGCAACACTATTCTGTGCTAACAGAATAATGTGAGCCTGTTAATTTCAGGCAGCAGCAAATAAGACTGTAATATTTAAATCGATACCTATAAATGGTATAATGAGATCACTGAGTCTGACAAAACCAGGTATCACTTAAAAATCTTATTGCCACATACACTACAATTTTAGCCTCTGGATTTCCATGACCTCTCAACTGAGCCACTCGGCTTCTACTAGTTGGACAGCTTTTGTAGGGGAACAGGTAAGGAAATCTCTCTCTTCCTTTCCTTTCTGTGTTCATCCCTCAAGAACAAATTAGATGCCAGGTATTTTGTACGCGAAGGAGATAATGCCCATTCCCTTAGAAGGAAGTTTATTATTTTTAGCCAGATATTAAACTATGCATTACTTCTGGTTTCCAGGAATCATACATTTGATTTAAAAATATATATATATAGCCTCACATCATCTCTTTCAACTTTATATTCAATTTGCAAGAAATAATTACAATCCCATTGAAGAGTTAATGGAATTATTCATCTTAAAACACCATAGAACTATTGTACTTAAGCATTTCAAACACAAAACCCGATGAAGGAACAGACCTATGTCTGCCACAGGTTGTTTTTAATTTGGATCATTAAATTAAAGAGTTAGTTCTTGTCGTTTTCTTTTAAGTGGACAAAAAAATTAATGAAATATGTTCTACAGTACATTTGAGCATGTGTAATACATTCAAAACTAGACATCAAATCTCACAATGGAAGTTGTGTTTATTAGCACAAATATATTTCAGGGTAATTTTGCCAGTGATTTCCACACGGTGTGAAAGGTGGAGAGAACTTTGTCCATTTCATTTACTCTAAGGCAGAACGATGTGGTCATTTGGAAGGGATACCTTCCCGTCATCCTGAGGTGTGGAGGGAGGGCCCACACTCAAATTGGGCCAATCCACAGCCGCACTGGAGATAATGAGAAGTCTGTGTTTCTTCTCAGATCCCAAGCTGACGGTAGTCAGGCCAGGGGGAAGCAACCTGTGTTTGTTATTTGATGCTCATGTCCTCAAGTCTTGTATAAAGTCTACTGTTTTTTAAGTGACAAACTATATGAGACAGACTTGAAGATCCGAGCATGGAACAGCAAACATAAATATGTTGAATTCTTTCTTCCAGATTGAGGAAGGCGCATCTAGGACTAAAGGCAAAAGGAATAATATTCTCCATTGCATATTCTCTGAGCCATCCTGGAAATTTTTCACAGTTTAAAAAAAAAAGAAAATACAAAACACAAAGTACTCTTTTTCTCTTTTCTGCCTACATGGTCTTGGAATTGCCAAGGAGCTATACTGCACAACACTGTTCAGTTTCAGCAGCAACTTTTTGTAAGGGCACACATGGTGCCCCAGAGTCACAGTTGAAAGGAGGAAAACATATTTTTCCTTTCTGTGTATCTTTCCAGGGACAACAGAGTTGTCCCTCTCTGGGTCTGTGAAACCCTTCCCTCCTTCTCTTCACAACAAGTGTAAATAGGCTTACTTTTTGTGCACTCAATTAAATCAATCAACAAAACAAAACTGTCACTCATGGAAAATAGAATGGCACATTGGTGTTGGGTCGGGCTGTCTTTATTTTTAGGTGCTTAAGGCAGTACTGCTGGCAAAATTGAAAATAGGAGATCGATAATGCCTTCTTGTGGAGTTACTGGCTGCCACCAAAAAGAAATTCTCATTAAATGCTCCCTTTAAACATTAAAATGGAGGACAAGGGTTGAAGAGTATGGATCACTGGAAAATTAAAAGCCTGGCAAGTTTGAAACCGATGATTAATATCATCTTTCACTGCAAAACTCAGTTAACCAGGAGCTTTGGAAGAAGTTTTCTATAACATATCAAGGTATTGATAAATTGCAAATTGAAATCTGCATTATCTCAGATTATCTTTACTGTTAAGGTCAAGAATTTGTTATTGATCGATTATTCAGCCTCTCAGGTGTTGAGTCAAGAACAGTGTTTCTACAAAAGGAGAAATTTTATACACTTACAGTAATAAGCCTAGGATATTTTTCACCATCTTTGGTGTGGAGGAGGTCTCTGTTTTTCCAAATCCGTCCTATAAAACCATAATATATTTTAGTGGGCAATTCTCTGTATGGAATGATTCTGGATTGAAGTAAAAAATATAGGATAAAATATAAGATAAAAAACATAGGGTTCAAAGTTCACGCCTAAAGCTCTATTGTTTATGTGCTCTAATGCAGAGCATTTATTCTTTTTAAGTCTCTGTTGTGTGACCTGTAATGTGGGGATAATAATGATAGAAACGTCACAGTACAATTGTGAAATCAACAAGGGTAAAGCGTGTGCACAACTTTTTATCAATAAAGCTCAACATACGCTTTTCTAATTGCCTCAATTTGTTGCCCTGACTAGAAATTAGTAGCATTAATGGGGCTTAATTGCAGAATTGTACATACTTATAGATGTCAGACTCTAAGATCTTATTGGTAGAGAGGTTGTGGCTCTGTGATTCCAAAGCTTTCAACTTGTCACGTTTCCTCGTGACACCAAAATACATCCTAACCAAAATGTCGCTACTATGACTGAATCAGCAAAAGGATATTTGGGGGAAGTGCCTCTTCCTTCTAATGCTGAGGGACATATAACACTTCAGGTTCCCGGAGAAGAAGAGGAGCTTCTTGCCATTGATTTTGTTAAGAGGAGGAACGTCACCCACAGAGAAACCCTGGGGCAAGACTGCTCATTTCTGGTTCCACCGGTGAGGAGCGTGGAAGCTACGGGTCCCTCCCAACAGCAAGTGAGATGCTGAAGAGACAGAAGATGAGCAGCTCTTCTTGAATCTATAGGAGGGCGAGCGCACGGGGCAGACGGCTGTCCCCACCCCCGGTCAGGGAACCAGCCGTATGCACGTGTGCAGACTGGCCAGGGACAGAACCACTGAGGAAAACCTGTCATTCGTGGCTAACTTGCTGGAGACTCCGCGTGGACAAGTCGGAGAGTCAAACACTCCAGGAAAACCCAATAATAGGGTGTCCCCCAATATTGTGAGATTTGCCTCCAGGAGCTCAATCGTGTTGCTTCATTAAGCATCTGAGAAAAGTCCCCTTGTGCCTCCCCATGGGACCACCCCAGAGCACTCTGTCCTTCTTAGCAAGACCTGCCCCCCAGGAGGACGCAGCTAACCAGAACCTAACCTGCTGGGGCATTATCCGAGTCTACCTGACCCGGCAAAAGGGAAATACCTGCCCCAGCCAGCTCTAGCTTCCCTGCACCACCCGCACCCCCCCCCACCCCGGAGCTGGAGAGAAAAAGAAATCTGAGAAGCCCCCGTGAAGCGTCCAGTCCCAAATCCCACGGCAGTAGACGCCTTCCCCTGGCCCACAGCTCCTGCCACGTCCCAGAAGGTCTGTTTCCAGCTGTTCCTTTTCCAGAATATCGTATCTGGCTATTGTGAACAAATGACAGGGCATATCAAGAAGCAAAAAACACAGTTGAAGGAGACAGAGCAAAGATCAGAACCAGACACAGCAGGAATGATCAGGCTGGGAATTTAAAACAACTCTGATTAATATACAAATAACCAGCAATCTAGAGGATCAAGCGACCCCGAGAAAGAACAGGGCAACCATGCGAGCAGGGAGATGGAAATCCTAAGAACCAAGAAGAAACTCTAGAGATAAAAAGCACAGTAGCAGAAATAAAGGATGCCTTTGAAGGGCTTATTCGTGGCCTGGACCCAGCTGAAGACTTTGGGCAGGAGGATGTATCAACGGAGACCTTGAAAACCAAATGACAAGGATGACACGGACTGAAAAAAAGAGAACAGGAGAGCCAAGGTCTGTGAGACAATCATGAAGGATATACCATGTCCATAATGAGAATTATAGATAATAATTTAATTTTTTTTTAAATATCTTTGCTTGGTATTGAATTCCAGGCTGACAATTTTGTGATATGATGTTACTCCAGGGTCTTGTTTGCTGGCTTAGTTTTACTGATATTTTTTTCACTCTGATATTCTAATATCGGAGAAACTGAGTTTTGCTTGCTTCCTTTTTAATGAGGCGTCTTCTCTAACTCCTATCTTTGCTTCTCCACATGTGTTGTTTCTCTCGTCTTTCCGCTCATCTTTAAAAAACACTGTCGCCTTTTGAGTTTCTTAAACCTGTGGTTTGGTGGCTTTTGTTCCCATAATTCTTGGCCAGTATTTCTTCATATTTATCATCTGCCCAATTTTCTCTTTTGTACTTTTAGGCTTTCATTGACGGGCTGGAGCACGGGCTGTTCCTCAGCTCCTGCATGCTCGGGTCTATGTGAACGTGTGTTTTATTTTGCTTCTTTGTTTTGTGTGTGTTTGTCACAGACTACACAGCTGGAACCAGCGTTCCTTCCCATGACCTGAATGTTTGCTAAGCTATTTTAGATATACTGATGAGTCCATGGGAGGCGTGGGTCACCTCCTTTACTATACATTTCATTTCTTGCCTTTCCATTTGATTTTTTTCAGGGAGTTTTCATGTCTCTGCTGAACTTACCCACCCGATCTTCATGACGTCCAAATGTCCACTAGCGCTTTTCAAATATAATTCACAGTTACTTTCGATTCTCTCTCTGATTATCCCAATACCTGGTCCTATTGCAGTCTGTTTCTACTGACTGGTTGCTTTCAGATTTGCTCTTTTGATCGTCACTGTTTTCTCCTGTTTTATGCATGTGTCATCACCTTGCCTTGAACACCAAGTATTGTATGGAGAACAGGACATGCAAAAATACAGTTTTTATGCCTGAAAAGCAGTGTGCCTTTTCTTCTGCTAGGTCTCTAGTGTGGGGGGTCAGGTCAACGTGCTCAGGAGCGGAGTGATTTGGGATATGTTGTTGCAAAGGTCATCCTTAGCGACACAGACCTCCAGCCACCCGTTAACAGAGCCGTTCAAGGCGTGGGCTTGTCTGTCGCACCATTCATTCTACCACGGCCACCTCGCCTTCAGCCGCCGGGGCTTCCCCGTGCGCTGCCCATCAAAGAGGACATCCCTTCCCATCCGTGCCATTCTCTTACAGCAGACTGCTGCTAAGCCTTGCTGGAAGCTTTGTAGCCTGAGGTGGGTCATGTTGGATCTCTGTTCTCCGTCATTCTGAGTAAGACCCTATCTCAGCCTGACACTTTGTTCTAGGATCTTAGAGGTTTGGCTTTTGAAATGCTGTGTCCCCATTCTCAGCCACGAAACAGCTCAGAATGCATGCCTGCTCCTGGCCCACAGATAAAGTTTCTTTCGTCCTTCTTCCTTTTTTCCCTTCTTCTTTCTGTCTTCCCTTCCTTCCTCCCTCCCTCCTTTCCTCTCTCTCTTCCTTTCTTTCTTTCTCTCCTCTTTCCTCCTTTCAACAATTATTTCCTTTTTTCTTTTTTCTCCTCCTCCAGTTTCATGCGGTTTCAAAAGTGCCTTAACCACTTAAAAACACATTCATGGCTCTTCTCCAGTAATTTAAGAACTTTGTTGTTAGAAGGGACATGAGAGAAGGGTCCGGGTGGAGTCTTGGGCCAGGGCGCTTTTCCTCTTCCCAAGGCCCTTACCACGAGGCCACTCTCTCAACGTTTTGCCATGCATGGTGGCACTCAGTGCGGGGCATGAAAATAACCCAGGGGTTAGAACATAATATCCCCTTGGTTCCAGGCCCCAAGACTTTCTGGGTTCTCTCCCTCGCCCATAGTCAACTGTTGGCAATTTGTTAGAGAAAATGATCTGAACGGTCTCCTAGTGTCTCCCAGCATCTGCTCACGTGGACCGGGTGCCCCTGCCTAATGGGCCCTGCAGGAGCCCTCTTCCCTAGGATTTCCCCCCCACATCAGTTCTCAGATGGGTGTAAGGAACTGGCTAACTTGGCAGTTTTCAATTTTTCAGGTTTTTGTTTTTGCTTTGTGTGGAAATGATGCTTATTCCAGCTTTCTCCAATCTAAAGGAAGGTGGGAGTCCTATTAATCAGTGATGAGGGGAGCACCTGGGTGGCTCAGTGGGTTAAGCCTCTACCTTCGGCTTGGGTCATGATCTCAGGGTCCTGGGATGGAGCCCCACATCCATCTCTCTGCTCAACAGGGAGCCTGTTTCCCCCCTCTCTTTCTGCCTCCCTCTCTGCCTACTTGTGATCTCTCTCTGTCAAATAAATTAGTAAAATCTTTTAAAAAAATCAGTGATGAGGGATATTTGTATATTGGGATTGTAATTATACGTCCTTTCTTAGACATGAGTTTTGAAAATATCTTCTCGTCATTGGTTGTTTGTTTTTTTCATTCTCTTACAAGTATCTTTGACACTGCAAAACCTTTTAATTTCCATTTAAGACGCACATCACTTTTTAACAAATGTGACTTCGGATCTGTATCTAAGCAGTGTTAACCTACACCAGGTCACACATCCCTTTCCGCTCGATTTTCTCCTTGAATTAAAAAAAAAAAATATGTTTCAAAATAAAGCTTACTATCAATTTGGAGTTAATTATTAAAGATTGTGCAGATATTGTTCAGGTTTTATTTTTACATACATGCCCCACTGTTCAGCACCTCCTGTGAAAACACTGAACATTTGTGCGACCGAGTTGCCTTCACAGCTTCGTTGAAATCCACCTTACACGCATGGGTCTATTTCTAGACTTTATTCTGTTCTATTACCTTCTTCTGTTCTATTGACAATACCTGCCTGATTATTTAGGATTATAGATGTTTTGATAATAAGTAGTATTTTTCTTATAACTTTGTTCTTTTTCAAAATTGTCTCATTCTAGTGTTCTTTACATTTTGTTATAAATTTTAGAATCAGCTTGTTTATTTACACAAAATCCTAATGGAACTTTGACAAAGATTGTATTCAGTGTAGAAGACAATTTGGAAAGGATTGATTTCTTAGCCACCCTGATGCCACTATGCCGTGAACACTCGTCATCTTCCCATACATGAGGTCTTCCTTGACACTCTCCATCGGTGTGTTATGGTTTCCAGCATAAGATATCACGCTATATATTCTGTACATTTATTCCTAAATATTTCCTGTTTACTAGTGTAATTTTAAGTGGTACTATATTTAAATTTTTTTTATCTCTGTATTTAAGTTAAATTAATTTTAGTTTATATTTCATTTAAATTAAAACTTCTCATTACTAGAATATATAGTAAGTTATGATTTTCATTGAACTTGAACGTTGTGACATTTCCTAAGTCACTGATTTCCAGGAGCTAGTTTGAAAATTATTTGTATTTTCTAGGTCAATATTCACATTGTCTGCAAATAAAGAAAATTGTACTTCTTTTTCTCAGTCTCTTTGCATTTCATTTTTTGCTTGTATTGTTGTGTTGCTTAAGCTTCCAGTGTAATATTTAACATGAGTAGTAAAGGAGTACATCCCTTTTCCAAATATGACCTTAGAAGAGAAATTGCCTTTCACCATTAAGTATGGCTCAGGATGTTGTCAGTAGTTTTTTATATGGAAAGGTTTTTTTTTTTTTTTTGGGGAAAAGGGATGTTGAAAAAGCTACATTTCATTCCCAAAGTCCTGAGAGTTTATATCATAAAAGGATTTTGGATTTTGTCAGTGCTTCTGTTTCCATTTATTTTGATGATTATGAATTATTTCATCTTTATTTTGTGATGTGGTGAATTACATTGACTTTTAATTTCCTTTTAGTGAGTTAAAACATTTGAAACATTGAAACTTTTTTTGAAGATTTATTTATTTGAGAGAGCGAGAGCTCGGGTGTAGGCTGCACAGGTAGGGAGGGGGAAGGGTAGAGGCAGAGGAAGAGAGACTCGAGTAGACTTTTCTATTTAATTATTTTAACTACGCACATCAGGAGACTATTAGCTTTGTACACATTTGTAGTCAAGGACTGAAAACAGAAGAGAAATTATAAATGGGAGCTATATTCGTTCACCTCTTCAATCCCGTTCCTAGTAAAGGACTATTCCCTTAAGGTTACTCCTAAGTGTTCAACGCACTGGGTTGTTCCATGATGCACAATACAAAATCTACATACATTCCCTCAGGAGCTCAGCCTACTGCCTAATAAATTTCATAGTTATAAAAATTATCTTCGGTTTTTAATCTATTTTTGTAATTGAATTAATTGGGTCTTTAGTTTTCTATTCATGTTCCTTTGTATCAACATTGGCATTTTTTTTTTAACCTTCAGTGGTTTAGCTACATTTTGGCTTCCCATTTTAATTATCAAGTAATTTTCTTTCACTCTTTAATCACTTGTATTACTTTTAGGAAGTTGCCCCAATTTATGTTACCAAAGAGAGCCATTTTAAATACATTGATTTAATATTCCTTCAGGCAAAAAAAAAAAAAAAAAAAAAAGGCACTGTCTTTACAAAACAGTTTAGGAATTGTTCAGAAAGAAATTTAGTCATAGCCGTGAAATTTTAGATTATTTTTTCAATGAATTTTAAGAGTTTAGTATATATTTCCCAGATCTTTCATAACCAGACTTATTCACTAAGTCAACCTTCCCTGAGGCTCTTCTCTTTAACTAATCAATTCATGCATGTCCTCAATAAGAATTTATTGAATAACTACTATATTACAAATATTGTCTTAGAAATGGAGAATGTAGAACTCAACTGGATGTTGGAGAATCTCAATTAGCTTAAATCAAGTGAGAGGAGCAGAAAATAAATCACTAAATTAATTTGTCAATGACTTTTTTTTTTTTTCAGAATGTGAGAAGTTATATCCCCTTTCTGTCCTTTCTGCTGAGTATGGTCCCCCTGGACCTGCAGCCAACATGTGCTGTGGAAACAATTTAGATTGTGCTGGGATGATTTTTCTGTGAAAGTTTCCACGCAGCATTGAAATCCATTTCCCTTTTTGATCCCATGAGTTTCTCATGGGTATCAAGTTTTCTAATCGAGCTTCCAATTCTAGATGTAATATTTGTGGCATTTTGATAAAACATATGTGTATGAGAAATCTATGTTCTAATCTAGAGAATGATAAATAACCCAGAAAGTCAAAATTCTGTTTATTCTCAGAAAGGAACCTACTCAGGTTTAGTGTGATTGTCATGTCCTGGAGTGTATAAAGAGCTCCTTCCCCTTCTTCATATTTTTAAAACATGTATTAAAATACCTTAACCCTTTAAGCAATATTCATAGCAACATTCATAAGACATTGTTTTGCTCATCTCATACAACACTGAAATAACTATATAAGATGAAGAGTTCCATGGATGCATTTCTAGAACATTCTGTCTCTGCAGAGAATATTTGGGCACTACTTTCATACAATTATAGGGAGATTTCAGGAACATCCTATCTCTGCAGAGAATATTTGGGCACTACTTTCATACAGTTATAGGGAGATAATCCTTCTCAGAGGATGGCAAGATTTCTGAAAGGATCCTTATTCACTTGAGCAATTTAAAAATTATAATGAGACTAATGAGACTATCTCATTTGTCTTAAATGTCAGAGACGAGTTATCTCCATGACAGTTACAGCTAGACCACTGGAAGTTGCCAAACTTCAAAGAAAAAGTAAACATAGTGCTATCAGTTGTAGAGACATCAAGAAGATTTAAGTTCACTGGTCAGTTCTCAATAAAAGACTGCCACTAAAAAGCCCTCAGTGGCAACCCATTCAGGACCCCTCTCACTCTAGAGAGCTTTTTTCTTTCCTTTGGTTCTCACCTTCACTTAAAGAACTTTCACTACCTTCACCCTTTTGTGTCCATGAGATTCGTTCTTCGACTGCGTGCGACAAGAACCCTGTAACACTAGGACTTGCTCCCTGCCCTACACACACCTTAATGTATATCTTCCTCGTAAGGGACTGGGAGTTAATGATGTGTTTGGAGTCTTCCAGCTCGATAGATGATATCTATCGAGGTCATCATGCGCATGTTCCAGATCTCTGGAGCTAGACATCTGGACACCAAGACCCCCTGGTTCTAGGAAATAAGTGACTTATGATGGACACATGGACGCTATCCTTGTTCTGATGGATCCAGTTCCTTGATGCCTGAGAAGACACGTGCGCCACACCACAATGATCCGTAAAAGCCCCAGGTTGCACCCAAAGAGGAGACTCAGGCTCCTTTTCCTTTCCAAGTCTTCCAGATGCTCAGTCTGTATATCTTTCAGTATGTTTTCAATAAACTCTGCTCTTACTTCCTACTGACTCATGTCTGATTTCCATCCTGCTCATTTCCATCCTTGGCTGGTCCTGCAGGACCCGCTCTGGGTTCTCAGACCCAGCCTGGCTGCATCACTATCGTGAAAATTACATCCTAATACAGAGAAGTGGGCAATTTAAAAAGTACTTAAAATAAAGTTTGTTTAAAACATATTAGCCTCCTTTGGCAGATTGTGTTTCAGTAACAACAGCAAACAAACAATGAATCAGAAGAAGGAGGAGAAGAAGAAGAAGAAGAAGAAGAAGAAGAAGAAGAACGGAAAGGAGGAGAGGAGGAAGAAGAAGGAGGAGGAGGAATAATTTCAGTGGCTGAAAAATTATATTTCGTTGCTCCCATATAGTTACAGGAAACAGAAAATGGGGCTGAGCCTTGCCAGGAGCCTTGCCAGGAGTGGGAGGCTGTGATACTGAATGTTAAGTAGATGAGTTGGAGGGGGCCTCACTGAGCAGCATTAGAAAAAAGGCCTAATGAGATGAGTCGTGAAGTGGAGAGACAGCCTCGAGCAGAGGCCCAGCCTGGAGGCCCGTGAGAAAGGGAAGGAAGGATAAGAAGAGAGGAAGTCAGAGGTCAGAGCTGAACTGCGTGAGGCAGATCGATGTGGTTTTGTAAATCCATTTAAGGCATTTAACTTTTTTTTTCCTTAACCACTGGCTGCTTTGTGAAAAACAAAACAAAACAGACACAACTGTCAAGCTAGAGGAAGAGAACAGTCGGAAGGTTATTTTGCCGGCTAGTAAGGAAATAATAGTGGATTGGGCCCGGGAAATATCAGTAATGGGGGTCTGATTCTGCTGCTGTTTTCAGGGTAATGTTGTTAAGTTACATTGACAGAAGCAGGATGTTAAGGAATGACTGACTCAAATACCCAACAGAATGGACTGCACATTAAAGGGGATTGGACACGAAAGCACATATTCCAATAGGCAATTAGTCACACAGCTCTGGAGTTCAAGAGAAAGATCCCGGCTGGTAATGTAAATTTCAGAGATCTATATATTTAAATATATCTCTATGTAGTTACATATTTATATATGTAGTTCATAAATATAATTTTATTTCATTTTTGTCCCCATTAATATCTTAGATAAGAAAGATGAGGCCACAGTGATCACATCTTTAAATACTAAATATTTACTTCAGAAAAGGTATATAACTCAAGTTGATATCTATTAAAATAACTTTCAAATGAAACTTATTTTTGCAGAGAATGCTAATGATCAACAATATCTCTGTTCTTATTCTCCTTCTTGAGAAAAATGTCAAGACCTGTTATCACCCCTGATAATTGTGTGGAACTTCAGATCTAATATCTGGATGGGAAATATGGGGAGTCAGGACATGGGTGACCACCAGGCCCCGCCTCAAAAACTACAGAACTTCCCCACTATCCAAAAATAGCCTATTCCCATGAAACCTCCAGAAAACAAAATGGTGTGAAGCAAAGAGGCAATTAATATTAACTTAAATGGAAAAAAGTGTTGAGCATTTTCAGACCCCAAAAATAACCACTCAGGTTTTTCTGATACCTCAGGATACATATGGCTAAAGGATGCATGAACAAACCGAGGTAAAGCAGAGATGCTCAAAGACAGTTCGAAGTTCTGAGGGCCAGATGCGAGTCGCTAAGTGCAGTTCCCTGGAAAGGCGCTGGGTGGCACTGCGCTCCCTGAGCTGCTGTTATAATGGTTCTGCTCACTGCAAAACAAACTCTACAGGCTACTTTCGCTTTTCACCTTATTTGGTAAAAGAGAAAATCCTCTTCAGAATGCCTTTGGTAGTGGAAACCCATACAACAGTAATACAAGTCTTTTGTAAAAGCAAACTGGCATAACTTGAACTTTCAAAAAGTGGGTCTCCCTGTACTCATTTTATCTTCATGTTATTCCCTCCCTGTTCACCCAAGCGGAGGTTCTAATGGAAAAATCAGGGGATGGGGATCTAAGGAAGGGGCAAAGAAACCACTGGATAAAGGACCTCAATGTGAGGCAGGAATCTATCAAAATCCTAGAGGAGAACATAGGCAGTAACCTCTTCGACATCGGCCACAGCAACTTCTTTCAAGATATGTCTCCAAACGTAAAGGAAACAAAAGCCAAAATGAACTTTTGGGACTTCATCAAGAAAAAAATCTTCTGCACAGCAAAGGAAACAGTCAACAAAACAAAGAGGCAACCCACGGAATGGGAGAAGATATTCGCAAATGACAATACAGACAAGGGCTAATATAAAGAACTCCTCAAACTCAACATACACAAAACAGATAAGCATGTCAAAAAATGGGCAGAAGGCATGAACAGACACTTCTCCAAAGAAGACATACAAATGGCTATCAGACACATGAAAAAATTTTCATCATCACTGGCCATCAGGGAGATTCAAGTCAAAACCACATTGAGATACTACCTTACACCAGTTAGAATGGCCAAAATTAACAAGACAGGAAACAAGTGTTGGAGAGGATGTGGAGAAAGGGGAACCCTCTTATACTGTTGGTGGGAATGCAAGTTGGTGCAGCCACTTTGGAAAACAGTGTGGAGATTCCTCAAGAAATTAAAAATAGAGCTACCCTATGACCCTGCAATTGCACTACTGGGGATTTACCCCAAAGATACAGATGTAGTGAAAAGAAGGGCCATCTGTACCCCAATGTTCATAGCAGCAATGGCCACAGTCGCCAAACTGTGCAAAGAGCCAAGATGCCCTTCAACAGACAAATGGAAAGAAGATGTGGTCCATATATACAATGGAGTATTATGCCTCCATCGGAAAGGATGAATACCCAATTTTTGTATCAACATGGACAGGACTGGAGGAAATTATGCTGAGTGAAATAAGTCAAGCAGAGAGACTCAATTATCATATGGTTTCACTTACTTGCAGAGCATAAGGAATAACACGGAGGACATTGGGAGATGGAGAGGAGAAGTGAGTTGGGGGAAATCGGAGGGGAAGACGAACCATGAGAGACTGTGGACTCTGAGAAACAAACAGGGTTTTGGAGGGGAGGGGGGGTGGGAGGTTGGCTGAGCCTGGTGGTGGGTATTAAGGAGGGCACATATTGTATGGAGCACTGGGTGTGGTGCATAAACAATGGATCTTGGAACACTGAAAAAAATTAAATTAAAAAAAAAACAAAAAGAAAGAAAGAAACCACAGGATGGAAAATAAATCTACTTGTCATCAGTCACAGACATTGGCATGAGAGGAAAAATTAACTTTTGCTGTGTGAAGCTGCTAAGATGTGAGAGTTTGCTTGTTAAAGCAGCTAGTGGCACATACCCAGAATAATAAATCTTTTTTACTACATTTACATTGTCTGGGTATTTTTCTCTAAACTATATACAAATATTTCTCAATCAACATAATTGTTTAGTTTAAATTAATTTGCTTTGGGTTAAAAAAAAAAAGTTGATACCTCGTTTTTCAGCTTTGAAAAATAAAATCCTTAGCAAAGTAACAAAATTTGGAAATAGAAAATAGAAAAATTGGAAATAGAAAATAGAAAAAGCAAGATGGACAAAAACCAAAATAGCACATTTTCTGGGAACAAATGTATTTATATATGTACAAAATGATAAGTGTAGGACTATAGCTCTAAATTTTGTGTAATACAGCATTAATTATAACCAATCTATTTGTGATGTGAATTTTACAGTTTTCTTTTGGATATGTAATCTTCCTTAAGCACAGCTTTATGGATTCTTGTGTTATTAACACTGGAGGAGTCTTTTCTGGTGCAGATATGTTGGATTCTCTCCTGTCATTTTTAGTAGTAAAGTGAAATGATTTTCAGTTTCCAGTGAATTCACTTGTCTTTTAATTGCCCCCTGAGGAGCAAAGTGTCAGCAAGGATTCTTACCAAATCTTGCATAATGATTAAAAATGGAGAAACCAAGGCAGCTAAAGAAAAGGTCACAGTATAATCTCCTCTTATTGAAACAAATGGACTTAATGGAAGTACTTTATCTTTTGTGTATATCTCAGTGACTTTTTTCAGTTCTGAAGAACTGATCCTTCTCAGTTTCATTATACTGAATTAAACATTATGTTTATGAGCTTTCTCTTGTCAACAGTAATAAAGCAAGCACCTCTATTTTCACTTTTTTCTCTCCTGAAAATTAACTTTTATTTATTTGTTTAAAGATTTCACTCATGAGTTTATTTACAGAGAGAAAGAGAGCACAGGTTAGTGGGGGGAGGGGCAGAAGACGAGGGAGAGACAGAATCTCAGGCAGACTCCTCAGGGAGCACAGAGCCCAAATCAGGGCTGCTTCTCACCATCTTGAGATCACGACCTGACCCGAAATCAAGTCAGGTGCTTAACTGACTGAGCCACCCAGGGGCCAAAAAATTGACTTTTAAATGAAGTTTAGTTTTACTTTCCTTTGTCAAGTACAGAGAGATAAATGTTTCTAAAGTAAAGGGGTGTTTACACAATACACACACTTTGGACTATAGTATCAATATTATTGTTTCATGTTTATTTTAAATAGTTTAAACTAGCATGTGCTCATGTAACTGGTTTATAAACATATATCATTGATAATATTTCAGTTTTGGAATGCCCCATAAATTATTTAGCAAATTTCTTCTTGTTGGATATTAGATGCTGTTGGGGAAAAGAAATCAAAGGCCTATCACTACATTTAAGTAAAATAAATTTTAAGTAAAACTTAATGGCAAAAGAAATATCTTGTTAAGTCACTATCTGAGAAATAACATTAGCTCAATGACTAAAATCATATGGTCCCTTTTCATCTCCATTTATATAACAGGGTCCAGAAGAAAATTTCTAATATATAAAAT